>NW_008796217.1:5196333-5205592 GCF_000699145.1 Aptenodytes forsteri
TTCTGATACAGGCCGGGATGCCATTGGCCTTCTTGGCCGCCTGGGCACACTGCTGGCTCATGTTCAGCCGGCTGTCGACCCGCACCCCCAGGTCCTTTTCCTCCAGGCAGCTTTCCAGCCACTCTTCCCCAAGCCTGTAGCGCTGCATGGGGTTGTTGTGGCTCAAGTGCAGGACCCGGCACTTGGCCTTGTTGAATCTCATACAGTTGGCCTCAGCCCATCGATCCAGCCTGTCCAGGTCCCTCTGCAGAGCCTTCCTACCCTCGAGCAGATCAACACTCCCGCCCAACTTGGTGTCGTCTGCAAACTTACTGAGGGTGCACTCGATCCCCTCATCCAGATCATTGATAAAGATATTGAACAAGACTGGCCCCAGTCCTGAGCCCTGGGTAACACTGCTTGTGACCAGCCACCAACTGGATTTAACTCCATTCATACTCAGGATCAGATAGATGGCTGGTTTGGGCTGTGTTTCCTTTGCCCATCCCAAATATGCATATATGCTTTCCTTGAGCACAGACCTCCCTGTATACGCTCAGTGACGCTGCAGCTTGTAGCCTGTCTCCCAGAGAGCTTTTGGGACAGCCTGCCTGTCCTCTACATGGGCCTTATGGCACAGCTACCCCCTCCTCTTGGGACAGGACTTTCCAGGTTTTAATGGATAATTGACTAATCCTGACAAACTTCTGACCTAAGATATAAGGAAATTAGGAGAATTCTTTCTGGTTTAGCATATAATCTTATAACTTGCAACACCAACTCTAAACCAGCTGTATAATGCAAGTGTTTTCCCTGCTAAATACATAGCAGATTTACCATAACTGCAGCAGAGTAACACACAGATAGATATGTGATGAAATTTATGTCTTATGAAATAGTCCTAACGAAAGGGAAACTTTAAAAGTCCACAGCTGTATGCTATTTTGTATGGTAAAATATATATTCATTTGGAGTAGAAATAAATGATTTATATTTATAGTTCTATATTACTGTAAGGAAGATCCCTCCACACTTTTCTTCTTCTTTATACTTAATTTCCCTGTATGATTCCAGCTGGAAAAGGAGTCTGTCAGCACTGAGGAGTAGAGTGGTCCAACTCCACAAATATCTTGTAACCTTGACAAAGTCTTTGTCATTTTGCCCTAAAGTGACATGCAGAGGTGGCATAACACAGCAGAGGTAACTACAAACTTTGCACAAACATAAAGTGTAACACCTTTCCATGAAAAAAAAACCAAACCCCACACATATATATAAAACTAGTGCTTAAAAATATTACAACATTCCCATGCATTTCTGTGCCTGTGCACAAAAGGAAGGTGGAAGGAGGACTCGAGCAGCAAATACTTGCATGGGACCTCTTTTGTGTCTCTCTACAGTGTTAGAAAGCTGGTATTTTTGCTGGAAGCCCCCAGACCTTTGGGTTTGCCCCAGCTATTCTTCTCTTTAGCGTGGCACCACTTTTTCTCCCTGGGTGCACCCTGTCTGTAAGGAACCTCTGCTCTTCCAGCTTCGCCTGTGCCAGAGACTGTCTTCTCCACAGCTTATTTTGCAGAATCCTTACATGAGGACATGTAAGCCAGTGTGCCAACCCCCCAGAAACTATTTTTTTTCCCCCATTACTTGTGTCCATATGGGCCTGGCCTTGAGCCTACACAGATTTGCCAGGGCAAGAGGAGTTTGCACACACTTAGCAGAGAAGAGAAACATGTAAGTAACTGAGCTTCAGTAGCTAGAGAACATTCCCTTTTCAGTTATTCCCCTTTAACTCAATTCTTCTTGACTCTGTTCTACTCTTTTGTACATGACAGACATCCATTTTCTGCAAGGGCTGCTTTTTATCCATACAAAAGTTTATAGGCTAATATGCTTGCTAGCCCATGCTAACTAAAGCAGGAGTTAGCCCAAGCTCCTTAATTAGGCCTTGCATGCCTTCATTTAGCTCAGCTGCTTGGAGGAAATCAGTCTTACAGAGTGAGCCATCGCCTGTATGGGGTGCTGCCCTGCTCTTTTGGATGCTGCTGCTGAGCCAGGTAGGGAAGCTGCTTTGTTTTTTGTTGCCCTTTGCAGGCAAGGACAGCTGGTGTCCAGAGAGAAATTAATAGGGGCTCATCAAAGGCTGTTTTAGGTTCTTTCCTCCCCAGTTTCCTCAGTTAAAAGGGAAGGGAGGAAGCAGTTTTTTTCTTTAAAGTTTTTCCCGAGGACCGGTTGGCATTGTCTGCTCAAGGCTGGACTGAATAGCTCTGTATCTTTATTTGTCTTTGTTCTGGATAGAGGCTAAGATTTATGAGCAATCTTCTTATTCCCTGCTATGTTTTGGAATAAAACCTTGGAATACTTGTGGTTATTGTGTATTGCAGAAATATGGCTTTAAGGTGCTTGTTGTATTAACTTGTACAGATCTTGTAAAAGTGGAGTATGCTTACTCGAGCTGCAAATGCAGCAGTGGTTGCACTACAGACACAGCTAAAGCATATGTTGAATTGAGTAGCTTGGTTCCTACTTGCAGAGAGCATCTGTAAGGCTGTGAGCCCTGCCAAGCTAGCTTAGGTACCTAGTTAAAGCAGGCTGTTTTGGAGGCAGCTTAGTTAAACTACTTACTACTACTTACCACTAGGCTTTTCCTGGTAACCTCCCACTTGGTAGCTCAGGGCCATGTTTTACCTATGCTTGGCTTGCTGGAGAGCTCCCGCGACTCTTCCCTCCTGTCTTAGGTACAGATGTAGAAATGGGGACTCTTTCCTTCACCCCAGCCTGGAGAGAGAAGGAAGGGCAGCCGCTGCCCTGGATCCCTCGCTCCATTTCTGGACAGCGACACAGAAAGCAGGGAGGCATCTGCAAGAGCAGGGGGCACTGGTGCGGCCGTGGTGGCTATCTGTGGAATCATGCTGGTGGATGAGTGAGAAGTAAATCTTGCCTCTTAATAAGATATTGATGAATTTGTTCCCACAAGTATGTCTAGATTTACTTCTTGATATGTTGTACATATCTATATGCCCAATGAATTAAAAAAAAACAACAGCAAAGGAAGCTGTTATTCTGAAGGAATTGGAACAATAATGCTGCACAGAGCTGCCTAATTAACAAGGCTGTGAAGTAACTGGAGTAAATTAGCAGAGACAATTAATTTTCCCTGCGTCAAAATACACATTGGAATGCTGTAGAATGAATGCAAAATTTTCATCTTTGATTGCTCGAAAGAACTTATGGGACCTGATATTCAGATTACTTTCCCCTGATCCCTGAAAAGCGTATGGAGGCTTCTGCTGTTTTCAAATTTTAGTGCATGATGAGTGGAATTTAAAGTATTTTTCCGGGGCTTTTGCTTCAAGAGAGTGGAGTGTAATCCTTAAGTAGCAGTGCAGCTGCAACATTAGTTCCTCCTGTCTGAGGCTAAGACTTTATAATCTAAAGTTGCATGAGAAGGGATGGTGGTGGGAATTCTTTATGACCTTCTCTAGGAATATGATTCTTTTGGTGCAGAATGTAGATAAGGCTTGAAAGTCAAATAAAGGGGCGTTTAAACTAGGTCAGATTTGTTGCTGCAGGAGAAAATGCTCAGATCCAATGGTTAGTTTGAACCCTGGCTCAGATGCACCCTCACAACAGCAGCTGAGGCAGTTTAGTGAAAAACTTGCACTACATTGGTATACCACAGGCTGGGCCCATGATTACTACATGCTAATTACGCTGTAAGTTTCGAGTGTTGCACAGATTTAAAACACCACCTTTCTGGCTTCATAAACTAGCTCTCTGGTACTAGAGGAGGGTACGTTATGGAACTCTGTAGAGTTCCTTCATGGTATTTACTCGATTCGGAGTAGAGGATTTAGGAATACAGAAGTTTCTCCTGAAAAGATTAACAAAGTGCACCTTAGAAAGGCACTTGATTGATTGCAGACCAACTTGTTCCCTCTTCTGCATCACCTTATTCTTCACTCACAATTTAGCAATGGCAAAATCTGCAGCAGCTTCTCTTCACATAACTCCCTGTATTAAGACGACATGTCTTGAAGGCCAAGTCCAATCATCATAATGACCAAACTTGAATCTAAAGTGGGTGTATAAGCCACATAAATATCCACCAGGAGTAAGTGTTGGTTGGCTCTGAGGAAACCTCTCTTCAGATTAATGGCTTTGGCCCTTTTGTGTATTTGCATATGAGCAAGTAATTCAAGGTGCCTACTGTTGTAATGATGGCTGGTAAGAGTAAAGCAAAACCCCGTCCTTCAGTGGATTAAACGTTTGGTGCTGCAGTGAGTGATGAACTAAGTGTATTTAGCTGGAAGACCTATGCTGCTGTCTCCTCTAATGCAAGCGTGCCTTTGAAACTGCTACTATAAATTACATCAGGCAGAATTTGTATATTGGTAGACTTGGATCATTTTCTGAGTGTAAACTTGTTGATGTAAGTAAAATGCTTTGTAATTGGGGACATCCTCTTTGGGCATTCCCTACTTACTATTTAAATGAGGTGCTTCTGAGAAAGGAAATAAAGAAATGCCTGCTTTTCCTCATTTGAATAGCTCTGCAGAGGATCTGAATGCTGGAGTTACCACTTGCACATTAATGAAAGGCTAGTACTTAAACTATACCAGTCTAATGTGAAGTCTCGCACGTAATTGCAGTAGGTACCAGAGGCAAGAGAAAATGTTTGCTTTGAATAAGCACTCATTCATTTTCATTTCTTCACTGGTTTAAAAAACAACGCACCAAAAAACCTTAGGCAGAAAAGTATAACAACTTTATGTATTGTTTGAAAATATCAAAATATGTTAGTTGTAGTTGCTTTTGAATAATTCTGTAGTTCTATCTTGTGCAATGGGTGTTTTATTTGCTTTAAGTCAAAAAAAGAGGAAAGACATGCAAACATATTTTCCTCCTTCTTATTTGACTTTTACATTGCAATGTCTAATAGTGGCTTCAGAAATCCCTTCTGGATAAGATCATTGCTATTCTTTACCAACACTTCAGGAACTGTAAGTGTGGAATTCCATAATCTTTTATTAAGGCTTTGGCTCCATCAATGAAAATTACACTTTTGACTTTTTTCCCTATAATGTATCTGTTTTGCAGCAGGGACCAAACCAGTAAAAGTCACAGGAACATAACTGGGAGAATGTTTTTGGCTTTCAGTAAAAAACTAACTGGCTGAATATATTTTTAAAGTTGGCATCATTAAGCCAACTTTTTTCTCTGATAAGAAGGATATGGAGAAAAATCAGTATATTGCAATCATTGTTTAATTGAATTGATGTTCTAATTCTTAAAGTATAAAAGATTTCATCAGGATTGTTTTAAGTATAATTATTTAGTACGCTTTAGTGCTGGAGGAACAAATTTAAGTGGGAATGAGAAATTACTTCACTCAACTGCAAAACTGAACTTGACGGAAGGTTTGACCTTTCTTTTTATTAATCTGATTTTGCCCTCTGCACTTCAAGTGCTCTGGCCAAGAATAGAAGCAGAGAAACCATGATGCTGCATGGGAGGATAAGTTTCCTGCAGAAAGCAGTGCTGGGAAATCCCACTGGATAGATATTTGATGGTTTTTTTGGGGGGTGGGGAGTTGGAAATCACGAAGCCTGCATGTCATTCTGCGTAGATTCTCCTAAATCAAAAACCTCATTTTGACAAAATGAGCTGAAAGGTTCCAGAGTGAGTCAGCTGGTGGTGACCAACCTCTGCAGGCTTCGACTCACATTCACGGGGTGAAGACTGTTGTGGTTTGAAGTGTTGCCATCTCCTGGCTGTTTATTACTGTCCCTTCACTGGAGATTCCCGCACTCATTATTGAACTGGCTAAAGGGAATGCGTTATTTTATTTGCAATTTTGAGAGGGAATGAAAGAGGGAACTGCAGGGCCTGAGGAACCATGCATCCCCCTGTCTTCAAGGACAGGAGGCAGGGCAGTGACCTGCAGCAGAGGTAAGGCAGGGAGCGAGCGCAGGGGCTGCAGGCTGTGGCAGCTCGGTGCTGAGAGTTTGTCAGAGCCCTTGGCTCGATGGGCTGCAGGCCAGCTCCCCAAAGTGCAGGATGCCAACTGCTGCGACTCGGCAATGCCCAGCACCCCAACAGCTCACCGGGGGGTCCAAAGCAATAGAAGATGAGGCATAAGACACCTGGATAATTTTTTACACCACGCATTCAGGGGCATTGCCACCAGCCAGGAGCTGAGCTGAACAAACCCTTTTGATTCAATTTAAACACCAGAAATTAATTTATGCTTTTTGAAGTTTTTATTGAAACCTGTTTAAAAAATAATAAAAAAAAAATCAGTATTTTGACCCATGACCACAAACACCTAGTTTCCCCTGGGTCAAGATGAGAACAAGTATCATACCAGGGTACCAGGAATTAAACTCCTTTTCTGTGACATTTTCTTTTAAGTTTTATTTTCTTTGCAAAATATCCCATCCCAGATGGGACTTTGAGATCCATACTTACCAATATTTTGCCTGCCCATATTTGTCTGGGAAAACAGATAGACCTGGGATAAAAGGGTGGAAAGAGAGGCTGTGTCTGGGAAGCAAAGGGCATGCGGTAGCCTTGCCAGGGAAAGCCTGTTTGTGAATGTGGAATGATTCCTAGGAAACTCGTTTAGCTTTAGCTAAGTCATTGTTGTAGGTGAAGAAAGAGATTGAGAGAAATAAAAATAGCAGTATCTTATTGAATATTTCAGATGGAGCAGCTCACACAGAAACCTTCCTGAAAGTCTCTTTTCACATTAGCAGCTGAAGCCAAAAATAGATCTCAGCTTTAATAGTCTAAAAGAGATAAAATTGGACAGTTACTTTTGGGTTTTAATCTTTTTGATGGCATCCCCAGGAGGAAGAAGCTTAGTATCACATCAGAGTTTGTCAAGTATTTTTCAAGATGTTTAATGTTTGAGAGGAAGGGAACGGTAAGACAAAAATCCCTCAGTGAGAGCTTCCATCATTTCCTTTGTTTGTGTTCTGATGACATCTGATTACTTAACTTATAAAGATATTCAAGTGGCTATAAGTACTTCACCAAGCCCTTGTGTGCCGTAACTGCATAAACGGTCCAGCAATAAATACTGAGCGGAGCTTTTAGGAGCTGTGAGATTCTGCTCCTGCATCTGTTGGTGGATCTGTCTCGGCCAAGCTGAGATTTGTGTTGCTGAAGTGCAGATTTTCTTTGCTTGTGCTAATGAACCTGGAAACTGAATGACAGGTGGTTTGGGGGAAGACTGGAGTATTTTCCTTCAAGGCATAACTGAGCTGCTTCAGCAGGTCAGAGAATTTCAGAAAGCAATCTGGGCAGTTAATGCTAATGCCAGCTTAGCTGTCTCTTGCAGAAGTTCATTCCGAGTCTTCTCATTCAAGCATTCATTCAGAGGTTCTGTCTAAATTGGTAGACCTGGTTAGTTGCTGGTTTCCTTCCAAATGTACCTTCCTTTTCTGATGCTGGTGTCTGTAGATGATATGTCTGCTACTTCTATTAGTGCTGACTCCATTTCTAATGCTCCTGGGGATCCAAATCAGACAACACAATGACTTTTCTTTTTTTAGAAGACACCGAAGATTTAATGTTCAATATTATTGGGAGTATTTGCTTTGTGGCCTCACAGTCTAGATTTGGCCCTTGCTTTTCACTAGCTCCATTGTTGCAGTGAATGACACTGGGTCACAAATTATTCTCAATGCGTCTTTAAATTGTAATGTGTCAGTGTACAAACAGGTACTTCCATTACAGGTCTTGAGTGTATCATCATCTGCTTTTTCTTGATTGTGTCTGAGCAAATGTTCTTGCCCTAAAGGGGACAGCACTAAAAATAAACATTTCACGTGGTGAATTACTGCAATTCAACTGGTAATTTCTAGGAAGAAAATGAAAAAGAACAAAACAAACTGTACTGCTATCCTTGGTCATTACAGTGGAGAATGAAAATCACAGACCTAGGAGAGGATCAGTGAGGGAAGGCAATACTGACACAGTGCATCAACAACCAAAAATACCTCAAAACAAAGTACAAATGTGTTTGTGAAACACTTCTAAATGTGTCTGTCAGTACTTCTGTACTTGCATGCAGGATTTCTGGGATAAAATTTAATGGGAAATGTCTATCGGGAGAGTGATGAAAACCCCTATTGACCTTAAATCTGTTTGTTTGGGGTTTTTTTTGGTTGGGGTGGTGTTTTGGTTTGGGTTGGTTTTTTTTTTTTTTGGTGGTGGGGGGTCTGCATAAAGGAAATGAATGTCATATAAGACAGCGTGGAAATCTGAGTCTAAAACCACCACAGTGGTATGCTCCCAGCCCCTCTCCTGGGAAGTGAGCAGCTCTGTACTGCATCACTTGCAGATTCTGTGTGTTATACCATCTAAGAGCATGTCAGGCATGACAAAACTTTTAGATGTACTTCACAGAATACCTTATTTTGTTGTCATCTTTGGTTGCTAGAATAGGCACAACCAACAATAGCTACTTAACTGTTACTGTTCAGTAGCTATTAGGGCTCATCTCTTTCCCATGGGCTTCAACCATACAGTTAGGAAGAAAAGAAAAAAAAAAAATCCTTTGAGTTAATTGGATAACATCCATATTGTATGTCAAACCACAGTTAGAGCAAAGAAGTTTTGAACAACCAGTGGCCTGAATGGTTGTCTGCACAACTCTTTCTGGTAGTTGCAGTTAAAGAATAGATCAGTAGAAATCAGAAATGCCTGGGGTTTTTTTGTTGTTGTTGTTTTTTTTCTCTCTCCCGGGTAGGGCTAAAAAAATAATGGGTGTCCTTTAGAGAACAATAGCAGAAACTATATACAAATTAGTCATATAAAGCAAAAGTTTAAATCTGTCAAGGAAACACTAGTCACTCAGCTCTAATCAAAGGTGATAAATCCTGGTGAAATGGAGAGAAAAAGATCACTCACTTAATGTTCTTGTTAGGCAGCAGTTTCTGAAAAGAATTTACTGCAGTTTCAGTAAAGAAAGCTGCAGTTCAGCAAAGCACTTGTTTGTATGTCCTTTCCATCTTCAATAATAAAACCACCCCTTACATATACACCTATGGGCTTCTGCATGCTTAACTGCTCTGCTAAATCAAAGCCTGTATTAGAGATCTTTCAAAGTGATGTTTACAGACTGACATGTTATGTTTATCTGGATGGGAGAACATGAAGCAGTATTTATCAGCCCTTTGTAAAATGTAGAGAGTTTTTAGAAGCAATCTTTGGTTTAAGACGTTTTTACATTAATCTGAAGGTTTATTCCTTCTAAAATGGGGAAATGCTGTCT
>NW_008796217.1:5205613-5214742 GCF_000699145.1 Aptenodytes forsteri
CCCCCCCTTGCATCATTCATAGTGTTTGGAGCAAATGATTATCCCAGGATTTGACACAGCTGTGGTCTGCTAGCTACAGGAAGAATCACAGCACAGGATTTGTGCTGCTTCATAAAAAAACCAGGAAGAAATGGCACTTTCTCTTCTAAGTAAATGTGGTTTTGAGGGAACAGTATTTGCATACTATAGTTTGTTTTTTTTTCTCTGGTTCAGGAGCTTGGAGATTAACAAAGCTGACTTTAAATTCTCAGCCATCACCTAGAGTCCTTGCCACTCTACTCAAAACAACCTGTGCAAACAGGTTATTGAGTGATGAGGCTGAATCTGAAGTGCATGAGGGAAATGCCCTCTGCCACCTACTTAGATCAGTCTGCCTGGGTACAGATACGTGGATCCATTCTGTTAAAATGCTACTACACAGTGATACCAAACAGGGCTGTTTTCTGAAGTACTGCAGTAGCTTTCCCCCCCCCTCTATATTTACAGATAAATATTCAAGTTGACATTAGCTTAAAAACTAAATTCAGAAATTCTTTAGGATCATCTTCTACATAAATATTATGTGCAGATTGCAGAATACTGTAATATTAGGATTCTTTTAGATCTAAAAGCTGCCTTGGATAACGTTGGCCATACGGTGTTATTTGTGTTTGTGCTCCCTACCAGGAGCAGATGGAGTCTCCTTCTAGCAGCTTTGCTGCTGCTTTACGTGGGAGGCCCAGAGAGTAACTGTTGGTAACTACTCATCTGCCCTGTGTCCTGTTCAGTCCTCCCACCTCTTGTCTATGAGCACGGGTGAAATGCAGGCTCTGTTGCAGTCTTGCCGCTGATGTCAGCTTAATGAGGGCTGTTTCTGTTACACACAGTCCCTTCAGCCCACTGTTGCTGGAGGCACAGAGATGGTTTGGAGCCTGCAGGGAGCTGGGTGGTGGGTGGGTGAGGACTAGGTGGCCAAGGCTCAGTCCAGATACGGCTTGGAGTAAGGTGGTGCACAACATCTTCTCTGAAACAAGCTTGGGTATCGCTACACTGGGTACCTCCGCACAAAGCCTGAGGAAAGCTGCTGCAGCATCCCACTCTGTGCTCTGTTACCTGCGTAAGCACTTCCCCGTCCTCCCGGGTAGGTTTCAGGATGGCAGGGAGCGCGGGGCTACCATGGCAACACTGCCAGGAGAAGCAGAGCTATCTCTTTCAGGTGACTTGGGTTGAATGAAACAAGCAGAGCAACTTTCTGGGAGGATGCTGTAGGTATCCCCTGGGGAAGCTTTTGCTCTGGGAGGGTGTTTTCTCATTCAAAGGATGTTATATTCAAGGCTGTGCCTGGATGCACAGGTGGTTCACCTGTTTCCCAGAGTGCTTTATTTCTATGTAACACCAGTGAGGCGAGGCTAACTCGTTCTTGGCATGTATGTGTTTGAAGACACAGATGGGTATAGCACAAAACACATGCAGTGGTTAAATACCATTATTTTACAAAAAAAAAAGTAATTCCTTGAGCTTATAACCAGTTTGGAAGTAGCCTGTGTATGGGACACCCCTTACTACACTGTCAATTTAAGTAAAAACAAATATGGCTTTACTTTTCTTCCCCAATAGCTTAAAATAAACCTGTTTAAGACAGGAAGTCAAAATTTATCAGGAAATGTTATTATACATTCTTTTTTCTCTTTTTTTTTCTGCAAATCAAAAACTCACCTCAAAACGGTGGGATAATGCATTCCTGCTGCAAAGCTCTCAGTGTCTTATTTTTTATGATGTTCAGCATCCACGAAGGGAAGCTGCTCCCTGGAACCCAGCAGTGGCTAGTTACATGAGAACTCATGTCCTCCTCTGTTCATGATTATTTATTGATTAAAATACAATGTGCTGAATTGCAAATTACCTCTTGGGCGGCTTGAATGCCATGTCATTCTTCTATAGCCTTAAAATATAGCAATAAATCTGTAACAATGTTCTGAGTATATCTGTCTATTCTCACCTTCCATTTATAAATTTTAAAGTAGTTGTTTTTTGTAATGGTAGACTATATTTATCTTTATAGTGCAGAACCTTTGTAGTTAAAAGTAAACAGGACATTTAGACTGAATTTTAATTAAATTTGGCTTTTTATCCTAATTGGAAAACACTTTCAGCGACAGCTTGAAAACATACAAGGGAAGCTTTTGTAATGTTCTCATTATCTATTCATGTCTCAAATAAAGGAGTTTTTCCATATTGTTATCCAGGGTTTATGTGAACCACAGTCACTTTTGGTCTCTTACTACACTTGTGATGTTTTAATTCAGATGCCTCTAATTTAAATCTTTTTAAGATTCACTTTGAGCCTATTAGAAATAAAATACATGTTGCCACCATAATGGATTAGAGTACTTTAAAGCTTAAATGACACGTATCCATTGGGCACACTTTAGGACTAACAAGTATTTTTTGCAGGGTTCAGGAAATACGAGCTGAATGATTTAGAGGACCAGGAACAGTGGAATAGGCTGCGTGTGTGTAAATGGTTTTATGACCACTTGTGGCTTTGGAATTTATTGCAACTGTTTTCAACAACCTGATTTAAAGTGCATGTAAGAGAATGTTGATGAAACATTAACTAATGGTTTAACACAGCACAACTGCATCATTTTGTAGTAATGATCTGTATTAATAAATGGATGATAAACATATTTATATGGTGTTTGCCCTGAAACATTAATAGTAAAGATAATGATAAATCTGTACAATGAATATATGTGTCTTCATAGTTCTGCTTACAAAAAAACACCTACTGTAAATGCTTTGCTGCCTTTTTTTTTTTTTTAAATAAGCAAAATGTAAGTTTACTTGGATATTAAAATCCACCTACCCTGGATTTTCACGCTGTTCTAGCAACCTTAAAAAGAATGTAAGTGAGGTGACTCGTGGAGGGCCACCCCTCACCAGGTCCAGCCACTCCCACAGATTGGGGGTTTTTTTGGAAATGCTGATGTCATTTCTCAACCAGACCCAGGCTCCTCGATGAGGATCTGCCTCCAGAGTGGCCTACAGCAGAATAACAGGTGCAGGCTTTGTTCAGCTTCGGGAAAACTGGATCTTCCTGATCATTTTGGTTCAGGAGAGAGTGATAACTACATATGTTGACTTAAAAACCCCACCCTATAGTAGCTAAAAAGAAAGCCATAGCTGTATTAATTTATAATAGTTGAGTTTAATCCTATTGCATAAATCTGGAGTCATAATACCATTAGCTAAATCTACTTGCCAATGTGGAGATTTTGTTGTTGTTTTATGTATTCCTTAAAATGTGCTAAAAGGTATATATTTCAGTTGTCTTACCCTGGAACTAGAAATGTCTGTCTCATGTTTCCTTTTTGCACAAGTTCTGTGAAGAGAAGAAAGCTAAAATATAGTTTTAAAAAACCCTATATAAACAATAACATAATACACTGTAAATGATTGATACTGAAAAATGAAATATCAAATAATCACATATAAATATTTCAAAGATTTATTCATAATGTTTTTTCTTTTCCTAAAGAAAGAAAAAATATTTGTTTTAAATTTTGCCAGGAGTAATAGAACAAAGGCAAACAGGAGAACAATCGTGATGTTCACTGCAGAACAAAAGTAGTTGTAGAGACCCCATGAGGGAATAACTTCACCAAAAGGCACTGTGTTGAAATAGAGATGCAGTACAAGAGAAATACAGTCTTGATATTTCGGAAGAGCCAGATGCAGGAATAAAAATGACTTTGTTTATATCTTTAGCTTTGATTATCTTGTTCACTGTGTAGAAACCCACAAAAGCTAAATCATGTGAAAATTGCTCCGTTCTAGACTTTCCTAGGGACTTCTTCCACAATGTATATTCTAGACTCTTCTCGACCAAATAATAATTGTTGTTTATGAAAGTTCATCTGAACTTTTCATCTGCACAGCTTTGTTGCCTTGAGTTTAAGTAATAAATGTAACACTTCTTTTTTCCTTCCTCAAAGTGTGCAAAAAAAATTCAGGTTTAATTACTCCCCACTTTTAATTATCTAAATCAGATTGAACCTATAATCAGGTAAGAAAATGGCTTTCTCTCTTTAAGCCCTTCATCTTGAGGTTGATTGAGGCTGTAAAGAAAACTCATGATATTCTTAATAAAGCTGTCAGTAGGCGAATTTCCATAGTAGAATTGCAAGTGAAGCCTGTGTTACAGCATTTTTATTAGTACTTCATCAAAAGCGTGCAAAGATTGAAAACTAAACCACTCCTCCATTTAGTGCTCATCCTTCCAAGCTTCAGGCATCTATCATAGTTATATCACACTCTGAGACAGCTGAAGCTATTGTGAGATGCTAGAAATTGGCTAGCGACGGTATTTTCCAACAAGAGCACTCAACGCCTACTGTTAAATGAGTTCAGGATTGAATTGCTTAGAGCTGCTGTGGATATAGTGTATGATCTAACACAGTGTATGTTGCCATCATACACAACTATAGTGTTACTCCTGAATATGTTCTGTAAGTACATGTAATCAAGGTGACATTGCAAAACAACCTTTAGCAATCAAGCAAACTTATCCAGTTTAAGAAGTCCTTAAGTTTTTAAATCCAGTTGAAACAATAAAAAGGTGGTGTTCTAACCCCTGTCTAGTGCAAAGACATTGAGGCAGATCTGTATGTGCTGCCTTTTGGAGGAAAGGCAATCAAGAGGGAGGTTAATCAATGGGGTGGGTTTGGGGATGTCTGTGACCATGCTCAAAGGAAAGGAAACCTGAAAATCCAGAGATATCTAGCATTTCCTTGACAGAAAACAGGTATTACCTCAGGCTGTTGCAAAAGTTAATTTATTTGAATGTGTGCAAATTAAGGATTTTAGGTTATTGCATTCAAAAATTAGGAATTTGAAAAAGAAAGTCGTGGTGCCTAGTATCCCACTCTCTCTTCCATTTGGCTTGAGTAAATCTTTCCCGCACCTCTCTTCTTACTGCCTACACAATACAAAGAAGCAATATAGATTTCTAGATGGTTAGACTCCTTAAGACCATCTAGCTTTCCCAGATGTGAACATGAGCATCCTCATAGATCCCTATTCATTGGTGATCCTTATTGCTCTTGCACTGTGCGCCCCCAGGTTAAGCTTCGACTACCTAATGAACGATCATGAGTATCAACAGGACCAGGACTCACGGTGACAAGGACCCATTTTCTTGGGTGGTCAAGATGGAAGGAGAACCAGAATCAGAAAAAGAGGTGATTGGTCAAGATCACACAGCTACTGGTGGCAGAGCTGGGAACTTAGCTGATCTCTGATTCCTGCTTCAGTGCGTTTATACTCTAGATATTCAATCCTTTTTAGGTGGTGTGGGAATCCCTGTGTATCCAGCTGAAGGCTATAAGCAACAAGGTTTTACAAAAACTAAGAAAATAAGCCTCAGAAATCATCCTCGAGTCCTGTGGGACATACGGGCTGTAAGAGCAAGCTGTCTATTGGATCCCTTTGAAACTTATCTGAGCATACATCTGTATTTTATTGTTGGTTTATACAATTACTTTTCAGTTAAATTATTAATTTCACCCAAGCTAGTACAGTGTGTAAAATGTACTCTTTTTCTTATATCATCTCTCTTAATGGAAGAAATAAAAATATAATTTACTACGCAGGACGCTTGTCTAAACTTTTCTTCTATACTAATTTCACCATGTGGAAATGTGTCGTGGTTTAACCTCAGTCGGCAACTGAGCACCACGCAGCTGCTCACTCACTCGTCCCCGCCCCCCCGGTGAAAAAAACAAGTGAGAAAAACTCGTGGGTTGAGATAAAAACAGTTTAATAATTGAAATAAAATGATAATAATGTAATAATAATACACAAAGCAAGTGATGCACAGTACAATTGCTCACCACCCGCCGACCGATGCCCAGCCAGTCCCCGAGCAGCGGCCCCCCCGGCCAGCTTTCCCCAGTTTATGTACTGAGCATGACGTCACATGGTATGGAATGTCCCTTTGGCCAGTTTGGCTGTGCCCCCTCCCAGCTTCTTGTGCACCTCCAGCCTTCTCAGTCAGTAGAGCATGGGAAACCAAAAAGTCCTTGGCCAGCGTAAGCACTACCTAGCAACAACTAAATCATCGGTGCGTTATCAACTTTGTTCTCATCCTAAATCCAAGACACAGCATTGTACCAGCTACTAGGAAGGAAATTAACTCTATCCCTGCCGAAACCAGGACAGTATGATATCAAGAAAATGAGCCATACTCTGTCTGTGTTAATCCTGCGTAAATCTGGAGAAGGTCCATTCAGGTCCATTGCAGGTTTAAAACACTGTATCTGATAGCAGGATGCATCCCATAGAGCCCTTTTGTAATGATTTTCTAAACTTATGTAAATTTGCAGCTTTATGTGCTATAAGTAGGTATTTTTATGCAATGACGCTGCACTGCCTTGACTTTTCTGGATTGAAAAAATAAAGACTTTTTTTATCCAGAAATACTTGGCAAAGGATGGTAAAAATGTATATTGTGTAAATTTGAAGAATTCATCATTATTTTGGTTGGTTAGTCCTACTGGGGAAACAATCTTATTTTTTTTTAGAGGAACTGGGTGTTCTTATGTTAGAGACCATCTAGGTAAGCAAATAGTATTTTAGCTCATTAGTGTCAAAGGAGTGTATGTTATTTATTTATTGACTATAACTCTTGTGCCAGTTGTGGGGGAAACCGGTGGAAAATAAGTTTCAGTGAATATTCTGTGGTCCAATCGTGACAATGTGAATCACAGTATGTCATTGATACTATATTCTGAGGAAGATGCGTGCATTGGTTATCATAAATATCCCACTAGAGACAGGAGGCAGCGAGATGAAACTATCTGCTCTGTGTGTGTGTGTGTGTGTATACACACACACACATGTTTATAAAAATAAAATCTCCTTTGACCTTTCAGAAGTTTAGCTTAATTCAGTAGAAATACCTCTAGTGAAACGGGATTTTTGGTCTTGGTTTGTAGACTGATTCAGTGAGTTTTCTGGATGATTAATTGCATCTCCAGACGCAGATACATTTGTGGTGGGCTTTCATTGGGACACTTCCATCTTAGGTTCTTGAATCCCACCTCTGAAGAGAGTAAGTGTGCAAGAGCAGTGGCCTCAAGGGGAAACAGTAATGCTTTATTCCTGTTATTTAAAAAATTGTATGTATTAAAAAATAAATATATTGATTAAAGTTTTATTTTATATTATTTAAAAAGAAAGTGTGAATTAATTTTTTGTGCCTTTTTTTTTGTTTTTTGTTTGTTTGTTTTTTTACTTTCCTTACATTGTATTTTAATTTTTTTGTGCCTTTTTTTTTGTTTTTTGTTTGTTTGTTTTTTTACTTTCCCTACATTGTATTCCTTGGTTTACTTCATCTGGTTTGGTATGTGTCAACATGTGCAGTGTATGTTCAGCACCAGATTTCTAAAATGAATTAGCCAGTGCTTTCTCATGACATGTTGTACACTGATTTCTGATTTCGCTTAGATTAAGATCTATCTTGCCCTCGTTAGCTGTCTGGGGGAGCTGTTGCTTAGCTTTCCTTTCCCCACCCCCCTTCTAGGGTAAGTTCAGAAACCCATTCTTTGTCCCACAGATTTGTGCTGTGACCAGACCAGCAGATCAGCTAGCTTTCAACTTTCTGTTTTTCCTAAACCTCAATTAAACAGCACACAGAGGATAAAAAAGACATCTAATTTTCTTTGGAAGGAATCACTCTATTGTTCAACTCATTTATTCAGGTCTGGCTTCATGTGAATGTAAAGGCTGCTTTTTTTTTTTAAAGTAACTTTTGTTTCACTATTACAGAAATGACATGGTGCATTTGCCAGAAAGTCCTTCAAAGGCTTTGATTCAAATAAGCTGTAATACTGTATCAGAAACACTTACTGAACTCTGAAGTGATTTTTTTCCACCCTCTCCTGTGTTCCAGTCTCCATTTGCTTGCTTTGCCCTTCCCTAGTCACTGTTGCTTTTGATCCCCTCCCCCCCCCTTTTTTTTTAACAAAAAAATTTTTTCATTCATGGTCCGTAGGACTGTTTCCAGTGCAGGTGGGCTGATGTTACAGGGAAAAATTACCTCCCCCTATTTCCCTCCTCCCTCGCTAAGATCAAGAACTAAAAAAAAAGATTTATTTTAGCAGTGTGATACCATGCCTATGAGAAAATACCCTAGCTCAAATGCATTTTCAGAAGCTGAATACATATGAAAGTGTATTCCAATTATCTGATTCCCTCTTGATGCTAATGAATGAAAAGAAGCTTTATCCTGACGGTGCCTGACAGTGCTTGACTGCCTGCTGCTCTTTCAAAATTGTTGCTCTGTCCTACCTTCTACAGCTGCCTTCAGGCTGTCTGTGAAAGTTCACACACTGTAATTGTTTGGGTCATATATTAGCCTTTGGTTTACGAAAGAGGCTAAGTAATCTGAAAATTTCCATGGCATGCCTGCTGACTTTAATGATCTATTAAGGATTTCAGGTAGTCTGTGCTTTGCCCTAATTTTTCTGCACTAATAAGAAGAAAAAGTCAATACCACCATGAATTTGCAATGGAAATTGGAGTGAATAATGTGTTGGTGAGGCTGAAGTCAGGACTGCCAGCAGAGGGAAAAATAACACCTAATTTTTTGAGACAATGTGACTGAGTAACTAGAATGATGCTCTGGGGTTAGGAAGGCTGGCTGTGCTTCCCTGAATATGCCCTACAGTACCAGCTGTCCAAACCTCTGAAGGCTGAGCTGTAAGCATCTTTCATTAGGCACCAAATGTCCTGGAGCCGTTGGACATTTAAGTCTTGACCTCTCTGAATTACAGTGTGTTCTCTGTTTATAGAGATGTGCTGGTTTTGGCTGGGGTAGAGTTAATTTTCTTCAGAGTAGCTAGTATGGGGCTATGTTCTGGATTTGTGCTGGAAACGGTGTTGATAATAAAGGGATGCTTTAGTTGCTGCTAAGCAGTGCTTACACACAGTCAAGGCCTTTTCTGCTCCTCACACCACCCCACCAGTGAGTAGGCTGGGGGTGCACAAGAAGCTGGGAGGGGACACAGCTGGGACAGCTGACCCCAACTGACCACAGGGATATTCCATACCATATGATGTCATGCTCAGCATATAAAGCTGGGGGAA
>NW_008796217.1:5216459-5222876 GCF_000699145.1 Aptenodytes forsteri
TACTTCTCACACCACCCCACCAGCGAGTAGGCTGGGGGTGCACAAGAAGCTGGGAGGGGACACAGCTGGGACAGCTGACCCCAACTGACCACAGGGATATTCCATACCATATGATGTCATGCTCAGCATATAAAGCTGGGGGAAGAAGGAGGAAGGGGGGTACGTTCGGAGTGATGGCGTTTGTCTTCCCAAGTAATCATTATGCGTGATGGAGGCCTGCTTTCCTGGAGATGGCTGTACACCTGCCTCCCGATGGGAAGGAGTGAATGAATTCCTTGTTTTGCTTTGCTTGCATGTGCAGCTTTTGCTTTACTTATTAAACTGTCTTTATCTCAATCCATGAGTTTCTTCTCACTTTTCTGATTCTCTCCCCCATCCCACCCGGGGGGAGTGAGTGAGCAGCTGTGTGGTGCTTAGTTGCCAGCTGGGGTTAAACCCCAACAAGAGAATTAGTTTCACACTTCTGTTAAAATATATTAAGAACAATGGATTAAAAACATCCTAACATATGATTACTAGCTTCTTTCATTTTAAGGTAAGTAAAGTGTGATCCTAGACTAAAGAAGAGCTTCAAGTCAAATTGATTTAACTTTCCTGCATCTGGCCTTCAACAAGAGAATTAGTTTCACACTTCTGTTAAAATATATTAAGAACAATGGATTAAAAACATCCTAACATATGATTACTAGCTTCTTTCATTTTAAGGTAAGTAAAGTGTGATCCTAGACTAAAGAAGAGCTTCAAGTCAAATTGATTTAACTTTCCTGCATCTGGCCTTGCAGAAACACAGGATATAAATAGCTGTAGCAGAGATGTGCCACTTGGGAGCCATGGCTTGATGGCAGATATTTCTTGAGAGTCTTTGTTAGTTCAACAGCTCCTCTATTCAGCAGCCTGTTGGCAAGTTGCTTTCCTCCAGGTCTCTGTTTGATTTCCGCAGCAAATGTCTTGTTCATGATGCCCTCATTGGTTTGGAGGAGGACCTAGGGACAACAGACCTCAACATGGGAAACAGACATCTCATGCTGATGATATAATCACTTTGATATTTTTAAGTAGTACTGGCTGCACATTCACAACTGGAAACTTTCCATCCTGAGGAAAACAGCCAACATGCCGGAAGCTTCCAGGCAGACCTCTCCTGCTAGCATTTAGGTTAATGAGATTTTTACTGGGAACATATCACAGATAAACACCTGTGGCAAACACGTGTTGAGAGATAAAAAAGAGTCTTGTTTGGGTTTTTCAGTGCTTGAGCTTTCACCAGCATCAGCTACAGTGAGCAACCAAAGAGTTGTTATGTGGTTGTATTGGGATTTTTCAGGCCAAATGAGATCAGCAGTTCATCATCTAAATTCCTGCTTAACAGGTTAATTTACAATTAAGAGAATGTCCAAGGGAATTCACCTCTGCTGTATAAATACTAATTATTACTAATGTTTTTGCAGTGGCTAGATTCTACACTCTCCCAATTCAGACACCTTCTTCCACTGTCTCACAATCTCCTCTTCCCTCTTCAGTCTCCACCTTTGAGTTTTGTGCAATATTCTTAAAATGGATTTCTGCAGTTGCAAACTGTTTTAATGTTACCATACCGAAAGAAGAAGAAAAAAAAAAGTAGACAGTGCGATTGTTTGTCAAGGAGCAAACTCTTACTGCATAAAAACCCTGGATTTTTATATCCAGCAGTACTAGGATATATTGTGTGTTCTTGTAATGGAAGTTTTATCAATTAAAAAGCTTTCTACTCTTTACCTGGAAAGATAAACACTGAATCTTCCCTCCCTCTTTCCTTCTGTTTGTTCTAAGATGTTCCTCACAGAAAGGCTTGGATGAACTTGAGCTTCACAAGAATGACTTGCTGCATGGAGACAATCCAACCAGCAGACCTGGTTTGCCCACAAATGTGGGGAAATATTTTCAAAATAACTCAATCAGATGAGTTCTTCTGGGGGAACTAGCCTCAGTTCTTGGGGCTGCAGCTGCCCAAAGATCAGCTGTAGCTGGGTAGGTAAATATATAGCTCCAGAGTTGGCACAAGAGATTATAAAATGCTTTTTCAATGCAAAATTTGTTATGAAATCAACAGAAGCATCATCGGTCATCATGACAAATTCTAGACAACGTGCTTTGAAAAGTTAATCTTGCTTATTAAAATGATAAATCTAGAGAAACATGGAACTTGTCACATTGGAGTAGACTCATTTTTCCATTTGGTTTAGTATCTTGCATCAAAGCACATCATCAGATGCTATAAACCTGTTGTGTCTGGCTTCACCTTGCCAAACAAGTTTATTGAGTACTCTCAAGTGTGAAGGTGTCTCTAACATCTTTAGAGCCCTCTCTGTCTTTGAGAGGACCAAAGAGTTGTCTCTGCCTACGCTGCTTTAAAACGATCACTATACTGACTGTCTCTAGACATTGATCCTGCTGAAATCCACCAGCGATATTCCTGTGAAAGGGACCTACTTGCCTCAGTGTAACTTCCACCCCTTGATTGAGTCCTGCCCACTAAACATATGTCTCTGTCAGACAGCACAGGATGTACATGTCTTAGCTGACTGGGGTATATGGAGTCACCCGTGCTTTGGAAGGGACACTGTGACTGTCCCTGTCAGGCATGCAATCCGTGCAGCATACAAGGCTAGTCTGGGGCACAGACCCAACCTTCCTTACAGGGTCCAGTGCAAGACCAATTCCTATTGTGGACCTTTTGTATAATTGTGGCAGATTAAGAGCTCCTGAAGGTAAATATTAATGTCACTTAGAGCCTTGTACTCTCCTAGAGTTAATTAGTTCTGAGCACGTGACAGTTACACCTAGCTGTGAAGACTATCTAAAATGAAGTGTCACTCCCACAGGTTTATAATAAAATTCTCCTTTCTTCCTTTATGCAACCATAGACTGTTACTTCCAAGGTTTCCATTTTTCCTTTCCCTTTCTGCTGCTCAGCATTTCTGTTTCATCATAGCCCGAGTGCTTCGCTGTGTGGAGATGTGCTTGTGGCTGCTGCTGGTTCATGCTACAGCCCCTCTAGGCTTAGTTCTGTTTGTTGCTAGAATACTGCTGCTTGCTACTCCAAGGTTGTGGCCCAAAGTTTTGGGTCTTAAATGGTGCCCTGGACCCACATACTGTGAAGAGCACCAATGGCCAAGCAGAATCTGTTAGGAGAGGAACAGAAAACATAAGGGTGGCAGGGAGAAAGGAGTTATCTGAAGGGCTGTACAAGTAAAAACACTGAGCTTTGGGTTGAGGTTGGACTTGGTTCTTCTTCATGGCGACCTGATTTTTTTTTTCTTTGTTCTGTAGTATTTATAAAGCATTAGATGTTATTGAGAGGCAATGCACTGAGTTCTGAGAAGTGCTGAATACAATCCATAAACCCCTGACAGGCTCTGACCAGCTAAGATTTCACCTGAGAAGAAGAGAGCTTCTGCTTCTTACAATAAGTTTTCCTTGCCATTTGCATCAGAAACAGGGCTCATTACAATAAAATGAAAACATGTTTGTGGGAGAGGATGTTAGGGTTGTTTTTTTGGCACAAACTTTTGATATGCATATGTTCTGGAGGGGGTGGGGAAATGAAGGGAGCCATGGATTTTTTTTGTTGGGATGTATTTGCCTTCCAACAGTTTTATTTCCAGTAGTTAATTCTCCAGTATTGTTTAGGATAATGTGAAGCAGATAAGCTCATACATAGTGTAAGAAAATGAAAGTAATCCCAAAATATCAGCTAGAGACATTTTAATCCTAACTAAAACTGAAGGAGGAAAGAGAAGGAATTAAATACGCTTTATAGTCTTGACTTATTCCCCATCAAGCGAGATTTTTTCCATTCCCAACACCCCTGCTTAATTTCTAATAATCCTTTCAGCCTTTGCCATGAGTGACAGGGCAAGGAGGAGAGTGTCTGCCAGTGTCTTGGGAGAATCTATTTAAGGTTCTGAGCTGTTAAAGGGATTTGTCATTGTCAATATCAGCGACATGGCTGATCAGCACCCTGGTCAGTCTTGTCATCAGGAAGGAAATAGTGTACGTGTATGTGACAGAAAGAGAGAGACACAGAAATTACTTCACAGATAAACTTATTCCCTCAAGCGAGATTTTTTCCATTCCCAACACCCCTGCTTAATTTCTAATAATCCTTTCAGCCTTTGCCATGAGTGACAGGGCAAGGAGGAGAGTGTCTGCCAGTGTCTTGGGAGAATCTATTTAAGGTTCTGAGCTGTTAAAGGGATTTGTCATTGTCAATATCAGCGACATGGCTGATCAGCACCCTGGTCAGTCTTGTCATCAGGAAGGAAATAGTGTACGTGTATGTGACAGAAAGAGAGAGACACAGAAATTACTTCACAGATAAATTATGCTCATTCTAGCTATCTGTGTCTGTACGTATTCTAGCTGTTGTTTCACTAATTCTTGGGGAAATAAAAATAAGAACAACCATTCAATTTACTCTTTAATTTACTTTACTGAGCACTTGGGAGACAAGCCTGTGAGAGGGAGCATGCTAGCCTGGGGAAAAGGAACGCAGCACTCATTCCCAAGCTATCCTCTTTTACACACTGTGAAATTTCATCAGTTAATTTCAGGAGACCCAAAAGAAACTGTGATAAGTGAGCCTCTCGTGTTAAGAGGTTTGGGATCTGCAAAGCATCCAGAATTCCAAGGGCTTATCTGAGCTTATCAGCGGTAGCTGACACTCTCTGATCTGCCATTTGAGCCAGGAATCGCTTTGAAACAGGTGTCTGTGTAAGGTTTTCCATTGCATTATGATTCTGGTCAGCTTCAGGCTTTCACTGCACTTCCAATTTGATCTAAAAATACTTTTAGCTGATGTGTGCTATAAAACACTCAGTTGTAAGGTGAGGTGGTACTGTCTTCATTAATTGCAAGATTCAGTTATTTGTAATTTCAAAGGTCGAGAGATACATCTTTGATAAAACAATTCACGAATATATTTGAGCGCTTCTGACACAAGCAGGAGGTTTTCCTTCCAGATCGTAGATGACTGGAGAAGGTATTTTCTGTACAAAGGAGATTTCTTTCTCTGAAGCCTGAGGAGCTTCAGCCCCTCTATTATCCCTTTCTTTTGCTTGTTGGAGCAAAAGAGCTGCTGCATGTTAGAGAATCGCAGTCAGTCTGTACAGCAAATTCCTCCCAGGCTGTTCCTACAGCCAAAAGGGTATGGCTACAGCAAATGTGCTGACAGAGTCTGTCTTGGCTTCAGTGGAAGCCAAATCAACCACTAGCAGGCTTCAAAATGGTTGAAGTTTAAGTTTATTAAAGGGATGGCATAAGAGGATAGACAGAAGATAAGTAGATCCTCTTAATTTGACAAATTGGGGCTCATGTCCTCCTCTCATGTCCTTGGAGTCCCAAAACTGGGAAAGAAGGTATCAGCTGCATATTATCCTCTTCATATACTCATCTTTCTGTGTTTAGGTAGTGCCTTTTTGGGTCCTGTGCTTGGTATACCCGAGAGCTTAACACACTGTAACACCTACTGCCTTGTCAGCATGGAGAATATTCAAGGACTAGGATTTAAGTCAGATATCTAGATTAGAAAATTTTAATAAAAATCAGGCTATCAGAAAATCAAATGTGTTTGTATTTCTTTTATTGTTATCAATCATGAACCAGCTATACCCTTTACTACATCACAGGATCTCCAAATGTTCTTGAGTCTTCTAGAAAAATAGCAACTAAAGCAGCTCTGAAGTTCTTGACTTTAATTTCATTGGCATATCCATCATAAGAGGCTATTAAGGAAATTAAGCAGTGATAGAGTGAGAACTAAATTTGTATGAGGCACTAGAAAAATTCTGACATGCAAAACTGTTTGAATAAATGGCTAGTTTTCAACATGACTGAAGCTCTGTAGCTGATATCTAAAGCCCAAACATAATTACTAGACCTGCTAGGGGTGGGGAAGAGGGAGGGATTTTATTTTTTTTAAGGAAGGAATTTCCAGATTGTAGACTTAAAATATTCATTGGAGGCAATTTGATCTGATGGTGTTTTAATGAAATCTAGTTTTCCATTGTGTTTGCCTATCCAGAACTGCATCAGTCCAAGCTTTTAGGTGTTACAACTTCAAGACAACTTGGAAGGTGGATATCCCACAGATGCAATTTCTGTTCCCTTTCAAAAGGGAAACGATGACACTTGGGGGAGGAAATTTCAAACAACTTAATCTTACACTTAAGAAAGTGTCGTAGTTTAACCCCAGCTGGCAACTAAGCCCCACACAGGCGCTCGCTCATGCCCCCTGGGTGGGATGGGAGAGAGAATCAGAAGAGTAAAAGTGAGAAAACTCGTGGGTTGAGATAAAGACAGTTTAATAAGTAAAGTAAAAGCTGCAGGCATAAGCAAAGCAAAACAAGGAATTCATTCGCTCCTTCCCATGGGCAGGCA
>NW_008796217.1:5223118-5248965 GCF_000699145.1 Aptenodytes forsteri
GAATATCCCTGTGGTCAGTTGGGGTCAGCTGTCCCAGCTGTGTCCCCTCCCAGCTTCTTGTGCACCCCCAGCCTACTCGCTGGTGGGGTGGGGTGGGAAGTAGAAGAGGCCTTGACTCTGTGTAAGCACTGCTCAGCAGTAACTAAAACATCCCTGTATTATCAACGCTATTTCCAGCACAAATCCAGAACGTACATACTAGCTACTCTGAAGAAAATTAACTCTACTCCAGCCAAAACCAGCACAGAGAGATAATGCTAGTCACTCTATGATTGAGACTTTTATAGAGCACTTTCAACTAAGAATATTTTTAGATCAAATTGAAAGTGCAAAGTGGGGGAGGAAATTTGGATGAAACCCACTTCCAAACTGTTATTCACGATTTGGAAAACAGGCCCACAACGGAGACCAGGCACAGGGATAAGCTAAGCCTTAGCCATGAAGAATTGTAGAGAAATAATGAAGCTGAATGTGGAAATGACTAATGCTTCCCTGAATTTTAAATTTTGGCCAACTTTTGTTGAAATCTATACAACTGATAAACTTCCTCTCAAGGATATTCCCTTTTCCTTGCCTTTTTCTTTTTTATTTTTTTGTTTACTGGTTTGTTTTTGTCCTGTTTTGCCAGCAAGATCTCTAAATCTCTGTGAGAAGACGGGTTATAACAAGTGAAAGTAAGTCTTGAAAAACAGTTTTGCTGGAAAAATAACTGGAACTGCTTACATGTATTGCTGGATTCTAAATTGCTTGTAACTTGGGGGAGGAAACACACAGAAACTCTTGATCAGCAAGCCCAAACCATTGCTGTTAGCCATCAGAATTTATTCCTGAAGAGAATCCATGTTAATGGACTCCCAGTGCAGAGCCCCTACTGCTATATCTGGCTCCTGCTCAGAGGAGAAAAAAATATCTAGGCAACAAAATGTTTTGCACTGTTTGGCTCAAACTTAAAAACAACAACCCAACAACAAGTAGCCTGAAGGCCGAAACTAATTGTGAGAAATCTTATCCTATAAACACTTGTCTTATGAAAGACAAGAGCTATGAAAAATAGGGTCAAATACAGCATGTCTTCTGCTATCCATAGCTGTGAAGCCCCAGGGGGTGACTCAATATAAATAGCATTTCTCTATGTAAAGAAGCCTGGTGGCTATATGGATCAGCAGAAGAGGGTTTCTCCCTTCCCTGCTGAAGAACAAATGACTTTTTTTCCCATCAGTTCCTGGATGCCTCAGATCTCTCCCTTAAAGCATCATTTACACGGTGTTTTGATTGTCTGCCAGGATGCTGGTGAGAAGCTATCTTACTGAAAGGAAAATCAACGGTGATTGCAGTTCAACCTGCTGATGTGGTCAAGGGCCCCATCATACTTGTGGATTTTTCTCTGTCAGCATGGTAAGCACGTTCCACATCTGAGCAAGTGGCAAAGGGGGTCTGGTGTTAATATCTGCTTGCCATTGTGATTGCAAAGATATTACTTTGGTGCATTTTTGCTGACCAGTATTGTTTTTTCTTGTGCAATTTAGCTTTTGAGTTCCCAACAGTATGAACCCTGAACAGCATAAATCTGCAGTGGAGTTTAATCCTGGAAAGCCTAGCTAATGTTTCTCCCCCTCACATTAGGCTTCAGAAATCAACAGTCACTTAAAATAACTTAGATGCAGGAATAGTTGTTTGCAATTTTTTTATACCTGGCTTCATTTTTACTTCATGGTCGTATTTCGCCTCATCGTCGCTTCATTTTATCTTGCAGTCACACAATATTGGATATTGTTGACTGTGGGTGTCAATAATAGCTTAAGACATATAAATGGCTCCATGGTGTTTCCGAACGCTTTGGGTAGGATTCTTCTTTCCTGAGTTTAGGCAATTGGTTTTAACCAGTTATCCTGCATCCTCCCAAAGGCAAGTCATCCTGTCCCAAGGTGGGCATCTCAGATGGTTTGCCTTCTGAAGGGCTCCATCACGGGCCTTTGACTACAGAGGGAGCAAAGCGACTTGGTTAGATTAGGCTAGACCAGGTGCCTAAACTGAGAGTGCTGAAGTTATGAGAGATGAATTCTACTCCTCTAGGAAAAAGGCAGTTTTCATGAATGGGAAACACAGGTGATTCCACAGATTCAAATCTATGTATTGGGAAATACAAATAATACTGAATGGTAAGGTCTTCATCTGATTTTAATTGAAAGTATAGTTTAAGTGCATCTAACACCTGAGGGAAATACATATTTATTGCATGCCTTTATCGAGTCCTGGCAGACTTCTGAGTCACAGAAAGTGCAGAAGGTGATAAATTGTCTTCTGTGGATGATTCTCTCGTACGTATGTGTGGCTGGATTTGTTAAGGAGTGCAGCTCTTCAAGCACTTCTCACAGGAACAGAGCATTTCCCAGGAAAGGGAAAGGTCACCTTCTTCAAGCTGCAACTGTAAATAACCAGTGTGGAGTCCAGTAATTCGTAACTAAGTCATGTCTGACAGAAACGATAAGTCTGTTCTATTGTGAGCACAAAAATCAGAGCTGCTGTTATTAAACCGTGAATGCAAAACCTCTCCACAAAGCCCGCTTAATATTAAGGCAGATGATAACATATTTGTGTGTTTTCTCAGAGCTGAAATGAATAACAATTTACAAATATATACACTTCTAATTAAGAAGAAATCTATTTGTGTCAGGAATTGGTGGTGTTGATATTTTTAATTTGCTTGCTTTTGCTTTTCACATTTAAATGGCCAAGTTTAAGGTAGTTGTGTTTTTTTTTTTAATATATATAGCATAGATAACCACAGAAAGTCCAATTCCAGTACAAATATTCTCTCCCAGCTGTTTCTGAGTCATAGTACACATTACAATCATGACTCCATGGGGCAGTGAAGCACTGTGTTAGAAATCCCCAAGCTGCCTTCAAGCAGTCAGCTGTGGCAATATGGCACAGTACAATGTCATGAAACAAGGCTAGCGCAGGTCCCCGGAGCTGTGTGTCTGCATTACCTATTCCACAGCTGCCATCTTCCAGCTTGAAGGAGCCCCGCTGGCACCAGTGTGGGGATCTCGGCACCACGCTCCATTGCTTGCTGTAGTTATTGTTTTGTAGTTTGTGCAAGGCTGGTGAGCTACTTGGATCACCCAGCGTTGCACGTGTTCTTGGCCTGGGTGACTAGTGCAGCTAAAGGCATAGACTGAGTTATGAGTATAATGATTTACTATAAAATTTTAATCCGTGGTGTGCTGGATTCACAGTTACATATGTGACTCTGTGAATAACAATAAAGCTGGTTGCCACATGAATGTATTACAGCGCCGACTAAATATAGAAACACCGTTGAAGTTCTATCTATGGTTTCTGTTAGGATCTGCTTAGAGATGAATTTTATCCTGAAGACATTCACCCACAAAAATTTGTTTAAAAAAAGCTCCGAGCATGCAATTTGTTTACGTGCTTTGCGTTCCTAAAAGGAAGTAAAATTCACTGAATGGTGCTTCTGTTGCTAATAACTCAGCCAGCACTGTCATAGCTGTGTAGAGACACATAGACAGAAACCTACTAAAAAAATGAAGATGGCAAAATTTCAGTCATATATTCAAATGTTTACCTACTGGCCCTGTTTGAATCAAACAAGATCAAAACAGACTATTTTTATTATGACGATTTTTCTTTTTTTTTTTAAGCTAGCTAGGTGTTATTTACTTTCTCCAAGTTTCTCTAGGAAACCAAAACCTTAAATTTTGAAACTGTGCAGTGTAAGAAAGCAAATCAAAGTAAAATCAACTCCTTCATTTTATAGCACAAAATTTCCATTGCTTCTTTTAGTGCATTAGCACTGCAGCTATGAAGAAAAGCAACCATACAGTACACTTGGCACCGCTCACAAGAAATAATTCCCAGCGTATAAGATCATTCTGCAGTAGGGTCTTAATTAGTTTTTTGAAGCCAGAACAGGAATTATCCAAACCTCCTCTCTCCCTTGCCCCTATCTGATGTAGCAGCAGCAGCACAGTAGAGAGGAGCCACTCGATAGTCTGTGTTAACTTCAGGCTCAATGCTGAGGCCTATGTATGGCTTTTGCATATGGGTATAGCATTTATCAGTAACTTCAACATTAGAAAGACCTGAAAGCCCCCTGTAATGTGTGCCTTTTGGTGAAAGTTAATGCTGTATTCTTACTTGTGTCCTATGAAACTACTGAATAGGCCAGGCTCTTTCTACTGCTTCACAGAAGTGGCACAAAGGGTGAGCAAACACAACAAATACTTTATTTTGATTTTACATTTATTCATCTCCAGATCAATGGAGAGAGTTTAGCTGACGGTCAGATTTAATTATCTCTGAAAGTAAACCCAGTATCCAGACTTTAAGGCATTTACTATTCCTGGAGGAGGGCTGAGGGTCTCACTGAAAGCACTGCTTTGGAAAACAGTATTTTCTACAGTCCCAGGAGCCCCAAGATAATCCCTAGAATTTTGAGCAGTTAATTTTGTCTCTACTTTGGAGGCCAACAGACTGAATTCATGTCAGGCAGTGGGGAAGGGAAATATCCAACTGGGAAGTGAAATGAAGGGCACTGTGAGCACAAGAAAGTACAGGAGGATAAAGAAATAGGAGAGAAAGAAAAGAGAAAGAAAGGGCAGATGTCATTTTCTGCTTTCCCTCTCCTCCCTTGGATCCTGGGAGTCCTTCAGTGCCGCCTCACCTTCGATCCTGGGAGTCCTTCAGTGCCGCCTCACAGGGAACCACTGTAACACCTGATTGGGGAGGCAAAGGATGACCCTGAGAGATGTTTCATCCAAGCGCAAAGGTGGTGGGCACAAAACTTGAAAGGGAATGATGCCACTTGTACCAAGAATATTGCTAGGGCCAGAGGACCGGAGGCTTCACTGCCTCACTAAACTGTGCCCCAGGGAGAGATGCGGTATTTGCCTCTCATCTGTTCTTCCACCCGTTCCCAGGTGAGCTCTGCTTGTTCTGCTCGCAGCAGTTTGCTACACCTCCATGTCACCGGGTCACTCGGTACAGCACTCGCAACATCTGCAGGAGAACTGTGCTGCTGTGCCCCTCAGCTTTGACCTGTACAAGTGACGATAATGAGAGGTTTCCTCTTCACTTGGGAGGAAGTGAGGTTAAGTGGCTGTTTGAGTCACGGACTTTCTAAGGAAAGATTTTGCCACAGCAGTACACTACCGGGTGACATGACTGCATTGCTTTCTCAGGGGCTGACCTCAAGTTCAGCATCACACATCTTTACAAAAGGTCAGGCTGACCTGACAAACACCAACTAATGCACCCCTCTCAGTTAATTTCTGCATCAAGCCCATTGCTTACTTCTGCTGGAGCCATAACAGATATAGAAAGAGCTTGATTTACAGGTGGTGTCATAAGAAAAGATAGTGGCAGAACATCTATTCCTCTTGCAAAGTTGTGGCTATAAAGTATCTTAGTCTATTTTCTGCTATCATAAAATATGCCAGCAACAGCAGGGAGGTGGCTAACTTGGATAAGGGTGGGCAGGTGACCTTGGTGTGTGGGATTAGAGCATGACGTTGGAAAGCTGTGGCCTCATTTCAAAAAGGATGTTGGAAAAGTAGGAAGGGTTCAAAGAGCTACAAGAATGCTTGTCCTCCTGACAAGACATATAGTGGGAGATTAGAGAGCCTCCAACTTCTTGGTTTATCAAAAATAAGGTAAAAATTGTTGAAAACAAGCTACTAACTGCTCTTTTATTCATCAGGAAAAAGGCTTTAGTAAGCCTTTAATTTTTGAGCCTGAAGCTGGATACATTCAATGAGAAATGAGGTGGTGTTTTACTCTTGGGATGAGAAAATAATTGTGCACAGGCACAGCTTCTCATGGACCGGTTCATAAAAGCTGAGTAACATCATTGTCTCCATCCTACCAGTCAAGATGACATAGATGCAGTTGATCTTGCCTCGGGGCAAGAGAAAGCACACAGTTACCTTGCTCCACACCTTATTTTCTGTTTCTTTTTTCTATTAATTGATTGTTTGGAGAAGTATAGTCTTCTATTTTTGCAAAGCAAATCCCTATGAGGCCCATTCAAGGTAGGAGTGTCTGACCATCCGTGTTTTTCAATGTATGCTCTGGCTCTCATCAGTGCACCCTGACGCAGTTGCACACCTTCTGAAATATCATCAGGGGCCTGCTAAAATGTTTCACTGTAATGTCATGGTCACAGGGCAGCAACACTCTGCTTTTCTGGGTGGGTTGGTCAGAGTCTTGTAGTGCCATCCCTGTGAACTGAACTCAGGCTTACTGCTTTAGCTTCCTCTCACTTTGATCTCCTGTTTTATACTTAGCGCAGCTACTGAAGTGAATATAGAACTTCAGGCTAAGAAATGGTTTCAGTGTGGAAATTGAGTTCTTCATTTAAAATATAAAAATGCAGGCTCTTGTATCTGCCTCCTGGGGGCGGGGGGAGGAGAGAGAGAGAAAAGAAAAAAAGGAAAATAAAATAAAAGTATATTTTGCAAATGTGGTACTGTTGAGTAAGTCCATTGGGGTATCAATGTTGTTAGCTGGAATGCATGGGATTTGAAAGTAGTTGGAAAACAAGCAGTGTATGTTGGTATGAGGCCGCTGCGGAATATGAGCAGACAGCAATATATCATTCTGAGGAATGAAAAATATTGGAAGTTACTGTCATCTAACATTTGTCTGCCATCATCTTTCCCATGTGTGGTGCACATCGTTTGGTGTTATCAGTGGGCATCTTGTTTCTGCTGTCTCCGTTAGTGCTTTCATACGTACCAAAAGTCACTTTATTTTTCATCTTTAGAACTGCAAGGGGACTTTAAGAGTACTTTAAACTTATTTTTTAAGAGCAGTAGAGAGCTAGCAAGATGCAGAGTTTATATGTTTTCAATTTTTGTAAACTTCATGCTAAGATAGAACCATGTTTGGATAGCTTTGACTTTCCTTTTTCACAAGCAGCTCTACTGTGCTGGTTTTGGCTGGGATGGAGTTAATTTTCTTCAGAGTAGCTAGTGTATGGGGCTACGTTCTGGATTTGTGCTGGAAACAGTGTTGATAATACAGGGATGTTTTCGTTATTGCTGAGCAGTGCTTACACAGAGTCAAGGCCTCTTCTGCTTCTCACACCACCCCACCAGCGAGTAGGCTGGGGGTGCACAAGAAGCTGGGAGGGGACACAGCTGGGACAGCTGACCCCAACTGACCACAGGGATATTCCATACCATATGATGTCATGCTCAGCATATAAAGCTGGGGGAAGAAGGAGGAAGAGGGGGACGTTTGGAGTGATGGCGTTTGTCTTCCCAAGTAACTGTTAGGTGTGATGGAGCCCTGCTTTCCTGGAGATGGCTGTACACCTGCCTGCCCATGGGAAGGAGTGAATGAATTCCATGTTTTGCTTTGCTTGTGTGCGTGGCTTTTACTTTACTTATTAAACTGTCTTTATCTCAACCCACGAGTTTTCTCACTTTTACTCTTCCGATTCTCTCCTCCACCCCACTGGGAGGGAGTGAGCGAGCGCCTGTGTGGTGCTTAGTTGCCGGCTGGGGTTAAACCACGGCATCTACGCAAACTAACAAAAGTCTATATGCAGTCAGCTTGACTGATCTGTCTGCATTCTGGGTTGGACTCTTACTAATTGTCTGTACAGCTACCTTTAATGCATTTAACAATAGCATCAAGAAATAAATGTGAAAGTTATTCTCTTGTGCTCTTATAGTAGAAACCAATGTAATTTCTTCTTATTCTTCACCAAATTTCCTGTTCACAGCCCTGTCGTGAACCTCCCCTCCTTTTTTTTTGTCATCTGCTTTCTGCTATAATGATGGGTTGACTTTCTCTTGAAATGTCTTATTTCTGACAGATTGCCTGTGAATCCTTACTTTTTTCACCACCAGTTCCATCTGTCATATTACTTCAGCTCCTATAGAGGTTGAAAGCAAGCATACAACCTGGAAAATGAACCCAGACATTCCAAACTTTGAAACCAGCCAGCCAATAAAGCTTAACTTTTTTTGTTAAACAATGTTAAAATACTTAAAATATTCACAGAGTTTGTTTCAGTCTGCCTTGTTTTTGTTTTCAAGTTCTGATAAGACCAAGGGAGGCAGTCAGGTTGGGTGTCAATTGGCTATATCATTAATAACCATCACCAGTACCTCTGAATAAATGCGTGTGTGTTATTTTTATCCATATAGAGTAATAGATACATATCTGTATAATGTGCTGCTCATAATGGAGGTTTTTTTGTTCTTGCTTGCTGGCTTGAAATCAAATGGGAACATACATAGTCTCATGAGTTTCCAGTGCATCTCATTTAAGCCGCAGAGAGTAACAGAAATCCTAAGTGGTAAGGATTCATGCAAAATATGCAAAAGTCAAGGGAAAGTTTACAATAACCAGGTCAGTTCACCAGATATGTCTAGATCTAGGAACAGATCTGCCAGCAGCTGAGCTGCCCCATGAAAGGCAGTGGTCATAATCCTTAATCAAAAATGAATTTATATAAAAAATACTAAAATTATCTTAAGGGAAGCAAATAAGGGTAAGATGCCTGTCTCATCTTTGCTTGAGATTATGTTATTTCATAGAGGGGAAAGAACACTTTGCAAACTTGTTTTCTTCAGAATTTCATAAAGTGGTGTAAAATATCCTTGTGATCTGCCAGCTGCCCATGAGGACAGAATTGGGTTCCACGTACATGTAAGCAATGGGAGTATTTGCTCCAGAATGGTACTTCGTTTAGCTTTGGAGTGCTTTATATATATGATAATGGCAGGTCTTCTCATTAGTTATCAGGATGAGTTAACGTGTCTTTGTTCAAACAGAGTTGTATGTAGAAACAGAAAAGTCTGATTTGAGAGATATTTGCGTTTTGAACGTAAAAGCCAAGGTAGATGCTTTCTTGCTTTTTGCCAACCTACTTGCAGAGATGTGAATTTAAACCCTTAAAGTATTTGGGTTTTTTAAAACATATACACAGTTGCTGGAGGATTTTATACAAATAAAGATGCAGATTCTTTCTCGGAGCTCACAGCTTGTACACATTTTGTATTGTCAAAGAAGATGAATTACTCAGAGTCAGCAGCCATATTGGAATAGCAGCTGATGACAGGTATCCTTGCAGGCTTAACTTTTGCACTTGAGGTTCCTCCTAGAGATCTGTACCCAAGTACAGACTGAACACAGCATGTTCACAAGCTCAACCTTATATGCTAGACATTTAATTGAAGCTATGAAAAGGCTAATTACTAAGAGTTGTTGCCTATGTATTTATAATCAGAACATACCATTTGACCTTGGTCTCAAACCTGTTCTGTCTGAGATGGAATACGAGGTTATCATCTCAGGAGTGTAACAACCATGCTTTCACCCTGTGCTAGCGGAACAGTTTCACTTGGTACCACTTACCATCGCCCAATCTGTCTTGAGAATTTAGAGATTTTGATGAAAGGGTATAACTTTTGGATACTAAGCCACATGCATGGAAAAGCTAGGTTTTTCCCCCAGAACACTGCCGTGATCACAAAGATGGTGATCCAGGAGACCCTACCTGTAAGCCCAAGGAAAGACGACAATTCCTTAAGGACCAGCCCTGTCCCCAGTGTGGGGTGAGAGAGGGGGTCACCCTGGGCTCAGCCCACCTTGGCCTACTGCCCTTGTCTTGGAGATGTTGCTGCACCCATGTGAGTGGAAGGCAAGTGCCTAGAGGCACACCTCATGCCTGCATGCAGTGCTGCACACGTGGGCTGTGCCCACGTCACCTGAGCAGGCAAAGATCTGAATCCAAAATAAGGCCCAGGCAGACCCAAAAGGCCCTACCCAACCGGAGGTGCTTTGAGACAACAGCCAAACAGCTCTCAGGATTCAAAGGGGTATCTATAGTGGGTAACTAAAAACTCAGTCCAATCCCATAACTACTCACCTACTGATTCTCAGCTGAATTACAAACTGCCCTCTGTGAGTAGGTAGGTGTGTTAGGGATACTGACCTCAGTCAGCATTTGCAGGATTGCTCCCAAAAGTTTTTGAATCTGCAAGGCGACTGATGTTTTGGCTGGTGTTCAAGGCATGTGTATGTTTGGCATGTTTAGTTCTATATCCTCAGTTGTATTATTGTGTGAAGCTTCCGCCAAGACATTAGTATGTGTCAAATTTCAAGTCAAGGGATTTAAACTGCCCCAGGTTTCAAGGAGAAAATGAGGCAAAAAAGAAAATGCAAAAATCCTCAAGTATACAGAGAAGGAAAACATTCACAACATATCCAGTTAGTCTCCAGATCTATTCATACCCTTCACATCAGCTGAGGATCGAGAACAGCTGACAGGGCTGGAAGAGTAGCTTCAGACAGGCAATAGTTTAGGCTGATACAGGCGGTTCTGCAACTTGATGGTCTGGGACCTAAGGAGGTTTTGAGGGGGAAGAAGGACAGGCTTGCCCTCATATCACCCCTACCAGCAGTACAGCTTACCATAGACCCTACATTTATGGTATTTTGCTACTTGTGCAGCTCAGAAGGTGAAGTAAATCTGGGGTTTTTTTCCAGAGTAAGGCCAGCTTTTCCCTCCACAGAACAGCAAGACTCATTGTATCCATGTCCTTTTTCTGGCTGGGGCTTCTGATCACTTTACCAATCTTTTGAAGGATGTAATAAAACTGAAATAAGTATCAAGCTGAAAACAATGAAATTATTTGGACAAGGAGAGTAAAGATGTGGATTTTCAAAATGTAGAGAAGTAATCAAATAAAAGCTGGAAGGCTAACTTTGGAGGAGTTTTTAGTTCTTGCAGTTGGAAGGAATCCTCCCTGCTGAAGCCAGAACCTCCATCACCCATAACCTAGTGTCATGTTCTGCTTTAATCACGTCTGTGGTGACTTTGTAATGACTAGCTATAGCAGTGGGACTGAACTATGTCCAGAATGATGTCCTACCTCCTCTTCAGATCTCCAGCACTCTCCACTCTTGAAAGTCACAGTGACTCCCATAATTTATTCAGTGTAATATTTACACATGGATCTAAAGCCTGTTTTGCTACAAAGTTATATCAACAACAGCATGGTTGGAAAAATTAAAATTAAAGGGATGGGGGTTATTTCTGTTCTTGGATGTCGTATACAAGTTATCTACAAAGACCTAGTGAGTCAGGAAGATGCTGATATCGATTTATATTTCTGGAAACTTGTACCTCTGGGCTGGGGTGCTGCCCCTGGGTAAAGTTGCACCTTTTCAGTCTTCCAAAGCCTTCTTTTTCTCCCCTTCTCTTTCACTTTCAGTGGTGTTTTAAATTGCTAACATCTCAGAGGTGCTCATCTCAAGCTTCACTTGTCCTGGAAATTTAATTTCACAAGATAACTCTACTGTAGAGCCAATGGAAGTGGAAGCCAGTAATGTACCTCTATGATCTATGGATGTTTGAGCTGCTCAAGAATATTCAACCATAAGTCCTATCTGAGTTAACAGATAAGGTCTAATTAAAAGAGCTCCAGTGGTAGGGCCTGTGCTTGGGAGGCAGAAGGTCTCAGGGACATATTAGGAAGATAAGAGTTAGATTAACCAGGAAGAGAGAATAAAGCATGGGGAAAATAGCTAGATAGACAATGTAAGATGGGGTATTAGTATACTAGTTCTTGAAAAGATGTTTATACTATTTTCTGGGAAGTGCAAAAGATTATGGGGAAAGGAATAAGAGAGAGACTTATTATTTCAGTAACGCAGAAGTTGTGCTGTGGCTGTTCATGTGGTGAGCCCATGATAAGGAACAGAAAAACTCTCGAGTCACCAGTACAGGAAAATGAGGACTTCACTAAAGGGGAATCCAGAGATACTGAGTCTCTGGGATACCTTGAGAACAAGTCTGCAGGATGATTTTCATGCAAACAAATGTAGAAAGCACAGGTCAGTCCCTAAGCATAACACTTGCTCCATAGACTTGTGGAAGTGCAGCCTGGTGCTAGCTCCTGCATCTCTCCTAGGGATGTCCCATGCTCTTCTGGCCTAAGATACTCACAGAGAAAGCATTGCCTGTGCAATACCTGTCTTGCTAATTGATAGCAAATAATTGCTATATTATTTTCTTGTGATTCTGTATGTTATGTGAGCAATCCCTTATCTTGCCATTAAGATAAAATTACTTTCTATTCTGGGAAGTACAAGGCTGCTATAGGGACTGTGTAAAAGTGCTGCTCTACTCTGAGACCTGACTGAGCCAGATATATCTCCCTTCCACTGCAGGAGTAAGGGCAAATCACCTTAGCAAACCCAGTCACTGCTGTCACACTCTTCATTTCTACATCCATAGGCCTCTACATTTGGCAAAGCGTTTAAGAAATGCTGTGCTTCTGAGGAAATAGTTCTGTTTTCTCCTTTGGGACTCCTTACTTATATGCTGAAAACTAAGCACCAGCTTTAGTCTAATGTTTTGTCCTCCAGCAGAAATTAAGGAGAAGGAAAAATGGCTCAGTGCATCATCTGGGTAGTTACCCTCCTAGTTCATTCTCTCCACTTTGTAGGCAACTCAAGCCAGTTGCCCTAAGCCAAGAGGGAAGCACCTGTTATATTTTATTGTGTTATTAAGTATATTTCTACAACTGTTCTCATATTAAGTTTGTCCCACTGTGACCTCCTTGAAAGAATAAGTGCAACTCAGCGTAAGTAGGGGTTGCAGAATAGTCTTCAAAGACCCTTTCATGTTATATTTTTATCTCTGTCCTAACATTGGCTAGCCATTTCTATAAAGCTGTGATTTCTGTCTTTGATAAACAAGGTTCCTTAAAATCCTCAAACAGCTTAATATCATCTATGACAGAAACTCCTATTTATGGCACTAATCAAAACCTTTCAGGATCCCTGCAGACCAAATACCTAAGCTACTATCTCTACATCCTTCCTAGCAAGTCTGTTTATTCACAGCCGGGGTCTCCAAGGCATCTTATAGACATACTCTTTATGAAGTTATTTTCACGTTGTTGTATTTTGTTAGAGCTCATAAAAAGACCTACCAATAAAAAAGTTGCTGTAGCTCACCTCTCACATAAACATACCGACGCCTTAATTCCCACAGTACCCTGCCAGACTTTTAAATATTACATTATTTATTTACTACTGATTAGATGACTTTTTTTTTTTAATTAAATGAGCTCTTCTTACAGTGTTCATTATATCAGTTTTCCTGTTGATGATGACAGTACAAATGTGCATGAGAGGGGGTGGAATAATGAGCCTGCTGAATAACAATAAGGTCAGATTACTCCTACATATAAATATCATAGCAAAGATAAGATATTGGATATCCTTTTTTGCTGCTGTTTAAAATCAAGGCAAGTATTGACCTCACCCAGGGATGCTGGATTTCTTGAAGACATACAGATAGTTTTCAGTGATCATTTCAAAGGTACCTTTCCAATAGCAACAACAAAATATAACTAGTACCAACAAAGTTCAAAAATCCCAATTGTTCAAGCTCTGGTGAAACATTCAAAGCTTTTTTGATTGCTGAATTGTCTGCTTAAGATGTGGCTAGCAAGTTACTTCTTTTTCTCCTGACAGTCAGATGGTATAATCAGAACCTACATGACATATTTGTCTGTCTTTAATGTTTTATCACATTGCTCTGTTCTTTCATCTAGAAACTAGTACTTGTCCTTCAATGCAAATATATCTACCTATTCATTAGTCTGTCAGAATGTCTATAAATATTAGATTGTTTTGAGGAGGCAGTGCCTAATTTGTCAAATGAAAATATTTTTCTCCTGCTTTCTAGCACATGAACTTTGATGGATGCAATTGTGTTCTGAGATGCATTAAAACCCAGAAGTTATAGCTATTTAGCTGGTGGGTGCCTTGAAAGTGTGTCACACAAATTACCCAGCTGGAGAGAATTGAAACTACAGTGAAAATCCTGTTATTGCCTTCAAAAACATATGGACAGAAAAAAAATTGACGACTTCATAAGGCAGTCGAGGCCTACCTTTTTAATGACTTTTTTCAGTCACCCATGCGTATGAGCTCAGTCGACGTATGAAAGTACCCTGAATGATATTTAAATCCTTACATTTCATTGAAGATCTATTTTCTTTCTTCCCCTCATTGAAACCTCTCAGACTATCTGGTTACAAAATGTCTCAAAATATCCTCTGGCAGCCAAGTGAAAGTAGTAAAATGATTTTGTTTCTTTTGCCTCTTTTCCAAAGTGGAACCACTCTGAAATCCATCAAGTAGTGTAATAGCAACATGTTGTGCATACCCTGAAATAGAAGGGGTGTAAAAAGATGTTGGCAATAAGAGTTATTATTAAGAGTGCCTGTCCTTTGTCAGATAGCTTTGGAAGAGGAGAGAGACTTTGCCAGGAATGATATTCACACCCACAACCACATGTCCATTTGTACTCACACAGGCACTTTTCAAAACACTACAGTGTGCACTGACAGCCTGCAAAGGATCAGCTTCAAAAATGTCCTTTGAATCATTTCTTAGCCTCCAGCAGTGGCTGGAAAAGGTGTTTGTGATCAAACTGAAATGTAAAACTGCAATACTATAAATAGTAGCAAGTTCTACTTGCTGGAGAATATAATTCTCCAATATTACATTGAATTCTTCTTGAAGAGAGTAAAATTAGTGTAGTGAAAACGTTCCTTTTGTATCTATTTGGTGTTAAAAAATGTTGACATTTGCTTTCTGCAATCATTTCTGCTTCAGCTAAGTACTGGTAGTGTCTTGAAGGAAAAGTTTATTTTCACATTACATTAGGGTTTTTTTAATACTAATTCTACTCTGGTCTGTAGTGAGTCACACACTTGGATGCAGGATGCAACCTTTGTGATTTCACTGGAAGCAGCACCTTGGGTAACAAGTACCCAAGGTACTCCATCCTTCAGAGGGAAAATACCCAACCTGTCTTGCCTTTCTACATACATTTCCTCCTTTGTAGGTTTCCAGTACCATACCTCAATCTGAGTATCAGTTTTTCAGTTCATCCTTGCCCCAGTCCCTTCATGCTCTACTGCTGCAGCATGAAAATAGGAATGAGGAACATACTGATGATATTGTGTGCAGTACTTGAGAGGTTGTTTGAGGGAATTTGACGCCTGGATACACTGGAGGTCCTGGGGGTGCATTTTCTAAGTCCTTTGGATGATAGCTACCACCAACTTGTCCTCTTGCAGAAGAGTTGAGGAGCAATCATAGCATCCTGTATCCCACTGTTATTTGAAGTTTCCATTCCTAAGCAGGGGATTCAGCTGCCTAAGCACAGGTGTCTGACACTAGACACCTTTGGGCACCTGCTTGGGGTTGGAGAGGCAGCTTGAGGCTTGGTGGCATTCCTCCGTGTGTCTAAGATGGTACTAGACACCTGAGTCCTACCAATAATGTCTAGAGCTTTTTATGTGTTGGATATGACCTTTACTCCCAGACCTGAGATGTTCAGGGCCTGAATGAGAAATATGCATAGTAGTGCTTTTTCAATCCATAGTTCAGTTTTTCTTTCTTTACATAGATTGGACAATGAATTCTCTTCTAGAGTATCAAGGTTTTGCAGTAGCATATATCTAGCATATATCTTATTATTCCACACTGCTTTCTTATTGTAAGGCTCCAAAACGGGGGAATTAAGAATTCTGAAATTCGTTGTATTCTTTTCTTCCAAGAAAACACAGTACATTATGATGGCTTTATTATTGGAGAATTAGGGTTTTATAAAGCTACTTCAGAGTAGAGAATTGGCTCAGTCACTAAAGGGATTACTAAATACCTGCATATTTCTATTGTGAAGACTGGCCTTGGGAGGAGGGAGGTATATGTTTTCTTCCCTGCCAGAGGCTGTGCCAATGATTCTAGGCAACATGAGGTTGCATCTCTGGAAGAAACAGTTTCAATTACTAGTGATCATTCTTCAGAGTTATTTCTAATTTTGTATTGTCAAAATTGCTCTTGCCCCTATTTGCATGTACACGGCCAGATGTGTGTAGGCAAAATGAGACAATTTCACATATGACCACCAGATAAATTACCATTTGCAAGTGGAAGTGTTATGTGCGCTAACAGAGTGGATGGTTGGGGACCTGCTTGGTATTTGGCTTGTAAGAGGCAGCTGGTGACAGGCTATTAACAAAGGAGAGCAACAGATTGGTTTTTGTTGGGACAACAGGCTAGACAGTTTTACTGCTGCAATGTTTACCCTCAGAAGGGAAATGACTGATATCAGATGCCAGAAATGTCTTATTGTGAGTTTTATTCGCATCCATTTTCTCTTTAAAGAAAAGGGAATAAAACTACGGCTGTAGTAACAGTTACAAATTGAAAAGTATTTGGAACAGAAAAGGAGCTGCCTGCTACTCCTATCACTCTGTTCTTGTTGCAGTTCTTCCTAAATATGTGATTTCACAACTTCCCCCCCCCCCCCCCCCCAGATAATAAGGAGTCAATATAGTCATTTCTACGACCCAGAAGGAAACACACCTTTTAACAGAAAGAGAGCAGTTAAATCTGTGAGTGAGAGTTAAATTATCCAGTTGACTAAAGGATGGGAAATACTTGGCAGGCTGGGTAGATGAGCCATTTTTGGACAAAGTCAAGGATTAAAAAAGAGTTAAAGAAGTCCTAAATAAATAACAGAAAGAGAAGAGTTATGAATTTAACAAAAATAGCAATGTGATAGAGTAGGAGTTTGACGTGTGTTAGTGGTTCCAATAAACAGTTTAAATAAGTAACGTTGCAGTAAAAAAAGACAAGAAGGTGTAAATGGCAAAGTAAACTGAAGTTGAGGGAACAATCGGTTCAGAGAGGCTGAATCAGTGTTATACAGACTAGTACTCAGGATAATGCTGCTTCTTTATTTTTCTTAGAGTAGAAAAGCTGAGTTTAAGAATCAAGAACAGGCTCTGCCAAGGCTACAGCTTGACCTGGCAAATACCAACTCCAGCTATCGGCCCCAGCAGAAGCCTTCAGCTGGATGAGCATGACTTCCTCTTTGGGGTGAGGTTTCTTTCATGGGCATCGTGTTGAACACAGCATCCCACTTTATGAAGAACTGTGGGAGAGCTGTATAAACAGTTGAAAGTTATATAAAACACAGTAGGGTTTTTCCAGATCATCTCTTTCCAGTACAATGTTATTGTCTTCTTTTTGTGGTAATGCTAAACATTCAGAAATTATAGGTGCTGTGTTAGACTTCCTGATGCTAATGGAGTGCAAGTATGGAGATATCCTCCAGTCACTATGAAAGTGATCACAAAGATTTTTGTGGGGTAACCAAAAAGAAAGTCTAAAGAAGGTCTTTGTGGTGTGATTCCACATAACACCTAGACGAGGTGACATAAGCATGTAAACCAGCAGGATTTAAGCTGAAGGTACCCATCTGACTTTAGTGTTCATAGGGGCACCTATTCAAAGGTCATAGCTTGAATAACAGAAAACAAGGGACCCATATTCAGGAGCCAGAAGACTTCCCTGTCCCTTCTGTGGCTGCACAAAAGACTGTGCTGAGCTACGGGGCTGCTGAAACAGAGGCAGCAAGAAGGCAGAAGGGGGTCTGTGTTTGGACAGGGGAAGGCAGCTGTAGGGTGCCACTGTCACTGCCTGCCCTTGTGCAAGGACACAAACTACGCTCTCCTGAGCCATCTCTCTAGTAATGTTCCTGTGGTGCAGCATACCAGGATATAAGCATGTGGCATACTCATGACAGGACGAAGCATTTCCAAGTATGCCTGGCTAATAAATCCTGTTGATTCGGTAGAGATAAAATGTTGGGTTAGTAAGAGACTGGGTTGCTCTGTGGTACTGGGAGGCATCCAGACTGTGAGATGTGGCTGTAGCTTCTATAAATGTATCCAAACCAGCTTTCTGTCGACAATTTTGGGTACCAATGACAGGGTACTTTCAGCAGCATGGGTCTCATTGTGCATCACGGGCTTCTCATTGGACTGTTAACACAGGCTTGGTTTAGCTTAAAGCAAGACTGAACATGTCTCCAGGAGCTGCAGTCACAACTTTGAAGAATAAACACAAATTATCGTATAGGTCAAAATGCAAAAACTCTAGAAAACAAGTGCTCTGACATTTTGGAAGCCAGTGAATGAATGGCCCATACCTGATGGTGGGAATATAAGCTTACGTGGCTGGGGGTGCTTCAAGGTGGAAAGTTATCTTTTCCTGAAGCAGGGCAGGGCAATTGCAGTCTGAGGAAGAGATATTCAAACACAATTCTCTCATGGAGTATCAGAGTTACTGTTAGATAACCAAGAAGTTACTTCAGCTAAACCCACATCTTTTAACATGTATCTGGAAAGAATACCACAGTGATTTTATTCAAGATTTGCATCTCTGCTATAGCTTTGAAGACTGGCTCATTAGTGATGTCATTGCAATGGGTGGGTTCACTTTGATACTGTTTACAGCTGACAGTGACAAAAACACAGAGACTGATTTCCTGAGACAGGATTTCACCCTCAGGATGTGGTCAGACGAGGCTGCTCCTTGTTTTTCAGCTAGAGTTCAGGGTCTCAGTTTTAACCCATAATGTTTCAAATAATCTACTGGAGAGATTCTGTCTGTCCCACACACCTGAGCCATTTTACCTGAAGACCTCTGTTTTAAATGAGAAGTGTATGTTAAGGTTTTCCCTGCAAGCATTTTTTTGGGTTGGATACTTGATATTCCTGGGCTGGGAGTTCTGTACAGTATCGAATGTTCATTTTTCTCAATGATAAATGCATTTAAATAAAATATGTAGGCTTTTGTTATTTTGTTGTTACTATTCTAACACTACAGATTGCTCAAAATGCTACTAACATGTTGACTATAAACCTAAATTAATAGAGATACATGATTTATATGCATATGATGTTTTAATAAGCACTCAAGAGGCAGGCCGTTTGTAAGAGAAACATAATTCTTCTATTAACTTTCATAAATACCCTGCTCACTCCTTTGGGAATTCATACACAGCATGTGCATATGTAACAGCATAGCGGCAGTGCATGTAGTGGTGTGATTGTAGGAAATACAATTCTGTTTACTGTCTATAACATCTTTGATTGTTGATTATTCTTGTCTCTGTGCCAAAAAGAGTCAGAGAATTGCCAGGAGTTGGTTCAAGACAACGGATCTTAATGAGTATGACTGTGATCCCCCTATAGAGAAGAATATTTTTTATTTCTTTGTTTCTGGTTTTCTTTTCTGTCTACAGCACTGAAAAGAAATGTTAATTTGCTCTGTATGGAAGCTATCTACTGGCAGCAGAGCCCTTACCAACATAAAGACACTAAGAATGAGCTTGTATTAAAGGCCCCGGATGCAATATATTTGGACTCAATCATGGGGTTTTCCATTTGGCCTTTGTCATGTCCCTTAATTTCCCTGCTGAAATTCCTCATCTGCTTAAATTCCTCATCTGTGAAATTGATTAATAATATTAATGTCTTTAGCTAATATATTTAGAGAATAGACTATTCGGGACATGGGCTAGCTCTCTATGTGAATACACAGAACCTAGAACAGTGGGGCTTAGACCTTGGTGTGGAGGAACCACTTTATTACATGTAGCATGCAATAAGAAGGACCTAGTCCAAAATCCTGCTGTGCCTTAGATTTCTGTCAATAAACAAGAGGAATGACGTCTCCTGATCCCGAACACATGCTAGAAAGCCTGCTGAGCTAGTTAACAGTGCGCCATTATCTAAAGTGTTTATTGGATTCATTAAGCACCAAAAGCTGTGGATGAAAAGCAGGGGTATGTTTTAATCTCCTCATTCCTGCTGCCACTTTTCTCTTTTACTTCACGTTGACATTTCTGCTTTAATTAAATATTCAGTTCCTTCTTGTGATTTCTGCGTACACAGTTTCAACAGCATGAAGTGATGTTTCTTTGTGGCAAAGTTATGTCTAGACTGTTAGTATATCCTCTAGTGTCTCAGAGATTGCTTCCCGGGAGTGTCCTCCTAAATATTCTGCTTTAGATGTAATTGTCTGACTTTCTCCTCTGAGTAAAAATGTGTTGCCTGGGACTGGCTAGACAAGCCCACTGTGCAGAATTGATTTTCATGTTTCACAGGGTACTGATGACTCCCATGCTTCTATTGCAAGATTTTTGCCTTTTGATGGCTGACCAAAAGCCCAAGCAGCAGCAGTAAGCTGATCTACATGAGAACATTAGCTGTCAGCTCAAAAAGAAAAATAATGTTGAGCTCTCATGATTGCACAGAAAAAAAATTAGACTCATGAAGCAAGTGCAAAAACTGAAGCACTCAGAATAAAGAGCAACTAAATGTTTAAAATATTATTTTTAGGTATTTTAACCATTGTTGTGTGTTTAGGGGCTGATGGTAACACCTGTCTTTTATGTAGTATGCTTAATTAGTTGATATAAAAAATTAATCTACAGTGGGGTTGATATCCAGCAGTGGGAACATTATTTGAATACAAAGTTTCTCAAGACAGATGGGCCAAACTGTTTGTTGAAGGCCACTGACTTTAACCCAACTCAAATTGTCCATTTATTCCTGTAGAGCATTTTGAAGAGGGCTGCGCTTTGTAGCCTGACTAAATGAGAAAGACAGGTGTCCTGGGTTTGGCTCTGGAAGCTGGCGGGAGGTTTCAGCTCAACAGTCTTTCATTCTCCTTTTTTTTGCTCAATGTTTAACATCATTTCTTATTGTGTATAATGACTTGGAGGCTGAAAAAATTGTATGTGGCTTCCTAAGCATCTTGCACTGTGGAAAAAAAGCTTGGAAATAAAGTGTATACAGACTGTCAGATTGAAGATTTCACAGAAATTATTTGCTCAGGTTTCCCATCATGTATTATTAAAGTGAAGTTACTGGAAAGTACGTGTTCTTATGGGAACAGAAAACAAAAGCATCTGGAGGTTTGTGGGGGTTTTTTTTCTGGAATAGTGACAAAAAGGTGGGGTGACCTTCTCACAGAGGCCTGTGGAGTGATGTCAGCAGTATTTTCCTTAAGGTGCAGTGAAAATGAGTATTTTCTTTCTCTTCAAACATACTTCATAAGACTTTACTTCTCATAGCTTTGTACTTGTCAAGGCTCATTGAGTAAAAGTCTGAGGCAGTAAAGTGTTAGAACTATCTCAGTACATGTCCTTCCATCCATCTTTATTTAAGTTCTACAATTATTTCTTGTAGTGTTTTCTCTTTTTTTTTTCCTGCAGTTAATTTTTATCTCTGTATTCTTTCCTCTATTAGTTGCCTAGGAAGGTCTTATTTTCAGACTTTTTGATGCAAGCCCTCTCCCCTCCCACATTTTCAAAAACATTTAGTTATACACAAGGTAATATTATTTTTAATCCTATATTTTTCATGGGGAAAATCACAGCCTATCTTCTTGTGGATAAAGACTATGTTTTACTTTGCTAACATCTGAGAGGTCTGAGTCCTATTCTCTAGTACTGGGACAAAAATTCTCATATATGTGGTATTAAGAAACCAAGTACTTACCCAGATAATTTACACAGACAACAAATGATATGTGTTAGATACCAGAAATGAGCAAAAAAAATCCATAAGACTTTTTTTTTTCTGTATCCTAGGACATCATCTTATCTTTTTCAAATTTTAAAGCCATTGGCAGGAGTCACTGAGATTGCATGTATCCTTTGACTCATGGCTCTTCTTCTGAAAACTTCTGAAGAGCTTGAATGTCAGCAGTTTGTCAGCTCTGATGGAAACAATTTGATCCTCAATAAGTGAAGAATGGTTTTGGGAATACTGTTTTAAATTTCCTAAGATAAATCTCTGCTCCTGAGTATTGCATTGAGCATGAGAAATGTTGAGGCTGTATCTCATTCTTAGAACTTGTTTTTGCTCTTTTCTTTGTTTGTTTTATGGTTCAGAATTAATTAATAAGGCTTTCTTGAGCTCTTCAGTCTTTCCACATCCCCTCAGATGCCTTTTATCCTCAGAAAAAGCACTTAGGGCTAGGTTTTACTTCCTGTTCATGGCAGGAGTAAAGAGGGCTACGCATAGAGAAGCCCTGTGCAAAATGATGGCAGAGTCAATCTCTGCCCACAGCCTGCTCTCCTGTGGAATAACAGTAGAGGTATTTCAGTCTCTACAGTATCTTGTATTTTGTGCTTCTAGTTGGTAGCCAAAGGGCTCAGGGGCACTGACTGTGCTCCCTCTGTCCCACAGACCATGCCCCCAGCCTCCCCCATTTTTGGTGACTGCTTCTGTAGAACAGGCAGTGGAAAATGAACTTCCAGATAGGGGGCATGATGAATATGTACAGTTCCTACATGGATTTATTTCCTCCAGGTCCACAGTTCAAATGCTGTGACCACACTGGGTCTGAAAGTCCAGCTGTAAAGCCAAGGCTGGTGTGTATCTGGTATTTGTTGGCACATTCTCACTTCATTTTAGTTGTGTTGCACTGCCAGCATTCAGATATACTGAGGCAGGAGAAGATATGCTAAGATACGTGACTGATGGGGATCTGGGATGGGAATGATAGATACCCCTCTCCTTTCCCCCATCCATCCCAGGGCACTCAAGATGGCTATAAAAGAACCTTTCTGACCCCAGGAACAGCTCTGACCTGCACTAGTGTGGGCCTCCAGCCCCTTGGCAGCTACTGCGAAGTCTGTCAAGTTCCACCAAGGGGAGAAATCCTGCAACAGCTGTGTGTGGTTGGAGGACTGGCATTAATTGCATGGGAGAAAGGTGGACTGAACAAGGGCTTCGATCATGGACCAATGCCCTAATTCACAGAAGGACTCTCTCCCTGCCCGTAATCCACACCTGCAGGGCAGAAGTGGTGAGAGAGGAGGGAGCTTAGGGAAGAGGGCCCAGAGCATGAGAGACTGTGGGACAGGGATTTTTTCTGTGTAGGAGGAACAATTTGTCATGTCCTGTTTGAATTAGAAGGCTGGGTCCTGCCTGGCCTTTTGGGTCCCTGTATAACAAACACTGATGCACAGAAGTGGCACCCGGATTTCTACCCTGGGTACACAGCTGCTCCTCATGGTGTACTGTAGTGGCATGGGGAGAAAGAGGATACGTGTTTACTCATTCAGGTACTTAGAAATATAAAGGTTGTATTAAAAATGTGAATATTACTCTGCAATTTTGAGGATGCATAGTTTTTCAGACTGACTGGTGATAGATGATCAACATCTATCAAATGTCAGATCTCATTGCCTGGTCAGAAGCATGATGACCAGAAGCACACCCTCAGAGGCGGATGTGCATGTCCTCTCATGGCTATGCGATGTTTGCCTTTAACTTACTAAAGAGAAAAGGCCAAATCATGCTTTCTTGGAACAGATACAAGTTCCCAGTGGAGTCATATAAGAGGCACATGTAGCTGAAGAAGCGCTTCTTTCACCATGTGGTGAAATCCTATCCAAACCCATGCTCTCAGATCATTCCTCACACCTAATTAGGGGCTCGTTAGCTCTCTGTATAAGGCATACTGGAACTTTTCACATTATTCCTTGATAAATGGCAATTTTCAGAGTGGGTGTGAATGGGCCATTTCAATAGATGTCAAGAGCTTTAGAGGAAAACTGGGTTGCTGAAGGGGACAAAGATCAGAGGAAAGGAACACCAAAGTAAAAAATGAGACGTTAGGGGAAATTGAAGAGTCGGGGAAAAGGAGGATGCAAAGGAGAAGCTGTCTCTTCCTTGTGAGATTCTCTTCAGTCAGATTTTCACCACACTTCGGAACAGCCTAGAAGCAGTACACAGTCAAACCCTGAGTCAGGTTCTGTCAAATTAGTGACGCATTAGAGAGTCAGACTTTCACACTGTCTGCGAAGTGCAATCGTGCAGCTACACTGCAGTCATGCACTAAAGGGACAAAAAAAACCCCCAAAACCCAACCAAAAAAACAACCCAGAAAAAATTCACCTGATTTCTCTCATTCCCATCCCTCCTTAGCTAATACCTTTTGATAGGCAGTGACACAGTTTGGTGCTTTGCACATGTAGCATCATCTTCTTTATTGGGAAAAACTGTCTCATGGCAAATTTTTACCACTGGGATAGCCCAAGGACTCTCTTTAATATCAAATCATGCCAAAAAGAAGCGAGTGTCTGAGTGGATAAGAAAGGTGATTCAGTTCGTGTATTAGTTACAGAGGACTAGTTCACCACTGGAAACTGTTCAAGTGTAGATAGGAAGGAAGTCTAGGAAGATTCAGGCTTTAAGACAAACAGAGCCAGGTCCAGCAACCACGCTCCTATCTGCAGAGACACCAGAAGAGGTGGTAATATTTTAAAAAGCAGATAAAGGAACTGCTTGGGTGCTTAGCAGATATTCAGTGAGTCACTGCACATTTAAAGAGGTCATCCTCAGAAAAAAAAAATAAATTATCCCTAAACAGATGCTTTTAGGAAGGCTTTAACTCCTTCCATTTAAAACACTGAACACTGATCAGCGAGAGAAGTAACGCTGTCTGAGACAGAGGGGGCAGCAACCACTTGGATCCAGTTACTAAAGTGATAACCTTGCCTGCCAACTGGGAAACAACCGTAGACAGAGATGCGTATGTGCTTTTTGTTTCGTATAAGCCTCCTCTGAGAAGGAAGGAAGACAGCTGCTTCCCTGCAAAATGTTTGCCATAGAGCTGAAGCACAAAATGGCAACTTCTGATCCAGAGCATCCTGTGTGTTCAGAAAACCTTCTGCATAGAAAACAAGAAGATCCTGTACAGGTTCATCATCAGTGTATTATAGATGCTACACTGCCCTTATCACACACTGCTGACAATCTGCTTAAGTTCTGTTATGCCGGCATTTTTACAGCGTTTGAGAAGTCATAAAAGACAGAACTGCAAGAGAACTCTAACCATTTGTGTATGCAGTTAATTAGAACATTCAAATTTATTTAAATTCTTTTCATTCTGTGTTTTTATCAGTTTCAAAGGTTACTTCATTCTTACAGATAAGCTGGTCACTGAAGACTTCTGAAGTCTCCAAAAAAGAAGTTGACTTACAGGCAATAGTACAGAGAAAACAGGAAATAACAATCTGTTGAATATTAAACCCATTCATAATAATAAGCAAGCACTTTTAGATCTTTCACAGTATAATTCTGAGAATAGCTTTGACTGCAAATGCAATCTATTCTTCAAAAACACAATGAAAGCAATGTCAGGGACAATTTGTCACCTTGAATATCTAACAGAATCCTGAAGGTTTTAACATTGACTGCAATATACCTTCCTGGCTTTGAGCTTTTCCAGAAATGCTTCAGTTTAGCTATAGGTGTATACTTTTTCTATACTGCTGTTTAGCTTCACTTAACCGGAACACAGGCGACTTGTGAAATAAAAGAGAACAAAGCTTTTACTTTTTAAGAAGTATTCAGCAGAATGGTTTCTCACCATTACTAAGAACTTTCTCTTGAATCAGTCCAGCTTTGAAGACCCCAGAGTCTGGTACATGAGCTGGAGGGGAGGAGACACATCAGGGATTTCCTTGCCTCCACTGACTAGCAGAGACCCTTCTCCTGAGAGATCAATTTATCCTTGACTATTAAAAATACTTCAGAAGAACTTTGGGTAAGGAGGGCCTTTGGAGTGCCTCAGACTGAATGAAATCACACTTAGTGTCCAGGATGCTTTGTGTATTAATCCTCTTTTTTTGTATCTTCTTAATTTGCTGCTTTCAAACCCGTTAAGACTTTTTCACATGCATAGATTACAGTCAAGCATGGTTAAAGAGGTGATGATGTCACTCTCAGATAGCAATAGGTATATGCTTTTTTTGGGGTAGATATAATTTCTAAGTATCTCAGGTGGGCATTTTTACTGTTGTCTGTTGTGGTTTAACCTCAGTCGGCAACTGAGTACCACACAGCCGCTCACTCACTCCCTCCCTCCCCCCAGTGGGATGGGGGAGAGAATTGGAAGAG
>NW_008796217.1:5249954-5250861 GCF_000699145.1 Aptenodytes forsteri
TACCAGCTACTAGGAAGAAAATTAGCACTATCCCAGCCGAAACCAGGACATTGTCTTATTTCAGTGGTTTCAAATGTGAAATATTTTTAATGAACAAAGCAAGCCGTTCCCTTTCTAAGTCCTGAGCGTTTCAGAAATGGTGGGTTTACCTTCATCACTTCCTGCCATTATGCTCTTTGTAGTTGTTCCAGTGTTAGAAGTTAGGTTTTAAAAATATCAGAACTTGCTTTATGATGGGAAGAAGTATTTTGGAAGAGTGGGAGTTGATGAGGGAGGAAAGCATTGACTGTTCTGTGAGGAAGAAAGGAAGAATTGGCTTTAAGGAGAATCAAGAAGATTAAAAGGGATGTTTGGCCTCAGACATTACAGTCTGAGGATTAGAACTGTTTTATTTGCTATTACTAGGAAGAATCTGACTTTACAAGAGTGTCTATTGGAAGCCCATTGTTAAAAAAAAAATTGGGGAGTAATTTAGTAATCTGCTAGAGGGGTGTTAACTGGAAATTTGTTACCTTGTTCATTTATGGCTCATCTCACCTAACTAATCTCTTCTTACTTCTGCTATCTTAACTCAAAGCCTGATTTGTCAGGGAAAGCCATGGGGCATCTGCACATGGGGAGGTTTGTACAGATGTAACATCAGTGCAAAAGAAGTGGCACTGAAGATCAAAGTGCTTCTTTTATTCTTATTATTTCTAATATAGAGTTGTTTAAATAAAACTAATGTCTATTACCAACCTCAGGTTATCCTAATCCATATAATCATATAATCATAGAATCATTAAGCCCGCCACCTCCCGCTGCACCCGCCTTTCAGGTAGTTGTTGAGAGCGATGAGGTCTCCCCTCAGCCTCCCCTGGTGAGGCCATTTCCTCTCGTCCTATCACTAGTTACTTGGGACTTGGGA
>NW_008796217.1:5252323-5294441 GCF_000699145.1 Aptenodytes forsteri
GGGTGGATCCCATCCGGCCCCATAGACTTGTGAGCGTCCAGGTGGCGTAGCAGGTCGTTGACTGCTTCCTCTTGGATTATGGGGGGTTAATCCTGCTCACTGTCCCTGTCTTCCAGCTCGGGGGGCCGAGTACCCTGAGGATAACTGGTCTGCCTGTTGAAGACTGAGGCAAAGAAGGCATTAAGTACCTCAGCCTTTTCCTCATCCTCGGTGACAATGTTGCCCCCTGCATCCAATAAAGGATGGAGATTCTCCTTGGCTCTCTTCTTGTTGTTAATATATTTGTAAAAACATTTTTTATATATAATGACATAAATGTATCTGTTAGGAGCTTCTAGTCAGCCTTGCAGTCTGGCTTTTGCCTTTCTACACAGGAAAACCCAGTTCAGCTTTTGCTCGTAATTTCTTTTCTCAAAAATTTTCCAAACATCTTATTGCCTGTCACGTCTAAAGCCTTGTTGGGGTATAAGTTTTACTTTGGCTTTGTGAAATGTGTTTCTATTGATTTAAACTATTTCTAGTGTTACTTTATACTACATACTATTATACCTTATGCTATTTAATGTACTAAGGACTGCAGCGTTGAGGTATGGTCAACTTCAGTGACTGGCTTAGATTAGCCACCTGACTTTTACCTGACTAAAGATAGACACGGTCGATCCTGTGTTTATGGACTAAACAAAGTTTTCTGCCATTACAGCTCTTGGTGTGTCCCTGTGTGCTCCATCCTCTCTCACTGTGTTCTGCAGTGTGTTCACAACATAGCAGGGCAGGGAAGAGGCTGTAATATCAATAAGGTGTTGATAGAAGATTCACACAATCATTTAGGGCATTCCCTTCTCAAAGACCAGGGTTGAATATGTTGATTGGTGGTGGTCGTGCTTGGCATCCTAGGTGGGGGACACAGAAAGCAACAAGGGAACCACAGAAGCTGTCATGGGCTTCATCCTGGCAGGGCATAGAGACAACTGCAGTAAATTGTTCTGCTTGCAAGTCATTGGCTTTTATCGTTGTGACCTGGATGGTATTGTACCCTTGATAAAATTTCCCTTATGTGACCTTTTATTAGGCTGCTGGGTTCTAGTCTTGCCATTTTAAACTCTTGTGCCCATAAGCTTACCTTGACCTGAGTAGGTTGTATTTTTATAAGGCCTTTTCTGTGTATTTCAGAGTGAAATAGCAGTGATCCTTTTCTTTCACTGTTACCAGTTTCCTCACACTCTTGAGTGTTCTTTGGAGCTGGGTCAGGATCCTGGTCCCCTCAGTGGAGACACCAGCCATGCTCAAGTTCCTTCCTGCACATAACTTCTTCCCCAAATCATTAATTTCTCCTCCTTTCTGTGGAGAACTTCTTTCCTTGCCTGCCCCAGAGTTAAAAAGGAAAGGTTTATACCTCCATCTTCCCCAAGTATCTTTTCAGTTGTGTTTCTTACTGAATTCCGATCAAGTTAGTCTCTACACATGATCAGCATCCCCACCATGTAGTATACTGCTCAGTTGACGCTAGCCTTGATGTTCCCATTGAGAACCTGATTTGCTATCAGGTAACTGTTCTGTCTAACTAAGAGATGATCACTGGAATTCTACATTTTAGCTAGTCTTGTGCTATGCAAAAATATTTTTCACATCCTCTTCTATGGAGCTCAAGTTCTACAGAAGAGCAAAGCACAGCAGAGAAGATAACCAGCTCCATATTCAAACTGAAGAGTGCAATTTTATGCAAACACCTTGAAAGACCATGCTGAGTCAAATTCATAAGCTCAAGCAAATTCTCCAATTACAGATTTTTTTTTTTAAAGAGATGGCATTTTAGTACTCTGAACTTAACTTTCTTTTGTCTTTGACTGCATAATATGTTAGAAGTCATGATTAGGAAGCAATAAAAAAAAAAGAATTGTCTAGTAGTATGTACTCACACTCACCTTCTTATTTCTCTTACTGCTTGCTACTGTTACTTTTTACTCTAGAAATTTGAATTATTCCTTCTAGATTTCCTCTAATAATGGGTTAGTTGCAATGTATGCTATGTGTCCTTGTTTTAGACCTTTCTTAGCTGTACTTTCCGCAAAACACACAGCTAAAATTGTGGAGAAATGGCCTTAAATAATGCAATGTCATTAGAGCTGATATCTTTCAGCTTTCTCATATTGTGCTGTAGTGGTAAATGCTCCCTTTGTGCCTCTGACCTTTAATACATTCCTTAAATTTAATGAGTTTAAAGTGTAAAAGAAAAAGAATCTTGCCAAGCACAATCATCAGGACTGTTATTTAATAGGGAAAAAAGGAACAGATTCACAAACATTAGCAGGTCTATACAAAACTACTTTGCACTCTTTCTACCTGCTGTGATATTCTGTTGATACAGTATGCTCAGTCTGATAAAAGCATAAAGAAAATAGCAGCAGACACTTGAATACTGTTCTACCTATGTGGTGTGAGAGAATTTGCTATTTCTCATAGTCTAGCAAGGCACTACTTAAGTCCACTAGTGTCCATAGAGTCTATTACAAAATGGAAAAAAGTGTGTTGTCAGAAGAGTCAAACCTGATTTTTCATTTGTTCATTTTTTATTTTATAAGAAAAGTTTAGCCTCTGCTGCCTTAGTTGTGCAGTTCTTGCAAAATGTGCCAGTTTAATACACTATGAAATATTTACTTGTCCTCTTCAGAAAATTCTTCCCATTGCATCAGGCTAGCGTGCTGCACCAGCCTTTTTGGGAGTGGGGCATGCTCCCTGCACTGTGTTACGGTGAGAGAAACTACTTCTACAGTGTCACTGCAGAGGAAACCTCCTCTCTGGGACAGACTCTGCAATCTGCCATCTCCCATTTTGTCACACCGAAGAGTGCAAAAGCCATTCTACAGACGTGTAGATGTTTTGTTGATGGAGAGAAGAGTGGCTTCTTGCCTGGCATTTTCAGCAATTATTTCCATTTTTTCAGCTGGCCTTGCAAAAAGCTGAATAAATCCAGACTGCAGAGCCCATAGCTTCTGTTATTATTTTAGCAGTTAAAATGTTTTTTTCATATGCAGAAACTGCAAGAAGAAGCCGATGAGATGTGGCACAGTATCGGCAATGACAATGCCGACATTGCCTGGGTTGTTCCCGGAACATTCACCTTCAACATTACACCCCTTGTGCCCATGGGCTGTTTGCCCCAGCTTCTCCCAAAACATTCGTGCTTGATCTTCTACCCTCTTCCTGAACAAGCCGTCCCTGATACAATCACATTAATACATACAAGCAAAACCAGAAAAATAGCGTGGAGTCAAATGATACTTGCCACTACTGGATTATTCATTCTGTATATAAGGAGTATTTTTATCTGCTTCTCTTTGCCTTGACCATTTAGACTGTAAACTCTTTTGGGACAGGGACTGCCTTGCAGAAAGAAGGATCATGCTCAGCTAATTGCAAGGGTGCTACAGCAGTTGAGATAAGGGTGAATTATAATCAGCGGATCTGACTAAGAGGGAGTGACTCTACTGCTTATTTCCTCAATATTTACATGTCATCTTGAGAACAACAGATAGAGACTTAAGCACAGACAATGCATGATAATGAACTATCTTTTACTTGTTAAAGAGTGAGGACCAGCCACATTCTTTAAATATTAATTTTGTGTAGACTTTCAGATCACAGAAAGAGAGAAGATACAGTCTTTTTAAGCAATGGATAAATTAGGTTTATACAGGTATTTAGAGTGCTAAATATTAAGTTGTTGGCATCTTTTTGAAGTGTGCAGCAACACAGGGAGGAGTTATCTCTCAGAGTAATGCTTTGTGTGATTTATTTAGTATGGGAGAAATCTGAAGCAAAGCAGAGAACTTGTGCAAAGCCATTACATACATAGATTCCTAATGGGTCTGACCAGAGGATAAAGATAACTGTATTGGCCTTCTCCTGGACTTCTGCAGATGACACCTCTGGCCATTTGAAACTATGTGAGAACCATAAGATGTCTGAACATTTCCTGTTGCAAAGAAGTTGCATAAAAGGATAGAGACATTTTTTCATTTAACACCTTACAAGTCCACTGCCTAGCCAAATCTGCATACCTGGTACATCAGCTCTACGGTCTTCCCAGATATAACAGTATTTGGTTTCTCTTCCATCCTACCATTCTTCAATCTGACACTGTAGCATGAGCCAACATTTTCAAATTCGGGGTGACTTTGACTGGCTTTCATGTTTATAACTCTATTTTCTCTCTCTAATTCTTATATCCTAAACCTATGATCTCTTTTTCTTTTTTTGAAACTCATATGTGGGCAAAAGTCACTCTGACTTAATTTATTGGAGATTTATGAAAAAAGTTTTGTCTATTCCATAATACTGCTCTGAACACAAACTATGGCATTATACTGGAATTAGCTAGCCTGCCAGATGACTTCAGTCTTGTTTTGAATACGTTGACTGACATATCATTTTGCTCTTAAAATAATGGGATTCTGGAAAGAGTCTTCAACTTGTAACATCAAAGAATTGCTCAATTCACCTTATTAGTCTTCAACATTTCAAATACAATTGCAGAATACATTAAAGATTATTTTGGTACTAGATTATCCTCTAGCTGAAAATATTATTTTCATGGCTATTCAGTATATTAATTATTTACTGTTGCCTTTACTTATTAGTAAATTCAAAGCTGAGGAAAACACTATATTACATGGTAAATTAATCAGAGCAACCAGATTTCATATCAACTCATACCTCTTTCAGTTGCCCTCAGTCTGAGAATGGACAGCATGAAAAGTCTTTGGATTTTTTTTTCTTTATTCATCAGATTTTTCTAAGCAAAGTAGCAGACAGGAGGCATTGTGATAATCTGCCCTGATTTTGGTTAGGAGGTACCCACTTTACTTTCCAGGACCTAATGAATTCTGCCAGCCCCAGTTTGCCCTTTCCCTTCTCCTAGGAATGGTATTAAAACACGACATTTCCCCTCTTCTCTTTGAGCTACTCCATGGTATTGTGTCCTCATGTGGAGTGCTGTAACTTGTTATCTATATAATGCTTTTCGAAGGAGTCCCAACGCTTTTGTTATCTACATAAATATCAAAATGCTTTTGGCCCCTGCATAATTGTTTTACCTTCTTGTGCCTTTCCCTCTTTTCTCCTCTCCCTGAACCCATGTGTTTAATGTCAACTTCTTTTCACTTAACTACTTTGTATCAAGAATATCTTGTGTTAGCATCATTATTATCCTTTGTATTAGTTTAAAAAGATGAAAATCTTGGAAGTACAAAACAGAATCACATGCTTTTACCATGGATCTCCTCTGCATCCACCTCTGTTCTCCTTGAAAAGATTTTGGGTTTTAAGTAAAAACAGAATACATGCTTTTACCATGGATCTCCTCTGCATCCACCTCTGTTCTCCTTGGTTGGGTTTTAAGTAACTAGTAATTTAAAATCCCTCAATTTTCAATTTTCTATCTTTTCCACATCTGTACTTCTATCTTTTCCACTTCTGTAACAAACCTGTTTCTTTTTATAATATAAGCAACCAGAAATAGATACAGTGGTTGAAATTAATTTTCATTCCACTGTGTTGGAATAATTTCCTTTGGGTTACGATAGTCAAAATGTGCTCACAGACTGCACTGGTATAAAGCCTGAATTTTTTGCTGACATTCATATTGCTCACTTATGGCAATAGAGTTACTTCTGGCTTATGCTAGACTAAAAGGAAGCAGTACTTATCATAATGCCTCTTAAAAAAAACAACAACTCAATTTTCAACTTTTTCTTATTTCATATTCTCTCCCTATTTCATTATTTTGTTATGTTTAATTGCCTGACTCACTTATCTACACAATTCTATTAGTCTGACCAGGGCATTTTGAGTTTTGCTTTTCCCCACTTCTATTTATTGTTCCTCCTTTTTACTTACATCACTCTTGGCCTCCCATTATTTTAAAGTCATTAAAATTTTAATTTCCTTTCTTCACATCAGCCAGAACTAGTGAGCAATACTTAATCCCAACATGCTCTAGCACTCAAATCAGCCTCTGTGGCACTGAGCCCAGTCACATTTATCCACACCATGGGATTTTATAACTAGTTTTTATCCTGCCAGACCCAAACTTCCTTAGGCCTGATGATCTTCCTCATAATGAAGTGAGCCAATGGCAGAGTAGCCATGGATGACCAAGGATGTGGCTCTCATTAATTTTGTCGTGATGCTCTGGAAGTAATTCTCAAATTCCCAGAAACTCACATTGCTCTTCTTCCCCTACCTCTGAATATTGATTCTGCAGGAGAAAAGCCACAAAAATGATGACCAGCATTGCCAGCTCCATCATCACTAACACAGCACACTGAGCAGGTGGCAGTCCTAAATGCAGGCTTTATTAGAAAATTCTCCATTATATCTGCCAGGTATCATTGTGCCCAAGAGGCAGGCCTTTCCCATGACCTATTGCTATGTATCCAGGAAACTGCCTCTGTGGTACGCTAAATGGTTAGGAAATCCCCACTGCACTTGAGTTATACAATAACCTTATGGCAGGCACTTGCGCTCCATTTTTCTATACAGTAGTGACAAGATCATAACTATGCAGTTCAGGTTTTATTTAATCACTGATGTAATTTCTTTTAACAGAATGGTATGTGTTTTATTTGGAAAACCCTGAACAATATAAAATTATGTTTTCCTTAGCAAGGTGATTGCTAGTGACAGACTGGCAGGAGCAGGGCTGTATTCTGTGGCTTAGTACTGCTCTGGCAAAATGTATGGGATGATGCTGATTTTTACCAGCTGAAGATTGGTCCCACCACTTGCTTCTGCTGCATGGCAGGAGTAGAGGCAAAGTGTGAAGTTCTGTGGTGGTCAGGGCATAAGATGAGGTGCTTCACAAGCACAACCACCCCAATGTCAACCACTGTTGCAATGGCTTAGCACCTCTCCAGCTGGGTCCTCCAGAGTTAATCTGGTGAGCCATTGCAAGTGGGCTTCTCTGCAGGCAAACTTGGGCTTGGAGGAAGGGAGCGGCTTGCTCCTTGTGTCAAGCCTGGCTTGAGCTGGCACAGCTTTCCCAGGATACTCCAGCCAGCCTGGCAGCAGATCACACTCTCCTATCCTGTAAGCTAGTGTGTGGGTCTCCCCACATCAGGACTTTGGCAGGTTACTACAGAATCCTGTGGATTACTCTCTCATTTCTTGAAAACACCTTCATACACTAAGCTTTCTGTGTTAAGTTGTGTTACTTCAGCTGTGACTATCCCAAACCAGGCACAAGAACAGAATGGTGCAGGGGTTGAGGCAGAAATACTACAAAATCCAGAGCGCTTTGGGTATTTTTCCCTCCCCCTCCTGAAGTGTGCATCAAATTAAATTTACTCAAAAGTTGACAAACTTCTCCTAGATCAAAAGTTATGAAATGGAACTGTATGTTTTCAAATGCATGCAATAGCATTGATTTGTAACTCCTCATACAAAATCATTTTTGTTTGACTTTCTGTAGTCAGGGTCTGGCATAGGCAAAAATACAAATATCCTACTGGGTTTGTTCTCTCTTGTTTGAGTTGTATCTGCAATCAAATAAGGAAGCAAGCAACAACAAATGGTTCAGACTTCTCCAAACTTATTGCCTAATAAGTGTGAATGTAGAATTACATTTCAACAAGATTTCAGCAGTTTTCTGAATAGCATTCACTGATAACCTCCATAATTAGGATCTGTTCGCTGATGGTGGTATTTTCAGCCTGGTGTAAGCTCCCAAAATAAGAAAATCCCATCTTTAAGAGTTTTCAGGCTCATCAACTGGAAGAGAAAAAGCTAAGGCTCTGCATGAAGAAGCACAAAAGCTGCAATGAGAGTGGAGAGAAGCTCTCCCTTCCATGGGCTTTGTTGATTAACACATAGTGGACGCTGCAGCTAAAACAACTCTTCAAGCAAAAATTGAAAGTGGTAAGATGGAGCCTATTTCGTGAATCCAGATAAGAAAGGCTGCCAGGAGGTCTGTGTGGGATGAAGGAATAGAGATGGAGGAGAATAAAATGAACACAGCATTGAACACAGCATTGATACTGATTTGGGTTTTGTTCTTCCGTTTTACCTCTACTTTCTTTCTTTTTTTTTTTTTTTTAAGAAGGATATAAGTAATCTGCCATGAAATGTAGAATAAGTGATTCCAGCATAACAGTCCCCTAAAGCTTGCTCCAACCCCCTCTTCTTAGTCACTAAAAGTGTATGAAAAATGCAAATCACTGAAGTAAAAAATTTAGAGGCTCAGTAACTGAGGTAACGGGTTTTTGTTTATAAGAATAGCATAGCACTCTGCAGCATAAACCGTCAATTAATCCTTTGGTGCAACCTACGATGATAGACTGCCTGGCATTATCAGATTCTGTTTTAGCTGTACGATAAACACAGTAAGTTAAAAGGGCTTCAGGCAGCTAAAATGACACGTTTGAAATTTTGCATTGCTTTTTTATTCTTCATTCAGTTGTGCTAACGGGGGAAAAAGGTGAGAGGGAGAGAAGATCAGAGGAAACCCACACAGGTTTTAAAATAGATTTTGAAAGCCAATGTACTTTATTTATGTATTTTACTGTGGTTTTTCCACTGTGTATGCATGTAATCCCTTCAATCCGTGCCTCTTTATGCGGTTGTAGGTACAGATCCTTACCTAAGGCAGGCGAAATGGATGTCAGTGGGAGTGGTGCGATGCTGCTCTAGATACAGATTAGACATAAAGGCTCAGTTTTGGCTGCCTAAGTTTTGGTGCTTACCCTAGATTCAGGTTAGGTGCGTAGGATGTGTCTGTGGGTCAGGGAGAAACCAGGCTTCATCCCTGTTTGCTCAGGCAAGACCTGGGCGTGCACCACCCTCTCTTCCCCTGTTTCCTGGCGTATTGATACCTGGGTTGGAAACCAATATAAACCACCAAACAGATCTTCTCAACTGAATAGTGAGGATGACCAGGCATGCCACGCACTGCCCAATGTCTCCGTTTGCCTTTGAGATGCAGCCATACCTGGTTTAGGTTTCCTTGATGATCCCCATAGGTGTCTGCAGAGCTTAACCATACTCTGGGCAAGCCAATGTCTGTCCTTTGACTGTGAAGGAAGCTAGGACCAAATATATTTCCAACATAGGCTATTCAAGCAAATGTCTAATGTTAGGTGGGAAGAAACTACCAAAAAGCTCTGTCTTTTGAAAAAGAATATGTATACAGAAAATGATCTAAACAGTACCTTTCTTTGTCTTTATTCCCAATGCGCAGCCTGAGGCTGAATCCTGCTAACATTGAATGGGTGTTTGGCATAAGAATGCACTCAGTGCATCTCAAACACGATGGGGTTATTCCTTCATCCTGCTTTGACTACTCTGACAAGAAACAGAAGTGTGTTTCTTCAGTTTATTTGTATATCCTGTATTTTCTCAGCCAGGATTTCGGTTCCCACCTTCCTCAACAGCTTTTATTGCTCTGTATTATTCTCTGTCTTTAGAGTCTTCCTACTCTTATTCACCAGGTATACAGTCACATACGCATTTTCTGTGTGCTGCAATGCAAACTATTGGTTTACCCTAACAGGAGTATTTGCATACAAGAGGACAAGGGTTCTTCAAACTTTATTTTATTCTGAAAAAAACCTGAAGGCCCTGAAGAACATGTGCTATATGTTTTTCATTCCACTACTTTAAAACAGTACTGGTAATGAAATGTCCTGTAGGGACAGCTTTAGTGAGACAAGTAGTCAGCGTTGCAATACAATGATGGCAGTGCCTGTGGCACTTTGAGCACGTTATTACTACTGCATTACGTTCTGGAAGATGACAAGAGAAACAGAGAGGTTATGGGCTCTTTGACCAGTATTGTTGGAGGGTAGTGGTTGTGATTTCTGCAATGTGGGCTTCTCTCAAGCTATTCTGTGAACGATAGTACCTTGGAGGAAGTGCTGGCATTACCCTAGAGAAAATGAACTAACAGAGCTGCAACCAGCTTCCTTGGGGTGTTATTTCTGGCAAACAGCGTTCTTGCCTTGGATAGCTCTCACATTGCTGGAAGACCCAGCAGGCATCAAAGTGCTGAGGCATGTTATGTTTTCAGGCACCTGTGAAGATAAATTGGTTGTGAACTTTGTTTTTTGAGGTAAGTGCCCCCAGGTCAGGACATGAAAAATTAGTCCTCTGGTTTGTTAGATGTTTTCTGCGTAGCTAAAACAGATTTTAAAAAATGCTGAAGTGTCTTCCAGTGAAAAACAAATCTGCATAGAAAAATAATTTCTAGATTAACTCTTAGATTCCATTTGTGTGGTTTTTTCCCAAACTAGTGCAGCGTGCTCCAAGGCATTTCATTTTACTTTTAGTATTTCTGTGGAGGATAAACTCCAGTCTTGCATGTGTGATTTCAGGAAGGTTTTATTTTCTTTCAGCATTTTGTGTCTTTGTTAAGCTGGGCTAATCAAAGGTATGGATTCACGGCTCTCTCCCTGAGTAGCACCAGACAGAATAGTACATACACCTACTGCCTGCAGTCATGTCTGCAGCTAGACGCATGCTCCCTCCCTCTTTTCTCTCCCATAAGTGACAATTCTTTTCTCCCACCCTTTATCTTATCTCCTCAGATTATTAACACTGTGGAGCCACAATATTTCTTTGCTTTGTGTTTTTGCTGCACCTAGAATAGGTGGGATGCTGGTCTGTCTCATAGTTTCTGGGAAAAATTGAACTGCAATAAACTGTGTATTGCAAGGAAAGGATATGATTCCAGCTAGCAGGAAAACTACCAGATAGACATTCTTTTGTCCACTCAAGGAATGGAAAGAAAAGACTTGTGTTGTTCAAAAGGCTTTATCTTTCCTTTATATTACTTTTTTTTTTGCTATTATGAGTTGTCGAATTGCTGCCTAAAGCAGCTTCTAGATTTTTAATATAATGACCATGTTGTTAAAGGTCTTTTTCTAAGCCCCTGGCTATGTTCTCATTCTCTTATTCCCATTCATTTTTCCTCCTCTTTCTGTTCCCTTCCCCCGTGTGAGTGGCACTGATGGAGCTACCAGGACACTCCTGTCCCTAATAACCTAATCAGTCCAATAACAATCAGGGACCTCATTAGACTGCTAGCTATTGAGTCCCCTTATGCTGTCTGTGTTTGGTGCTGTGGCATATACAGATTGTTTTATTTTAAAAAATCTCTTTGTTCTCTGAAAAATATTGTCGAATAACAGACATAGTCCCTCTGGTTTTCTCCTCTAAGGGTTTCGTTCATAAATCCTACTGTTATCAGGCACAAAGGGCTGAGAAGTGACGGCCTGGGATAGCTCCTGCACCCACAGTCCTTGGCAAGCTGGAAAGAGGCCACCCTTTCACCATTTGATCCTCTTTGTCCCCCTGAATATGAGAAAGAAAAAAAAAGTTAACAAAGCTTTTTGCCCTCACCGTCTGACTGGTTAGAGGGAGAAGGTAGAACCGGCGGGGGGGGGGGGGGGGGGCGCCCCGCCTCCCCGCCACATCCTTTGTGCTGCCCTGCTATGTGGCAGGGGGAGGACAATAAGGTAGTGGGAGAGCCGAACTAGCTCGCAGTCCTCTCCCTCACATGTGTGCTCACACCCTTTTCCTATGACAAGTGGATATCCCTATTGATAAATTACATTTGCCGTACCTATAAAGTATTCCCACAGCATTGCCAGCAGTGGAAGACCTATTCACTGCTGAATGGGTGTTACCGATCCCATACCATATGCAGTCTTTTAAGTTTCAGTAGAAAATGAGCTATTTCAGAAGAAAAAACAAGTTCTTTTGCTGCTACTCAGGCAGGGGTAGATGAAAGCCATAGGATCAGTGAAGTTGGCATCTAATGACATTAGGTTCCTTTGAAAAAAGCTGAGGTGTGCAGTCTCACAGGTCTTTGAATTTTACAGAAAATCCTTGCTGTGGTGTCAGGTGTTGGCCACACACTTCAGTATTGTTGTTTATCATTTTTTCCACTTGTTCAATCTGTGTACATAGTTTCACGGGGTTTTTGTATGAATATTTGCATTTTTAACTTGAGATCACTGAAAAGGAGATGTAGTGAAGCAGTAACGGGTACTGTTGCGTACATTTTCTTCTTTTTCTGTGAGGAAAAACAGTAAACATGATATTTAAAAATATCCAGAGGTCTTGAACATCACTTTTGCACGAATCGTTGAATCCTGCAGATTAAGTCTTTGATCTCTGAGAGGCTCCTTCAACTAAGCTTTAATGAATGTGTTACCTAACTGTCCTTCAAGGAAGGCCATGATTATTACTTTGTTGTGTAACATTTCACAAACTGAAATGATAAGATTCTTCACCAAGAATGTTTGTTCTGTTAGGCTTCTGGCTCTGATTTGTAATGAAGTAGCATCTTCTGTGTTGCAGGAATAGTAGTTAGTTTGTAAATGTTGTTTTGGGATGATCAGTGTATACAGATGGGCTCCCTTTAGGTGTGACAGATTTGCCTGAAGATCAGAAAATGTGGCAGCTCACCAGGCAGCCTGGCTGAATCGCCAAGTCCCCAATCTGTGGGACGTGCTGACATGCAAAAGCTGTGGTTTTGGAAACGCTCAAACACGAACTGCCCGATGACCTATTTTCCCCTGGTAGTTTCTGGGTGGAATGAGATGGGTATCAGCAGGAAGCCTGTGGTGCTCACCCTTGGCAGAAGCACAGGAGACCTGTGAAGCTTTCCTAAAGCAAACGCGCTGCTTCCAGTCAGGCTTTCAGAGCTTCCAGATGAGGCAGCCCTTGAGCAACGCAGAGTTGCCAGAGAGCCTGGAGAAACCCATGAAATCCACAGTCCCCATGGTTCCTGTGCCAAGCCTTGAGCACCACTCAAGTGAGCTAATAGGCAGTAAGAAAACCTGCCCACCATTGTCAAAATTAATCAAAACTGAGTGGTTCTCTAGAAACTTTCTAGTTTTGGGGAATAGCTTACAAATAAACATACAAAATTATGCTTTATGAGACAATTCTGGTTAGCTCTACCCATAACCATAGGCCTTAATTCTTGACACTGCCTTTCTAGAGATAGAAATCTCCATAGCTACTCTTCCCAGTCCGTTAGCTTTGCTTCTGACTGATGCTCAGCATGCCTATGACAAAAAAAGATTTTCTCACATGGTTTACACTAAACTTAACAGGAGCTTTTAATTATATTTTCTAAATTAAAAAAAAAAAGGGAAGAAAAAAGTTTGGTGGGTTTTGTTGTTTTTTTTACATTTTCCATTGATTATTTAGTATGTCATATTTAGTCCTTTCCAAAATGCTTTAAAAATGTGTTTTAAAGCATCTTCAACTTCAGGGCAAACCAGGGAATGCAAAAGCCAGGCTACTTATGAGATTTACGCTTCAGTTTGCTGCCAGCCAGATGGATTGGTGACTTGCAGGTGAGAGAGATTAGAGGATAAGCAATGAATCACAGGGGCAGCCCCTGTTAGAAATGCCTCCAAAAGCTCAAATGAATAGTTTTCTTATCAGCCATCTATTCAGGGCCTCAGCCTGCAGCACCCACTCTGCACAGCTTGCTTCATCTTATTTGCTCATGAGGAACAAAGCACTTGGCTTAGCAGATTTGTCAGCAGCACTGCACTGCTCACAGCTAACCTCCATTTTCTTCCAAATAGGAAAAAATCCTAAAAGAGAGCAACAAAATGTTCTCACACATCATATGGCAAATGATGGTCCAAAGTCAGGGTGTGATATTTACTCACCAGAAGGGAAACACGTTATGTGTGCACATCCATGCACAGAGAAGAAAAATTTACTATTATTTATTTGTCTTTCCTTAGTAATTAAAGATTAAAATTCTAATGCTGATTTGGCACCTCCTGCACCTCTGTGTAGCCCATCCCCTGCAAAGATTTCAGCAGTCTCAGGAACACGCACTGCTGTCCGCGTCTTACGCTTGACTGAGGCTTTAATGCTGCGATCAATAGAAAAGCAAGATTTCATCCTAAAAGTTGCATTTGGATTATAATCCTGATTTTAAAAACAGCTGTCTCTGTCACAGCCATGAGATCTATGTGTGTGTTACCCGTCTGGGAAGTCTCAGAGAGTCTGCTGTCTTACGTCTTTGAGTGCGTATGTGGTGGCCTTACACACGTTCCTGGGGAGACAATGTGGGACCAGCAGCCCAGCTTTGGTGCCACTGCAGGAGAGGAGCAGAGAGCTCCTCTCCTCTGCCTCCCACTGTGGGGTCCTCATGCAGGAATGCCTTGTGGTCAGATGGTTCACTTTAAATGTCAAGATGGCAGCAAGATAATTTCCTTTTAAGAAAAAAAAACCCTCTCCGCATGCTATTTTCCTATAGGAAATGCCAGGGAGAATTCTAGGACTTAAAAAAAAAACAAAAACAAAAACAAAAAAGGAGGGTGGCAGAGGAAAAAAAATATTAAAAGTTTCAGGAGGCTTTTGGTTACAGACCAGCCTCTCTAGAGGGTGAGAATGTATAAGGTTGCAGGAATTGAAGTGCCCCGTAGGCAGCAGCTACTTGGGGGTTACTCTGTCCAGGTCTGGATCTCACTGTTAGACACCAATTAAGTGGCAGAGCACGCAAAGTCTTTACTTGCATGATCCTGCTTTTGTCCTGCCCATTCATTTCCTGGAACCTACCCTGTTGTTCTGACGCCTGTTTTGATGATCCTAGACCACATTCCCATCCATCTTACCCTTTGAACTGATGTCTTTTTGACTTTTTTCAGTTCCTCATCTTGACCTGTCTTGATTGTGGCCTTTGTCACTTGCTTCCACCTGATCATAGAATCATAGAATCATTAAGGTTGGAAAAGACCTCCAAGATCATTGATTCCAACTGTCAACCCACCACCACCATGCCCACTAAACCATGTCCCTAAGCATCATGTCCTGATAGCCAATGCAGCCTACAAAATAGCTTTATTGCTTTGTCTCCGTCAAAACTGAATCTTTCTCCAGTTTTTCAGGAATCAGGGTTTCTTGTGCCTTTCCCTGTGACAGCAACTACTAGTTACTGGTGATAAGGCAATGGAGCAGATGGAGCACTGAGCTTTGCAATGCCTTCATTCTTGCTTTGTGTGGCTTGTAACTGCTGTAATACTTGAAGTCAGATAGAAATAAAGAAATCATAGCTAATAAACCCATAATAGAGTTGTTATTTAACTAGAAATTCCCTGTACACTAAAAAAAAATGTTAGACCATCAAAGATGAAACCTAACCTGGGAGTTTGTTCCAGTAGTGAATCTGAATAGAACTGGTAGAAGGTTGAGATTACAACATGTAACTGTCTACATTAATGACTTTTTCTTGATTTTGCACTTCACATACAAGATGATTCATAGCTTTGTACTCCATTGTATAAAATGAATATTTGTTGTACTGAAAACACTGACTGTGAAAGTATCTGACAGTCTGTTTCTCTGCCATGTTGTTCTTCCTTTACAAAAAAGATGATAAACTCCTCATACAAGGGATTTCTGTGAGTTTTCTTGGCATACATCTTGTTCGGAATTCAGATTTTTCTATTATAATCATGGGATCAAATCCTGCTGCCCTTATTCAGTCAAAACTGCCACAGATTTCAGCAAAAGCATTGCCTAAGTAGGGTGTGAAGGAAGGAAGGTCTAGCATTTTGCCCGCACAATATTTAAGAAATTACAGACATTTGTGTTGTTTATTACTTTCTGTTCATAACATCTGTGGAGAGGATTTTAAAAAGTATTGGCATTGCCCTAGGTATCTAGGAACATGGGACTGGAAATATGTGTTGTGTCAGGGGGTCCAGTTTCTTTCTTCACTGACGACTGTGTAACAGACATGTACCCTATGGTGACCCTGTAGGCAACAGAAGACACAAAACACTCTCCAATATCCTATCGTGAACTTAAGACCTTCCATACAGAAATCAAAACCCACAAAATCAATAATGGGCCATAGGAATAGTGTAGGCAAGGTCCAGACAACCGCTGAAATTTTGCTCCAAGTTTGTCAGTGTTATTGCTTGCTGCAGTGGGAGTAGTTAGGACACTCAAAATGCTTCTGCAGTCCACACCTTGAATGGTTTTATGGTGTGCATTTGAATACTAACTCACCTTTGTCATTTAACACAGTTCTCGAAGGACAAAGCTGTATCTTCATGCCCTATTTGCAGATCTTCAGCTACTTCTAACCTATTGTGTGGTTTTGCTAAATTTCAAGGCAATATCCAGGTGACTGGCAAAATTGGAAGTGTCAATGATCCCTAGATCAGTTCTTTTCTTGTAAATATTTAAGAATTTTATGATTGCAATTATTCAATAAAATTGCCTTACAGATATGAGCTGTTTACAAATGAGTTTGGAATGGGAACTTTAGCATGTTGGAGGGCAGCTTAAGGTTACTATTCAAGTTTTATTCATTTATTTCTTGCAGCATGCCCATTTCACTCACAGTAGGGTATCCGAGGTACTTGTTCAATTGCTATAGGTGACCAGAATTCTGAAATAATAATTTTTTTTTTTATTAAACTCGTAACTACATTTTATTAAACTGGTAACTACATTAATCAGTGTTGCCATTTTCTCTTTTTTGGGGTTATTATTTTCAGTTTAGGTTTTTACCTTTAGAAGGAGTTAGATAGAGTGAGCAAACTAGTTGGACAGCTGAAACATTTCAGTTCAGCACCAACAGTTTTAGTCAAATTGGCCAGCCAATCCAAATCCCTTGCTGCTTTACTGAGGAGCAACATAGTTCTCGGGGAAGCACAGAAAAAGTACTTCCTAGTCTAGAAAATAGACAAAAGCTGATCCTGCTCAAAAGAGAAGCAGAGGCTCCAATAACTCACTGTTTCCAAGTGAAGACTGTGAGAAAACTCACTTTTTCTGGCATTGCCAAAGAAAGATCTGGTCTTTAAAGCATATCTGACAGCGATAATGCAGCATGAAACTGCTTCAGTTTCAAAACCATTGCAATTTCCCCATCTGATGTGTGTACAGGTTGCTTATAAGGCACTCCTGTGAAATGCATTTGCTTGAACAGCAGGCTAGACTGCAGTGCATTAAAGGGCGCACGCAAAGGAAGCCTTAATAAGCAATACACCCTACACCCTCTGTTTCAGCAATAGTGTTACAAAAAGCTAGTAGTGAAGATCGTCTTGGAGCGTTCTGGTGACTAAAGATCTTGCGCATTGCCCAGCACTGCTGGGGCAGTTCGATCCCGGCTGACAGCATGGGCTTTTCAGACACAGCGCCATTCTGTTTGCACATGCTGTCTTCATTCAGAAATCTTTTTATAGACTACTTTTTCTGAATTTCACCAGTGGCAATACAACAGGGGCTTCTCACAAAACACAGTATGGTGTCTTATGAAGACTTTTTTATTTTTGCAAGCCACTGAGTCTTCCACTTTCAAAAATGTGGATTTTTAAGTGTACGTCAAAATATGAACAAGAAAAAAATGGGAGAGTAAGGATCTACCTTTTGCTATCGCATTGCTAGTCAGAATCTTTAATCGTTTACACCAAGGAGCTTGTATTTTCATTATCTTCCTTTAATGAAAAACTACAGGAAGCAAAATTAACAACATTAGGCAAAAGGTCGTTGTCAAATTAGGCTGAAATCTAACCATGAATAGTGGCCACAGGTTCGCACCAATTAGTAATGGCTTGGTTTCTTTTCCATTAGTAAAACACTCTGTAGATGGCTTGCTCCTCTGAAATACTGTTGGAAGGAACAGCAAATGGGCTGTGATGCCTCCTCCTAACAGCAGCCAGGTGTGCAATGACAGGTAGGATAACCTGAGCACTTGTGTGACTCCAGATGCAAATCTGTAGTTGGGTTATTTCATTACAAGCCAACTAGGAACAAGTGAACATGTTGTTTGATGTCCTGCTGTATTAAGCTTTTTTTCTACGACTGAAAAACAGAAGTTCTTATGCCTCTCCTGCTGTTACGCCTGGTACCCATCTATTAACCTGGCCCAGGTCCAAGTTGGTGTTTATTATATCATAACCGCAACAATGATTCTTTCCTGTAAGCATGCAGAAAATTAAAATAAGAATAGATTTTCTCTTCAGTAGCGTAAGCTGCAGCTAAAGGAAGACTGATACAGTACAGCAAGGAGCACAGCAGTAAATTATTCCTCTCTGATGTTGAGCTGTCCAAATAATCAGCGTCTTGTATAAGCAAAGTTGAAAGGAAACTGTGGCGCAGTCAAGGTCTATCACTGCAGCTCAAGTGCTGAGCTGTCAGCTATGGTGTGGGGATGGGAAAATGAGAACAAACTCTTCTTCTGACCACTGTAATAGCTATTCATACATTAATGTTATGTGCACAGATGCAACGTGTGAAGGGGGCTGGTATCTTCCCGTTTGCTGGTATTTCAGCACAGATGCTGGCACTTTTTGTGGAGGGAGAAGAGGGCAGGAGAGCAGAAGGCTGGACCTCTGAATTTTCCATAGGTACTTCAGAATTCCCAACCTGAGCACTTTGTGTACCTGCGTATACTTGAACTAGGGCTTGCATATTTGGCACCCTACCTGTGCTGTCTAGTTCATATAGCTGTGCTAGTAACAGATATTACCTCTCTAGAAAACTTGCTTTACTTACATCCTTTGACCATCATAGCTGCAGGAAAACTACTACTATTACTTTGATCCATAAAAATAGCCTCTCACACGCACACATGTACAGTTCATTTTTACAGATCATGTTTGTAAAATCATTTTCTCAGGTGTTTTCTGAGGCTTACAACCATTGCCAGGTAAGTATTAGCAAATTATAATAATGAAAAATGGTGATGAAATCCCTAAGCCAAATTTAAATAGAAGAGAACTTGGTCACTGTTCAGTATTCATGTAAAAACAGATCCTGAAAATGTAAAAGGATTTTTTGTTTTGTATTTTGGCAACACTGAAGGGCACAACAGAAATCAGGTGCTTACTATACCAATCAATAAGAAACAATTTGCAAAGCTGGCCATCTGTGCGGAGAAAAGAGAGGAAAAGTGAAAGAAAAAAACCATTCCTCCCCTCAATTTTTGCTGAAGAACGGAGACACAGAGCTATTGACTGGCTTGCCCAGTGTCATGCAGGGTTTGTGTGACTGATCCAAGAACAGAATTCAGGTCTCCAGAGTCCTGCTCCTCTGCCTCAACCACACAAGATAATCCTTCATTTTAAATGCTTGCCAATCAGCTCTCCTGGTTATAATGCTGGCTGAAGTGTTATCACTGCAGTATGAAAATGGAACTACTCAGTGTTCATCAAAGCCGGATGATCAAATGAAAACTCCCATTCTCCTGGCCTCAGGACTTTAAGCACCAGCTTTCTTAATATTTATAACAAAATTAAATGGGACAAATTCTGTGAAACTAGGTAATCCAATAAAACCTCCTTGCAAAACTGGACAATCTGAATAAAATAAATTTGCCATGGCCAAGGGGGTAGCCTACATTTATATTACTCCTTCAAATGTAATTTAATTTTCAAGAGTGACTGTAGATTTCTGTTGATTGGGTTTTTGATAAGCACAAAGTAAAGCTTAAACCATGACAGCGGTCCAGGTGTGCTCCCTCTGCTGCAGTACGGTTGTTCCCTATGTCAGAAGGACATGCTGTAAGGAAGGGCTCTCTGTGCTGCTATCTAGCATGTGTGTTTCTTTACTTCATGGGACTCAGCGCCGTGGATTCACCGTTGATACGCATGTGTCATGGTCTGTACAACAGGATGAGGGAGCAAAAACTGCCCATGAGAAGACACGGGCTGCTCTTCTGTGTGCTGTGGCTGTCTCTTCTCATGCGATTTCCTCCCTGATAACCCATTTGGGGGAGAAGCAGAGGAGTTGTGTGTGTTAGCAATATGTCCGTGGAGCTGAAAAGATGCATTGACAGTATATCGGTAGGGCTGAATTACAATTAACAGGAGAACCACAGCACAGCTTCCCGAGGCTCTGGCATGCTGCGGGGCCAAGCCTGCGTCCTCCTCACCGGCGGGGGGGGGCCGTCGGGGGCCAGAGGAATTTGCAAACTGCCTGTAGTGCGAGCCAGCCCCTGCCGTGGGAGGAGAGCTGAGGGCTCCCTCCCCGCAGGGGAAACGGGAAACACAGCTCCGGTGGGAGGAGAGCTGAGGGCTCCCTCCCCGCAGGGGAAACCTCAGCTAATTATTTCCTTGAAGTAATGTGTCTGCCCATAACCTGAACTTCAGTATTGTGCAACTCTTTGAGGAGACAGGAGTGATTTAGGAAATGAAATGTAGAACTTAAAAACTGTTTCAATGATTGGTGTTGGAGTTTTACCTTTAAAAATATGACCTAAGTTCTGAGGCTTCAAAAATCTGGCCTTAAACCCCAAATCCTCAAAGGTCTTAGGCAGCCAATTCCCAAGGGCATAAATTGCTTTTGAAAATGTATTTTACACATCTAGGACACACAAGTATTTTCTAAAAGGGCTCTTAAAAGGCAGCATTGCTGCTGTTGATAATGGAGCTTCTGCATGTCTGAACTTCAATGAAATCGTCTCTCTGGATGGGAAAAAAAAGTGTTTTCTAAAAAAAAAGCCACAATGTTTCGCCTGATTTATTTATTTATTTATATATGGCACTTATTGAAGAGTGAGTCTCATTCCAGTCCTACAGTACTTACCTGATTACACACATAATAGCTGTAGGATGCTGTCCCCATATTACAGGCTTTGGTCTGCTCACCCAAGAGTAATTATGATAAATTTGGCTAGCTTACCTGGAAATATTTTATTTGAATTCTGGACTCCTTTCAGACTGCTGCATGCTTTTCCTCCTCTGGGTACCATTCACTAATAGGTAGCTTTGAACTGCAAATTGAAATTTTGCTTTCTGTGACCAAAGTTAATTTTGGAACCATTTTCTTCTTTTTCACAAATCTTCTCCTCTGAGAGATAAATTGCATTTTATGTTAAAAAGAGGAAACAAGAATCAATTTGCAGCAGCATGGTGACTATGAAAGTACGATGTATCGTGAGAGCTGGCAGCACCGCAGCTGCCTGGACTTCCCTTGCTAAAGCTGCTGCACAAAGCAAGTCGCTGCAGAAACAGGAATATCTGCTCCGCAGGGATTGCAAGCCGAACGATGCTTAACCAGGGTGTACCGCCCTGCATAGGCTTGTGTTCAGGAGTCATGCATGCTACTGCTACCCAGTGGTGTCGTGCACAGCAGCTCAGCCCTTCTGCCATCAGCACAGTGCTTCAGTCTTGAGCAAATTGTTGTTGAGCAAATATGTTGTTTGGTGCCTATGTTGTCTAACATGATATGCTATTGGGAAACACTGAAAGGGCACATGGATGCAACTGATTTCCCTTGCTAAGGTAGCTGGGAGGGCAGCTAACTGTACACTAGTGTTTTTACTTCTGTGGATAAAGCCATGATATATTTCCCCTACTAGATCAAGCTGACTTGTAAACCCTGGAAAGCTCAGTGAGGCATTACGGACACTGCTTGTACTGTCGTTCCTTGATTCATGATCTCTAAACCAGAAACTCAGTTTGGCGTGCTGAAGTCTTGATCCCAGCTGCTGTATCTAGCATGAATTAGTGCTGTTTCACTGATCTGGCCTTTGATGCTGTTAGGCACTGGAGCTAGTAGGAATCTTTTCACTGTACTGACTTTTATCCTTTCTACCTATGTAGTACTAGAGTTCATGGAGAAAAAATATGTATTATTAGTAACATCTGGATTTTCTTCAGTACCAAATACTCAATGTTATGTTTGATAGTCAAATATATACCTCTCACTTCATTAAAAGGGTAATTTGTTCACCTCAGAGCCAACTTTCAAGTGTGGGTTATGGTATTTTTAGCTCCAGCCAGTAAGTTTTCTCATTGCCATATCACACTACCTCTTTGTACACCTTAGCTGCAAATGTTGGATGTGGAGGATTAATTCTGATTGATAAGGGAGTTGCTTTAATATGAATTCATCTGTTGAATTACTTTATTACCTGAACCAACCCAATGTCTTAAGAAACATACCACACACAGAGGACAGTAAAAAATTTTTCAAATGGTGGAGTCTTTGCTTTATCATATGTCAAAAGATTATGTTGGCTCCTCGGACAAAGTGAATCAAAGAACCTGACTTACTTTCTATTTCCACCCTCTAGCTAGGTTAAATTCATGCTAGAATTTCATACTGCATGGTGCATTTTATTAATTGATGTTGCCATTTTGAGATTTCATTGATAATGAGCCTGTTCAGGTCGTGCTGGTATTTCACTCCTTGCTGTAATTGCACTGTTACATGGTTCCCCTAGAGAGTGGCAAGACTCAGCTAGCGATAATTGCTCCTCTTTTGTCTTCATACAACACCTATAGGCACCAACCTACACTTGAGCTGAAAACCTTGAGTCTCTGGTTTCTTCATTTTTCTATGTCATATTTCTGCATAAAAACAAAATGAAGAACCTTTTAGAGAGAATTATTGCCCAATAAAATACACTGATGAGTATTATCTAGGCTTAAATTCATATCAAACCTATTTACATGTCTTCCCTTCCTATCCCACCCTCCAAAAGACTTCATAATTCCTAGTCAAAGGCTCCAGTGATGGAGATCGATCATATCTATTCCTATGCCTCATTATCCTTAGTGACATAGAATAGTTCCTAATTTTGCCTCTGAATCTTCTTTGTTGCAATTTAAGCCCATTATCTCTTATCCAAACAGGCAATAACAAGTTGCTCCCTTCCCCTTTGCAATTGCCTTGTATGTATTTTAAGGCTTCCTTTGGGGTAAGCACAAATTAGCTCAAACACTATTCACTGGTGGTGTTTCTTAGCCTTCTGATATTCTGGTGTTCTTTTTCATACTCTCCAGCTGCTCCAGATCATTCTTGAAGTGTTTTGCCCAAAACTGGACATACTACTCCAGCTGAGGTCTTACCAGTAGAGTGTCTTTCAGGTTTTACTCCTCTTTTTATAATCCAGTGTGATGTTTTCCCTTCCCAATAGCGCTGACTCATGCAAACATTATCATCCATTGTAATTATTAGATGTTATTCTAGAACTTGCCGTCCAACTCAGTGTATACTTATTTGCTTAGTTGACTGTGCCTGTGTCGTGGTTTAACCTCAGCTGGCAACTGAGCACCACAGAGATGCTCGCTCACTCTCCCCCTGCCCCAGTGGGATGGGGGAGAGAAGAGGAAGAGTAAAGGTGAGAAAACTCATGGGTTGAGATAAGAACAGTTTAATGATTGAAATAAAATAAAATAGTAATAACAATAATAATAAAAGAATATACAAAGCAAGTGATGCACAATGCAATTGCTCACCACCCGCCAACCGATGCCCAGCCAGTCCCTGAGCAGCGGCCCCCCGGCCAGCTTTCACCCAGTTTATGTACTGAGCATGACGTCATATGGTATGGAATGTTCCTTTGGCCAGTTTGGCTGTGCCCCCTCCCAGCTTCTTGTGCACGCCCAGCCTTCTCAGTTGGTAGAGCATGAGAGGCTGAAAAGTCCCTGACTAGTGTAAGCACTGCTTAGCAACACCTAAACATTGGTGTGTTATCAACATTGTTCTCATCCTAAATCCAAAACACAGCACTGTACCAGCTGCTAGGAAGAAAATTAACTCTATCCCAGCCAAAACCAGGACAGCCTGTCTGGGTGGAGTACGCTGCGCTCATCCCTGCTGAGAACCATCTTGATTTTTTTTCCAGGAAGCTTCTCCAATTTATCAAGAACATTTTGCATTCTAATCCCATTCAACCATCAAAAGCCTGACAAATATTTATTCACCTGATTCAGGCTCACCTTAACAACTTAAATACCTGTTTAAAAATGTCTACATATTAAAAATTGAAGTGGATCTACAAGATTACATTATCAGAGTGCTGATAAGCAGGATGCATGAAGTAGCATAGTTATATATCCTGCTTCTGTCTGGCTTGGAGGTTTTTCTCAATTTCATTCTCAGAACTATTCCTTGGGAAGAAGGACAGTCAGAAAGCATTTCCTAAAGTCACCCTGCCTTGACCCCTAGACTTAAAGGCAGGTTTACAACAGCTTCTGCTGCCAGCAGAACTACCTCAATGCATAACTCAGGGCGGGCATCTCCTGAGTGGCCGTGGGTCAGAGGGCACTGGGTAGCTGTGGGAAGGGGAACATGCATAAGGTTTCCCTCCAGAGGTGTTCTCAAGAGGCTGCCATCCATGCTTCAAGGCTAGGACAACATGGAGAGTCCAACCCTTCATGCTGGAGGGCAGTTGCAGGGCACTGAAAGCTGCCATGAAGATTTGAGCTTGTGCTAGCTCTGTGCCACAGCACAGCCTGCCATGTGAACATACCCTCAGTTTCTGGGCTTGAGGATCAACACAGACCATTTTCCACTCAGCTAGGACATCCTCATCAGGCACCGTTTTGCCTTACAGTATCCCTGGAGAAATTTCACTGACTCCAGTGGTATTATTAATTTTCCCGAGAAGACTCCTCCATTCTTTATACCTGGAGTCCTGGCAGTGACATGCGTGCCGGGGAGAGCCACTTGCTGTACTGTCACTCAGCCCTATTCCTGTCACAGGACATGGATCATATGCTGCATCAGCTGATGTTAACTGCAGCACTCTTCTCCCCTTTCCTTGCCTCTTTGCCATCTTTCTCTCCCTTCTGCCTCATTTCCTACACCCTGATCTCCTTTTTTTTTCAGTAAATCCTCTCCCAGATAAAGCCTGGCAAGGAAAAAAGGCTGAATACTGAGAAGCCACAAGCATTTCTGGGTAAGCTCTCAGGCTTGCCTCCCCTTCCTCCCACCTGTTCAGCAGGATGTTTAGATTACTGCTCTTTATGTCAATTCTGTCATCTTACTATAGACTAAGGAATTTGAGTCTGCTGAAAAGGTGTCATAAGTAAAGCACAGGAAGAGCTTTACGGATGATGTTCAGAAGCTTCTCTTAAACATTTCACAGCTCCCTCCTTCCCTGTCTTGGCCCACTGTGAAAGAGAGCTGCATTTATAAGCCATTCACCCAAACATTTTTCCTTTTTGCATTCATGGCAGAGAGGAGTCTGGGGACAGTGAATGCTCCCACAGCTACTGTGCAAATAGCAGCTAATATTCAAGTCTGCCAGGATGGGGCTATATTGCAGCTTTGAAGTTGCTTGATGGGTTGGTTTGTATATTCACATTTTTATATGCAAATTTATTGCCTAGAAGCCTACATAGTCACTCTATTGAGGAATCTGGAAGAGGAATGTTAAAATGGCACAATCTCAGCATGTCCCCATGGCAACCCTTACACGTGATGAGTTCAGAGTTAGTGGATTAGAGTTGTTTCTCTGATGAAACACCAGATGTGGCAGGCAGGACTTTGACCCAGCTGAGAGGCTCTCCTCTTTACGGGTGTCGGTCTTATTCATGCCCTAGCTAATGCTAAGAAGGTGTTTATATGTAGAGGCCGTTCAAGGCTGGTTTGATTTCCAGCCTGAAGTTGTTCTAATTTGCACCCTGATCCAGCAGTTCCTCTGGACTTACAGCAGCAAAGGGCTGCCCCATCTCCTGCCTCTGACAAGTCTCCTGGCCTGGTTTGTCTCCTGTGGAGCGTCTGTGGCTATAAGCACTATTTATGCCTCCTTAATTCCCTGCTTTCACTGGTATTTCTGAAGATTATTTTGCACTGGCAGCTGTGATGGAGCAGAATGGCTGGGGAGCAGTGGGAAGTGTTGCTTCCTATCACTGGTAGTGACTGCACTTTTGGTAGTTGAATTTCATTACTGAAATCCCCTATTAATATAGAACCACTCTCTTCTATCCTCAAAATCTTCTGCCAGCAGCTGTCTCAGAACTGATGACCAGTAACGACTGTCGAATACAGAGATTTCTTGCCAGCACTGTACAAAGTGGATATGTTGTGTTAAATGCCCTAGCTTTGAAAAGAATAGCAAGAAAGCATAGGGTGCCAAAGGAAATTACACATTACAACTGCACCCTCTATATTCTCCTGCTGTCCTTGCCATTGCAACAGCTGTAGCCAGCAGCAGTGCCTGTGGTGGAGCATTTTGAAACGTGAAAGCATGGGTGTCTGGTGCTGTTTTCCTGCAGGTCTTAAAGAAATTGCCCTCATCCTCAGGAGATGAGCACAGGGGTTCATGAGGAGAGCAGCACTGGACAGGGTCAAAATGGGGAACATGTACAAGGTTGATTTCACTATTTGGTTGTTTGATCTGATTGGAACTGGCATTTCTGTCAAAGAAGTATCTTAAAGGACAGTTAACAGTACCTGGAGTCCTCTTGTCAGGTACTTAAAAAACCTAGGGAAGAAATACATAAATAACAGCAGGACCAAGGAACACTTTAACACACATAAGAAATCTGGTCCAATGAAACCCTTTATATAAATCCAAATAGAATTCATGGGAAAATTGCACAATAGCCTGTCAGAATCAAAGGACAATTGCAACTGCTGTGAGATAAAATAAAACAAAATGACAAAGTCTCAGAGCACAACAGACACCATCTGACTCTTGTTCTAGCTGTAAACTTGGTACTTTGAAACTCGTAGCCTTTCTCTTCTTTCCTGGAGTTCTCCTTTTATGCTGAAAGCTTATTATGGTTGCTGTGAACCAGGTCTTTGGTTAGACTTACATACCTGCTTACAGGGAACTGTACCATATCCTGGGGTTTTGAGCTAATCAGATGGAGCAGTTAAGTAGATCTTTATGTCATTATAAGATGTCCCAGGAAATCACTGCTCCTCAGGCATCCTGGCAGCAATGGAGCTGCGAGTCTGAGGAGGGTTCCCTGAGGCAGGTGGCAAAGGCAAAGTTTTGGGAATTGCTCTCCAGAATGGTTGTGTGAGGGGAAAAACAGAATCGATAAGGAAAACAAAATAGCGAGAATCTCCATCAAAGGAAATGGGAGCAGTGATATTTAGCACAAACCCCTTTGGGAAGGCAGACTTAGGGATCTCTGAACATGGTGATTGATTCTGTTTTGCTTCTGCTGCTTTCATGGAAATAGCACTTCCCGTGCAGTCTTTGTAAATAAAGAGGAGGGCACCAAAGAAAGTACTTGACTAGCATCATCTGTTTCTCTTTGACATGAAAACAAGAGAGCTAGATCCAAAATATTGTCTATGCCCTCAGGCAAAAGGATAACAAAAATACATGTGTAATTATATTCCTTACTTTGGTCTTTGCTATTATCAGAGGGCATATGACTGCCTCCCCTTCCCCCCAAGACCTTTCTGAGATAAAGATAGAGATTATGTACCACCAGCCCTCATAGTAAATAGCCTTCTCCTCAGACAGCATTTATGAAGGAAATGGAAAAGCTCAACAACAGCAACACCGCTGAAGAATAAAAAGTCATTGTACAAGCATAAAAGGCTTATTGTTTTCATAGGAGTTAATTTTCATGCAATTTTCCAATTTACATTTTTTTTAAAACCCTTAACACTTCCTAGCTCTTCTTGGTAGGTAAGCACTGTACAAACATTATCTAATTCATAGTTATTAAGTAAGTAGCTATTAATATTTTCATTTTGGTGACAGAATGGAGACAGAAGCAATTTCTTTCTTAATGTCATGGATTGGGTCATTTGCTTAGCAATGCTGAGGCATGGCTGGCTAGGAAGGTAGGGTTAAGGGCTGGGTTGTGCCATGGACTAAACAACCCCATCTTAGTCTTCCTGAGTAGTAGCGCAGGAGCAGAGAGAACGTATCTTTGTTCTCAAAACGGGAAGAGCAGAAATGAATCAAACCTGGGCACCACCCTCCACCTTGCTCTCCAAAATACTTGTTACCATCTGGACTACTGAGATAACACCTCAGTGATGATATAGGCCAGCTAACAAGTCTACTCCCAGGAGGAAGCAGAGGAGGAACTGCCCTATTCCTGGCTAACATGGCCTTTCAGAGGCTCTTCCTGGTTGGTACTTTTTGGGTACATTGTCTAGGTCCTGAACCCTGCCTGATTCATAAGACAGCCCCTAAGCAAATTGACGTAAGTCATAAAGCAAGTTTGTACCAATAGGGCTGTAATAGGGCAGATGTGTGGCATCTGGGGCCTCCTAGGTTAGATGCTTAGTGTTAACTCATTAAATGAGTATATTCTCACAGAAATATATGCCTGTCTTTCTGGTGGATGGTGTAACAAGACCAAGCACCTTCACAGAAAATATTCAATGCTCCCAGGGAGTGAAGAAGGAGATGCTTGGTCAGCCAAAGAGAAACAGCAAGATAGGTGTATATCTTAATGGGCATCTAAATCAGGGCTTCACATTAAATACATCCATCCTTAAATCCATCCTTTCAGTACTGAGTCTATACAAGACAGTGGCTGTCTGATGGAAGGGGGAGAGACAGCAATAGCCTGCAGGGCTCACCTGGGAAGTGTGGGCTCTCCTTGGCCTGGGTGCTTCCACCCAACAGCTCCCCTTTTTTTTAAGTTGTGAGTCTTTCCCACCAGGCTGAAGGCTAGGCTGAAATGGAGTTTCTTGCCATTTCTGTGCAGATAGGCCACCGTGCAGGAAGGCAAGATCAAGCAATGAGGAAGGTCCTACAGCAGCGCAGGGCCAGATTGGGGGTAGGCTAGAGAACAGCAAGGAGAGTCTCATTATAATGGTAATTTTCTTGACCTACTTTATTCAACCATGGCACTTTGCAAGCAAGGTCCCTAGCAACAGCACTGTAGTCCTGAGGCATCATGATGGAGACTTGGTATTTGGTTGTTTTCAGCTGCTGTTCCTCATCCTGAGCAAGGCAATTTGCCAGCATCTTAACAAGGACATTGCCAAAGAGCCTGCCTCTCTCATCCATGCTCTCTCGCTCAATCATGAATTCTGTGCAGCAATGTGGAGGACAGCAATCAGGCTACTTTACAGTGTTACAGTAACCATGTTTGGGATGAAAAATCAAACAAAACTATATGCTGCATGACAAAATTACTGAGGAAAAGAATGCTGTAGGCTACTTCCGCTGATGCGAGAGTTGCTCTCTGTTTCTGAGCTCATGATCCTGCGGTTAGATACAAATAATGTGTCAGAGCTGAATGCTTCCCATAGACCTACATTTTCCATAGCTCAACAACACACTGCTGGGGTGGTTTTAACAAGGTAAGCATACACAGGCATACACCAACGAATAGACAGTCTTGGGGGATTAGGGAGGGCCCTAAGAGCATTTCATGTATTTGAGAGTCTGTTTTAGTAATGGCATTCGCCTAGCAAAAAAATCCATAAATACCACTTGGATTTCTTTCATTCAGATGTTTGCTTCCTCGTTTCATTTTATCTTTCCAGGAACTCAGAGAGAAAATAAAATGTCACTGAACCTTTTACCTTCAGGCTCCTGCTGGCCATCATATTACTCATGTAACTAGATGTGATGTCCACATTATGTTGGTCATATGAAACGAGTTAGTGGCCTCAGTCCAGCCTGTAATAGACTGGAGTAATGTTCAACTAGGGGACAGACACCCTCACCACCATTAGGGTTTGACAATACCTCAAACCCCTGGTAATTCAACTGCAGAAAAAACTGTCATCCCTATCTGCTCTCTCCCACTGCTCCATGGCTTTTCCTTCCTCCTCTAGCCAGAGACCCAGAGCAGGGTTTGTACCTGTCATCCATGCTGCAGTTTCTAACGTGTCTCTGCAAGCAGCAGGAGAAGCATCTGAGGCCCTGAGGGATGTTAACTCTTCAGAGAACTGGTTCCAGACCTTCCTTCCTTTAATAAATGCAAACAACAACTGTTAAATTTTCCTCTCTGTTAAACCGTTCCTCTGAAGCGATTAATCTAACAGCCTTTTAGTACCACAAATGCCTTCTGTATTTCAGTTCTACTAGCTGTAATAGTTACCAGGTCCAGAGGCAGTCTTAGAAAGAGGAGACTTTCAGAGACCACCTTCTTCTTCCTGAGCTATGGATCCATCTTATTACAGCTGGCCAGCAGCCTGAAGTACATATTGCTGCTGCTGCATGTTGTGGGTGGAAAGGAAGACCAGCAGTATTACCTGCTATGCACCTCATTTGCTAAAATGTCCATCTCATAGCACCCAAGCAAACTGAATCCCAAAATATCCATGTTTTGTGGTCCTACATAGCATAGCTCTGCCCATAACTTTGACTTAAAGTGATGAACTAAGGCTTTGCAATAAAAGGTACAAATGCGAGTGTTAAAACTCCCTTTTCCAGAAATACAGAGCTAAAACATTTTGTATGGTTCAGGTGGAGTTTTTTGAGTAGTTATTAATCATTCATTTACATGGATCCAAGTCAGATACCAGGGGCACTGGGCTCAACGCCTTCTGTGTTGTTTCAGACCCGGGGTCACTGAGTACGCAGCTGGGATGCAGCACAGCAGACTGTCATGCAGTGTTGGCTCTTTATGGGGCACTATGTTGCCTCCTGGGTTAGTATCCAGCTTGATTTGCTAATCCTCTGAGCAGAAGAAAGGGAAGGAACTGTTGCCTGAGGCATGCAAGCAGAAGCAGCTGTGTGTGAGTGAGGACAGAGAGGTGGAGGTGGCAGCCAAGGGGCGGTCGCAGAGGGAGGCCAGTGCTATGGTCACCTCTGAGCTGGGGCTGGAGGCTCGAGGACTGCATGCACACACAGCCTGGTAGGGTGCCAGCAGTAGTTACAAGCTGAAGGCCAAACAGCGGACTGAGGGGTTACATCATTCTATTGTTTTTACCCATGTACATTGAACTGCCTTTGGAGGCATTTGATCCTTGCTGTGATCTAGCAAAGTCACCCATCAAAACTCTGGCTACAGGGAAATTAAGGAATGCAACATCATGAAGGGGAGTCAGGATTTCATCCATTGCTGCCAGGATATCACACTCTCTGCTTGCGGCAGCCCTGTGGCATCTCTTCCAGGATGCTGTGGGTGTGCTTGTGGGAATCCCCCAGAAGATGGGCAGAAGATGCTCAACCATCCAGCTGGGTGCCCTGCACCACCCTGGTCTTACCACACAGCTATTGAGCCCCTGATGCTACAGCATAGCCTTAGCAGGGCCTGAAGCCGTCCCTCTGAGTATAGGTATTTACAGAATAACACCCTGTTCAAAACATACTGGGAAGAATATGTATATTGAGTTAGTCCCTCTATATGCATATATGTAATTCCTATTAGTTTCATACGGAAGTAACAGGGATCTTGACCTATTTAGTGAGACAGGTCTCAGCTACCAGTTGGTAAAAAGGATCTGGCCATGTGCTACTACCACTTCTCTCCAGCTGCTTCATACGGCCTGAAGTTGTGCAAGGCCATGGCTGGCTTTCCTTGTGCATAAGGCAAACTTTGGATGCCCTTCCCAGCTGGCTTTTTTTCTTTTTTTAAAATAAGAAGAGAGGAATTATAGCCTTTTAATTTTTTTAACAGAAAAACAGCTTCTTCGAATCTGTTTCTTACCTTCCAGAATTACTTTCTTCCAACTGTACTATTGAGAATGCTTTGTTATAAATCATGCAACAGTGGGTGTATTTTAGCTGGGCTGATACAGGTTGTGTTGTTTTATGCTAGTGCTGCTGCTACAGCATGAGCTGTGCTTTCCTTGTTGTGTATTCAGAGCAGGTAGGTTTTTGCATGTCCTGAGATATCTTACTCTGCCTTTTTAGAAGTCCATGGCAGAACTGTGATTGATTTGAAGGTGCAGAGGATTGCAGGATAATGAAAAATTACCTGAGGTTTGTGCTGAGCTCAAGGGTCTATGAGCAATAAAGTACTCATCGTTATTCATAAACTGTGAGATACTGTATGCTATTTTTCAAGGTTTTAATTGCAGTTGGCATTACAGACCTATTGCCGGTGGCAGCCATCTTGCTGAAATGTGATGTTTCTCGGGCTACTTGCAGTACAAAAATCTCACAGGAATAATTGTCAGCCAGTTTCCAGCAGTCTAGAAAAAAGCTGTCTGCAGTTAGAAGCACATTTTATCTTTTGCTTCTAGAGAGGCATTTAAACTAGAGTGTTAAATTTGAGCCTAGCTTCTGTTAGGACTAACTTCTGTGGTTCTGATGGCTGCCACTGATGTGCTGAGAGCTGAGTGGTGTCTTGATGCATAAGCTTGGGTCTGGGCAGGTCCATGTACAAAAACATGTGGAAGTCATAACCCAATGTGCAGAAGATCCTCATCTCATGTTTTCAGGCCTTGTGAAGGGATGTTTTCCCAACATGTTTCACTTCAACCAATGCTATTTTTCCTTGCTCTCTCCTTCCTTGTGTCCATCTCCTTGTGAACACTACTTGTTCAGCAGTTTACCTGGGGTTGTTTGTTGCTTTGAAAGCATATGCAAAACTAAAAGTTACCTAGGGTCACCTAGTTTGAATGTAGACCTCCCTGGTGTTGCTTTGATGACCCTGAGAGGTGGCATAACCAAATGCAAAGTTAGGCATGATTTGCACTCCCTCCTCTGCTGGCAGAAATGCTGCATGAACATGATGATTCAAATTGGCTGGATCAGGCAAGTGTGAGAGGCAAATGCAGAATAATAACTCCACATACAAGGCCCCGTTGGCAGAGAGATGTAGTCCCTGGTGAATCTTTGGGGAAGCATGAATATTTCCAATAAACAAATGGGACATAGTCTTTGAGGGTAGGCAGAGGAGGTAGGAAAGTGCTATCAGCCATAGTCATGTTCAATTAGTGGCTGTAAAAGTGACATTTCCTCTGCGTATTCTTCTTAGGATCAGCACTGAGAATACAGCTCATCTATTAACACATCTGACAAGCCACAGTGTTTAACCCACCTTCTCAGCATCTTGGTCAGGAGAACAGGTCAGTCTGTTTACTGTGATATTTTGCAGCACATTTTTCTACTGAGAAAATGGTCATATTTCAGACAGTGAGGCCCATTAGCTTTTTTCAAGAGGCAATTCCCTGTGAATATGCTGAGCACTGCCCAACACATTAGCCATGGACGGGCAGTTCACTCATCGGCCAGTGTGGGATGGCACCTGTTCGTGCCACAGCTATGTAATAACTCCTGATGGACAGGAAGGAGAGGCTTTCCTCTTATTCAGAGGCTTATTCATAAGAAAGAGATATAATCAAATAAGAAATCTCTTCTGTCCTTTAGATAGTCCATTGCCACATAAACAGTTGACTGCCTTGTACAGGAGTTCTGAAGTTCTCATCCAGCTGATTATACATGAGCTTTCCTGGGAAAGACATGTTATTACTGCAGGATTTTTGTGTTTAGCTGGATGAGAAATAAAAACATTGTGTGAGCTGTTTGGAAAACTGTAGCTGAGATTTCCAGCAGATGGAAGGGGGGAATAGCTGAACTGAATGGTGATGTGATATGAAGGCAATGGGAGAATGGAAAGTTGCTGTGTCATGACAACAGTAGCAAAAGTATTTTAAGAGGGTGATCACTGCTAATTGCCTTGAGCCCTTTGCTTGTATCTGGTGTCCCTTACCACGGTTCCAACAAGATCTTTCCTATTTTGGATTGTGTTCTGTAGGGAGAGATTTGTGTCTTCATGTTATTTGGAAAGCACCATGCCTGGGACTGGGCAGCCAATAATGAGTAAATAACTCAAGTGTTTTGGGAGCCTGTAACAGTAGCTGTATGGAAAATGGCAAGGCTGCCTGGCTTGCACTGCTGTGTGCGTGCGCTGAGAGAGCTTCTGTACACAGCACATGGTTCCCTGGCTAACGTGACCATCAGTGACTGTGCAAATTGTGCAGAGCGAACAAAACCAGAAGTGAACTGCTGGGAAAGAAGCAAGCTTTTTGCGCAAAGCAGATCTGAGAGGACCTTGTTCCCCTTGCAGCCACTGGAGACTCCCCTCCCACCCCCCTAAGCTGGTATGCTGTTCTTCTCTGTCCCCATTTTCAGCACTTGCTGCAATAGCACATCCTTTTGATGCCAGGCCTTCAGGTATCCCTGCTTTTCCCTGCTGGGTCAGGATCAGCTGCTCTCTTCCTTTGCAAGGGTTATAAACATGCTGTTTCTTCCTCCCTTTCACCATGTCTGGACAGTGGTCTCCCAGTCTCCTCTCAGGGGCTCCCTTTGTGCTCTATTTCACCTTCCTCCCATTCAGGAAACCCCGACCCACCACCCACACAGCCAGCCCGAGGAAGACCATTAAGATGAATGTAAGATCTCATCGGCTAAGCCAAAAATCTCCCGACACAGTTTACCTAACAGAATGGGCTGTGCCTCCAACCTCCTGCTGCCAAAGTCATAATTTCTTTACTTTCAGCAACATGAGGATGCTAAAGCTAAGTGGATAAACTGGGTCAAATATTCAAAGGCGTGGGAAGGAAGTGCTTCCAATTCCAACTCAGTATCTGGGGCAGGCAGCAGATACCTGTCGTACTGGGCTGTAAGATGAGTTTTCCCTTAGGTAAAATCTTGCCTTCAAACTGGAAAGGTTTTCCTTCTTTTTTTATTTTTAATTTAAAAGTAATTCTTGCCAATTTGAGAAACAGAATGGTGCACTCCCAAAATTGCATGCTGCATTAGTTCAGCATGTGTATTAAAAAGTTTTCTTTCATAGAGGGCTGGAAGGTTAGGAATTGAGTCCTGCAAGGGAAAGGCTAAATGTGTCATTGCTTGATGTGCTTAAAATAAAGCTGACTGCCCAGTACCAAACACTGGGCAGGACGGGTGAAGAGCAGTCCCTGTCATCAGAGGGAAGCAGACTGTCTGATCTGTTGGCTCTTTTGCATCTCCTGCTTCTTGAAGTCCATAAGGAAAATTCATGTGTAACGTGCTTTTCTTGGGATATATTTTGCTTCTAACACACTGCCTACAATTGCCCTAATCCTGAAGTCCTTAATCCCAGTTTAGTTACTTTGGAGACGGCTTCTGATTTCAGGTGGTGACGAGTCCCCTAGTACAAAAGGCACAGTGCTGCTGACACATTTGTAGTTATGATCTGGCCACACATGAGTTTAGGTTTTTTCCCCTGGTCTGCTACACAAGTACTGTCTACTGGCCATTTGCTGCTGGCATTTAGTATTAACACTGCAGTTGTTATATTTCCCAGAGCCCAGCTTTGCTAGATTCCCAGCCAAAGGAACTCAGGCCACCTCCGGTCCTTTAATCCTTGTACTCTGCTTTTCTCACGTCCTCCGTGGATGTCCTTCCTTCACCTTCACCAGAGAGATCTGCAGATAAAAACAGTGGTCTTCTAGCCACCTTGGATATTCAGTCATATTTTGGTTTATTAACGCCAGTGCTTAGAGGAGTCTTGCTGAAGTTTATAAAATCTTCCTGTTCCTTTTGAACTTCTTGATGCTTTATCTGAAGTTATACAACTAAAGCAGAGTTTGAACTATGGCATGATCTTTAAATAGAAACTTGCCTGTAGTGTATTATTTTGGTTTATTACATGCAAAAAAAAATCTTTTCTGGCAATTCCCATGCAGTGAAGAATTTGCAGGATGAGACCAAAATTAATTACTATAAGTAATGCAGCCACTGTACACAGTGGTTTTACAAAAACAAGAAATCATCATCAGATTTAGACACTGAGCTCATCTAGAGTTACTGCAGTCAGAGAATTCAATTCAACAGAGACATTTCTCATGCAGCACAACCATACGCTTTCTGAAAATATAAATCACAACAAATGAACTGGGAAAGGCACGGCACTGACACACATAAAATTACAGAACAACGGAAATCTCTCTTGGTTTTATTTGTTTGATTAAAAAACCTGAAAGGCAAAGATTTGTTTATCTCATTGCACAGGGACACAACAAGATTCATCTGTCAGGTCTTTACGCTCAGGGCTGTTTCATATGCATGGTCATGGCACACTAACATTTTAGGCACACTAGCATTGCTTGTAAATACTTATTAGGGACCTACTGTCATACTCGGGTAAGATCGACACACGATGAACTCAGCAGTGATTGACTTCAAAGGTAAATAGCTTGTGGGGCAACCTGAAAAAAGCCTGTTCCCATCAGCAGCTGACTCAGAGGCTTGGAGGGGAATATTGTAGCTCCTGGAGAAGTCTTGCAGCCTAAGTTTTAAAGCTTTGCTTGGTTCAAGTGACAGTGGTTAGTAGTTCAAAACATGGCTCAAGGCAGCAATTTCATTTCTCTGGATTTCAGCAGGAGAAAAATGCAATAGTTCACATAGTTGTACTCGGCTTGTAATGAAAAAGGAGCTCATGTGCTATAAATATATTTCAAGTGCCAAGACAAATCAGATGTGTTCTTATAAACAGTCTTGTAAAGGTAGGTAATTTATTCTCTGTTAGTTATATATTACGCCCTCCTGGCCTCAGAACTCATGAGATATGCTTAGATAGCAGTTTAAAATTTGAACATCCAGAACTTACATAGCAGATATTTACAGGTTGGCACATCTGATTTTTTCTTTTTTATTTTACATGTTCATTTCTTTTATCTGTTAATATAAAATTACAGCTTGCTCTTTCTTCTCTCTTAATCTAAGAGCCAGATTTTAAAGTAATTCCAGATGGAAGGCCAACAGTAAAAACTCTGAAGATCGTTAGGCACCTAACATTTGGAAGTGCCCAGTGGGATTTCCAAAACACCAGGTCTGTTTGATGTCTAATATCCATTACTTCTCAAAGGAAATTAGCCCCAGATCCTGCGTAGGCTTTTTTGCAAATCCTATCTGATGCCTATCTGCATCTTTAAGTATCTAAATGCCTTTGCAAATCTGGATTCAAACTCTTAAATGCTATCTCAGAACTTAGTAAAAACGTTAAGGAGAGTTTTGCCTAAGAAAGCATTTCAGTATTCAGCCTTGGAATTAATCAGGTGCAAACGAGGAAAAGCTAGGTTCTAGGTAATCCTTCCAAAGAATAATATCTAAACATACTCTGTGGGTGCTTAGGCCCATATACTCTAATACAACAAGGCAAGGATATACTATTCATCTTTCCAGCATCTCAGTTGGTGTTTCTTTAAATAAAGGGCAATAGATCAACATCAGTCTAGTCAACTGAGAATCTAGTGTCAGAATTTGTTTAATTGGACTAAAGGTCCTGGCAAGATCTAAATATAAACATACTTAAAAGATAAATATTTTTATATTACATTTTCTTTCTAATACTTGAGTCTAATTTTAATGTAGAAATCTTGTACTGACATCCAATTTGCAAGAAAGTGCTTTGGAAAGATATTTACTTTTTAGGTTTTTTTCTTTTCTGTAAGCAGCACTTGAAAACCAACACATCTCAAATGCAAACCAATAGAAATGTAATCTCAGTTGTCTAAATGAGGAAAAAGATCACAGTTCTTCCTGTTTATCTTGCTTTCCCCATAGCATTTACTTTTCTAGTTGATATCAGAAAGAAAAGCAAAACAAAAATCAATTCTAGAAGTAAATGAAGAAAATGAAAGTAACACTGCAATATGTTAAGACAATAAAAACCCCAAACCTCCTTGTCTCTCCAAATGCTAAAGTTTCAACACTACATACATTTCAACATAGATTAAAAAAAGAAAGTGCCACATGTGCACACACACGTGCACACACATGCCTTTATGACCTCTCGCTGATTTCTACAGAAACAAATAAAGGTCAGAATTTTCTTTTGATTTGTAAGTTATGGAGGAAGTGCCAGACAGGTAGCCTGTATATAATATTTACATGTTTAATGATAGAGATATCTAAAATTAGCCATCTTGCTCTTCCCTTCAGAACCCCACATACTTTCTTCCTGTCTGTGATACTTACTCCACTGTGTAGTCTAGGCTCTTTCAAGGTTGCTAATAAATACCAGGATCCCATGAACAGAAACAGAGAATAAATGAACAGGTCCAATCATGGTTGTGGTGGTGATAACCTCTAAGTAAAACTGATTAATAACCCCATTTTACCAACCCCCAAAAGATCAGGGACAAAAATGAGCATCATCCAAGAAGGCAGGACCCTACCTGTGCTTGGTTGAGTTTGCATGGTCATAGTGGCAACAGGTAGTTACAACACTGCATCAGTTATTTTTATATACCTTCCTGTTTCATAGCAAACTAACTTGTGGAACAATGGATTTAACTTTTTACTATGAATCTAGCTAAGGAATATTTTGATAGCATACTCAGTGTTTTGAGTGTGTGCAACTGAAATGTCATGTAACTAGCTGGTTGCATTTACTAAGTCCACTTATAGACCAACCCTTCTTACAGACTTAAATCTATATATTTTATCTCACAAACAAATACCATTGACAGTCAGCCAAGACTATCTAATCATACATGCCTGCAGGCTGGCTCCTTGCATGAATGGCTCTCCCCAATGCACCAACGAAATCGAACTACACTCTGGGAAGAACAACAGACCTTTGATAAGAGAATCCAAAACATCACCAACTCAGTTGCACTGGATATGCTGAACTCATGTAAAGGCAAAAGAGTACAGACTTCTGTTGAAAGATGTGCTTTCAATATCTCATCAGTCACTGCAGGAAAAATCTCTAATGCTCCCCTTTGCATGGCATTGCTTTTGCAGAAACTGTACTCCTGTAGGGGCTCACTGAAGTACCGCCACACAATGGCATTTGACAGGAAATAAAAAATTCAGCAGGTTAAATAAAAAGTTCTTCTACTTACTGGACCAAAGCCAGAGGCATTTACAGTGTGCAGGGTTAAATCAGAGCAGCCTGGAAGCTGATCCGTGGGAAATTTGAGGAAGAAACTAAAAATGCAAGTTGATCAGCAGCTGCTTGTCATGATGGGAAGAGAATTTTGGCCATTGTGACATCAATTTAATCAAAACTAGAGAAGTAATTATAGCAATGATAAAATGTGAAAGTGGTTGTTACTTAACTAGTTGTCTACTAGTATCATGAGGGATAGTTTTCCTTCCCATTGTGGGTACACATCTTTTTTGCTTTGATTTTTCTTTTCCCCTTCAGGCTCTTGTAAGACCTACTATTCAATATTTAAATATAAAAATCTTGTTTGTTTCAGCCAGTATTAATGATCTAATTTTTGATCTTGTTTGCTAATAGACTAGAACTTCCTGCATGTGCCACTACAGAGACAATCTTCTTTCTTCTTTGTGAAATAAGCAACATTAATTCTGATAATTTTCTGAATTAGCAGAGCTTTTCACAGGAGCATTATTTTTAAGTGCTGTTACCAGAATTACTCAGGAGAGCTTAGAGGTTTAAATTAGTGATGTTTAAATTAATTAAAGAGAACAGCCTGTGAATTTTCCCATCCAAGTTAAGATTCAAGATCTTATTTGTGGGGTTTTTTTGTGTATATGTTTCCAGCAACAGCAAATTTGAAGAAAATCTGATTTAAATGTTGTCTGCTGCATAGGAAATTACATTAACATTTCAATTAAAAATTACATGCAGACAATTGCTCATTTATCCTGAGGTGCCATATATCTTAGTCTTGGGTAACTCAACACAGACCAGCTGCAATCAGTGACACCGCAGTAACTTGCATGGGCAAGATCCTAGCCCAGATATATTTGGTAGTGAGAAAGGGGCATGGGAAGTTTGGACACCCGCCTTCTTTTCTGAGTACCGCCCTCATTGCGCTGTGCCTCTGTGGTATAGAGCAGTAGGGGATGCACTTCATGGAGCAAATGCATGAGTGATGAGTCATTTGAAAGTGCATGAGCTAATTCAGCTTCCACTGGCTTCAGCGGGATGGACTAAATGCAAGAATGTAAAATACTGCATCTATTTTGAAGCAATTCATTTATCTAACGTTGTCTGCTGTGTCTGGGTACAACAGAGATCAGCATTGTTTCGGTCTCTAGCTGGTGAAGGACGTCTAGTTTGGTAGTGGACAAAGGCTTATAGTTCCCACTACAATGCTGTTGCTGGGTAACAAACATAGTACCAACTGCTTCTTGTCCTTTTTCTATGTTAAGAGAAAATTCTGGTTCCAACAAGAATAGCTATGTAGTCAGGGCCAGGATTTGAGCACAGGCATAATCCCACCAAGCCCTGTTACCCCTGCTCTTTCTTTCCTTGCTGCTGGTTGTAGCCCAGCCTTGGCTTGGAGCAGCCATGCTCTGCTTAACTCAGGGTATTTGCTGGCAGATTGGGCTACAGCATGCTCTTGCCAGCTTGGGCCATGCTGGCCGGGCAGCAAGGCACACATAGGCTCTTCTCCAAAGAGTGCTGGAGTTTGGGCTAAGCTATGTCAGAGAGAGTTTAAGCTGTGGATGCTACACAAGGGAAGTTTTCAGCTCAGACACAGACTCCTCTGGACCAGAGCCAGGCTTGCCCAAATCCCTGCCTAGAGACCATGGCAGACTACTACTGAACTGTTGGAAAAACAAAGTTGTGGGCTTAAAACACATCTCAGATAAATTGTCTTCCAAAAGCAGTAACTCTTCAAGAGCTTAGAGCGAGCCCCATGCCATGCCCTTTCATAGTAGCATTTATGTTGCTGGACAGGCATGAGATCAAATGGACTTTCAGTCGGGAGCAGCTAAGGGGAGAGATGACTACAGATGAACTATGGATGGTGAGGGATAGTATAAAAAATTTTACAGAAATATTTCCAAACATGAGCTCATGAAATTAGGTTCTGAAATTTGCAAAGTAGCCTTCTGAAAAGCATCATCCCCACGGTGTAGGTCAAGTCAGCTGGAGCTGACATTTATTTAAACGGCACGAGTTGCTATCACTTTTCTCTCTCTTTTTATTTTTTTTTAAATAACCAAATCCCTTTGAGAGCAATGGAGGGGTTAAAAATTTTACTTTAGGGAAACTGTTGGATTGACAGAGCCTACCCACTAAACCTAATTTAACAGAGATCCCAAAGGCTTTCCTGAATGAAACCAATTACAAGCTCTTCCTGAGGAAAGGTGTTGGACCCCTGGGATGGAGATACATGTATTAAACATTTTCCATTCATAAGAAACCATTCCCCCTGAAGACACTGTTTTTTGCTTGCTGACTGTGACATAACCATCTTTATTAACATAGGTGGTGCAAACACCTAGAAGATAATGTTGAAGATGTTTGGATAGGATGATGAACTAGAAATGGAGTGATCCTGTTTTATGCAATCCCACTGCTCCTCTGCAAGGCAATTAGATTTCTGATTGCAACCGTTTCAATGGTAAGATTCTGTCAGTTTTCAAGTTCAGGTTTTTTGCACCCTCTCTCTCTCTCAGATAAGAAAACCAGAGTGAAGAGGGCTTGCTTTATATAAAATATTATCTGTAGAAGCAAAAAAAAAAACCCCAACCATTACAGACACACTTATTCCTTTGAGATTTCTTTCAGGGGCTTGGCACCTCTGATGAATAAGAAAGGCAATTTTAACATGTATCTCCACCTTTAATTCCTCAGTGCATCCATTTTAGCAGCAATCATTACAATGGGGTTGACATGTCTACGAACCTGAGAGGCGTCGTCAGAATCCAGAGGAATGAGCACGCAAGATGAAGTCAGAGCATTTGTTCCTTGACAGCTCAGGCGCGGTGGCAGCCAGATAGGGCTGGAAAAAAAGAGAAGGCACTGTAGTTCCTCCTCACTGATCTGAAGCCTGCAAACAGATATAATTTCAGACATAAATACTCTGAGCAGCATGGTTTCCTGGGAGGTTGTTGTAAGAGTGAAGCATACCAATGTCTTCTCTGAAGGTTTGTGTTTCATGACCCCATTTTGATGACTGATTGTTTCTAACAGTCACTCTTTGCAAAGATTCTCACTCGGAGAACCTATTTATATTATGAATGAGAGGTTTTTGGGGTGTTCAAACAGAAATTTATCTCTCTATTCTTACAGCTTGCAAAAAATAAAATGTAATGCCTGACCTGCTACTGAATTGTTACATTTTACATATATCAAGCAAGATAAAACCCATTTGATATGCTTACTTTTTTTCAGGTTATTAACGTATTTTACTACATCTCTGTGGGTTTTTTTACTATATCTGAAAATATGCCCAATGTTGTACAAAATTAGTACAGGCTTAGCATCAGCCCATAAATTCTGACAGTTCTGAGAGGATGAGTATTGGGGGCTTTTCCCTGTCAATTATTATTTCTGTCATAGATGTATGGAAAAAGCACATGATAATTAGGGCAGCCCTGAAAAAACAAATCCTCACAGTCATGTACAATTAAGATAGAACATTGAATTTTAATTCTGAGCTTTGAGTATATATTATGAAATATATCCTATATTTGAGTATCTATTATAAAATATATTGTTTAAACAATTAATTGTCCTCAACCTGCCTCTTTTAAAATTAAATGTTTTATGCAATAATTTACTGAATTTACAGAATCAAGCTGGCAGCCACCAAT
>NW_008796217.1:5294482-5309317 GCF_000699145.1 Aptenodytes forsteri
TTTTCTAGAAATGCAAGGTCAGTGAATTTAAATGTTGTAAATATGCAAGCTGTAATGTGTTTATGCTTTTGTATGCAGCTATTATCATGGTATGCGCAGAGAGGCATCCATCCTCAGCTGTCTTCTCAGCAGCATTTCCAAGGAAGCTTGTGCTATAGTATGCCACGATTAGACTTTGGAAAAGAGAGATCCCAATATTCAGTGACAGAAAATTTTCAAAACCTTCTTCCTTCTCTGCTATAAACCTAAAATGGTTGTTCAGGACTGCTCCTTGTGTAGCTAGTATCCCAGTATCCGTTCTACTTACGGTGCTATTTATAAGTAGTAACAGCGTCTTACAGAACCCTACCCACAAGAAGTTATTGTTGAGAAAAGAGTGAGGGAAGGTGCAAAGATGATCCCAGGCCACCTGCATCTGCCTAATTCAGCCAGAACATGTCTTTGCCTGTGATGAGACATGTCAAATAGGACAGTGACCCAGCCAAAAATGGAAAGTTGTGCCTCTGTACATGAGTATATGGTATAACGTCGACTAAGGTTGGTTGTTGCTAGACCACAGGCTTCTGTCAGTTTGGATTTTGGGAGTGAGTGTGTTCCTTACACCCCTGGGCCGAGGCCAGCTCGTGGATGCAGTTGGTAGCAAGGAGAGATCAATTGCCTGGACGCCAGGCACCTTGCCATACGGCTGCCTACGTGCCAGCGCAGCTCTCCACAGCATAGGTCTCCTGCCAGGTGATTCAATTTCAACCACTGAGGATAGAGACAAGGAGTCTACTAAGTAGCAGCTGTTTTTTTTTTTTCTTCTGCAGTCCTCATTCTTTCTCCTAATCACGCATGGTTATTATTTAGATTCACAGTTTCAGAATACATGTCTACATGTCCAGTTCCAAAAATAGGTCAAAGCACCTATCCCAACATCAGTAATAAAAATTCACAGGGTAAGTATAGAAGAAAGCTGCTTATAAATGCACATCCTGCAACCCACCCTGCCTTAACTGCGAGGGGGAAAGTGAGCACAGAGCAGGATGCCTCAAATATTAACAAAGCTCATGGCTGAGAGCAAGATCTAAACCTACTACAGAGGATTTCAGCCAGCACCTCCCTTTGGGGCGTACCCTACCTTCAGAGGGTACACTGAATCTCTGCTGATGTCCCCAGGGGCACTAGGACATGGAAGTGAAGGGCTTTTCTCAAATCCCAAACCATTTAGGGCATACTACGTTAAAGCTGACCCCTTTAGTCCCATCAGGAAGCTTACTGGAAACCAACACTGGTTTTGGAGCATTGGTATAATGCATTTTCTATTGCTGCTCTGTGTAAGAAAGGGGCTAAGCATTGCTTCAACTACACTGTCAACCTCTGGCCCTGGTGGTGATGGGTGGTACTAATGACTAATAATAAATAGCTATAATTGCTATAAGATTAAGAAAAAGAATCTTTTTGAACAAAAATTCTATACCCCAGTCTGCTTCTTAATACCTACTCTTATGATTGGAAGATGATTAGCTAGTATTCCCAGGCATTATATTTAACATTCATTTACTCCCAGACTGGTATAACATAATCATAATAAAAATAGATTTATTGGTTTGTTTCTCCTTCTAGCCCAATTAGGTAAAGCTCAGAATTTTATAGGATATTGAGGACACTGAAGCAGATGCTGAATAATAATGGCTAATCTCTGTTCATTGTGATATATCCCAGAACAGCTGGAAATGATGGCCCAGCTCTGTTATCATCCAGGATAGCATAAAAATTAAGGATTCCTCCCAAGTACCTCCCCTGCATTACAGACCTATTTTCATTTCCTAGTTGGTCCTCTCCTCTCATATAATCAAAATCCCATGAATTTCCACAGATGCAGAACAGCTATTCCTCATCCTATGCTCACTTAGAGGGGGAGACTCTCTGGACTATCCCAAAGTATATTTTAACAGGGCCAAAAAAGACTGAGGTTGCCACAGGTAATTCCAAGTGTTCCTTCACCTGTGCTGATTACACTGAAATGTAGTTTTTTAAAATATGGTATATGTAAAACCAATATTAATGATCGGACTACAAGCACTTTTGGGGGGTATCTATGAAACCATGTTTATAATTATCAAGAAGTCTACAGAGAGCACAACGCATTGTGTGTTAAATACGGGGAGTCTCCATCCCTATAGGAGAAATAGTCAAAATGCAATAATCCTTGTTAAACTGTGGTGCAGTGTCACACTCTTTCAGCAGCCTTTTTGGGCTTCATGTCGTGTAAGACATTACAGCACAAGGTATTGCTTCCCAGGTCATACACTTGTCCCAAGCAAGTGTATCACAGAGCTAATGTTTCTCAAATATTCCATCGTCTGTCCAACAGTGTGTTTTTCTTTTTCCACCATTTCCTGGTTCCCCATTCCCAAGAAACTGAAATAAATATAGTTTGAGAGACTAAATTTCACTAGAATCAGCGCCTGGAAAAATCTCAAGGATGACACCACCCATCTTACAAGCAGTAAAGTAGTAAGACATGGCAACTCAAGTGTTGTTTTTTTAAGAAAGTGACACATGGTAGTCCTGGTTTTTTTGCATTCCTTGCTGCTTTTTGAAGTGTGTTAGACAACTCTAAAAATAGGTATGAGTATAATTGCCAGGCATTTGTAAGGGAGCCTGTTTGTGAATGCCAAAGAGATTTGAAGGTAGATACATTTTGAAAAATTGGAGCTGGAGCAGTTCCTTTTCCTTCATCCCACATGTTGTTTGGGGGGATACAAGAGCAGAGCGCGTGTCCACGCATGGTGCAGTACAGCCCTGCTAGCCATCTGCAGCAAAAGGAACTGTAAGGTATGCAGCCAGCAGAGATGGTGCTGTTTCATAAAACATATGCTACCTTTTTCAATAATAATACCTCTAAAACACAACTGCAGTGTTTTTGTGCATGTGTTTCAATGCTTATGAAAGCTACCAGTTGCAGATACTGGTATAGACTCTCATAGCTTTCCTGAAGTCAGTGGAACTGAGATAGTTTTATAGTTCTCTATTTGTTCCAAAGAAGAGGAAGAAAATGTGCAGCCTTGCTACCTTCTTTTGCTCCAACATGACCCTGATCTTGACACATCACCATCATGTTCCAGAAAGACAACTGAAATGCTTCCTTTGTCTCTTTCTGCCTGCTGTCCCTACGGACGAGCAGCCCCTGATGACTTAGGGGCAGCAAGCAGGACATGCTAGACCCTGGGCATTAGTGAGAGCATAGGGCTGTTCACAGTGGCTGTAGCTCACGTAGACAGAGCCACTTTAGCTTTAAAGTAGCTAGCTTGGGCGCTGCTGATGGCATGGGAGCCAGGACAGCTTTAGTGCAAAGTCTGCCCAGGAATACTTAAGTGGTTAGCACATGCATACTTTGTAGTAGCCACAAATGACATAGTTTGAAGGGTTGCATAAATGAGCAATGGGTAAGCATGGCTTATGAGAGGGTTACCCGGTGTTCTTCACTACTCTGCTTTTGTTGAGACTGGGAGGATGATCGTGCAATAGCCCCAAGCTGTGACCGCTCATTTGCAATGTGGAGAAGTGGCTGCTTAGAGCCCAGGCCGGTGATTCCAGTGCAAAGCCTGTTTGGTCACCTGGGACCTAGACCGACTCTGAACAAGCGGTATTGTGGTTAAGGAGTATACACCTATCACGAGTTTCCCGAGTCATGCAATCATTTGATTCAAAGCCTCTAAATTAAAATTTTCAGTTGCAAGGCTTTTAGCATTACAGCTCCCAATATACTTCATTCTCAGTTCTGAAAATGTAGAGGACAACTGCCACAGAAAAGAAAAGAAGGGAAAACACATTTCCAGTCAAGTGTATGCAGTATATGATGTTTCTTACATGTATATTGCAACAGTTTTCAAAATACTCTTTCCTGAAATAATTTTAGGCTTAATTAGTACCTTAGAAGATTTGTTCTTTGAAGATCTGTAATGACCAAAAAATGTTTAGTTTGTTACTGAATTATATCTTTCTTAATCAGTAACAATTACATGTACTTAGGTGTGAAGCATGCGTTCTTTGACACATCTCAAAACACCTTACAAAGGAGCACAGCGTGCAGTTCATCATTATACCCCACCATGTCAGATGACTCACATTGTTGTTATTCAGTCATCAACAGATATTTAAAACCAAATTCCATGGAGATTTAATTGTTTACTGTGCTATCTCTGGACATTATTTTTACCCATTAATATGTCAGCCAATATTGTAATATGTTTTTCACCTAATTTGGCAAGGCAATTACCTCAAATTAGGAACTCATCTTTTTGTGTAGTTAGTTTTTAAAGGCAAAGATGCCTTGTATGATCTGAATACAGTTTGTAAAATCTGAAAACCTCCACATGCACTTTTGCTTGTCTTTGAGCCTGGCAATAGTTGAGATATTGAATTTTATTAAAATGTCCAAATAAACCATTACTCTTGTACTGGTGGTGGTGTGTGCCAAACAGTAGCCCGAAGCAGAGCTGCTTGGCTCTGTTAAAACCCTGAACTAATAGATTCATAATGAAAGCAACAATTCAAACTAAACTGTAAGAAGCATGGAAGGGCCTATTCATCTCTCATAAAAACGAGCATGTTGTTTCATTACTGTTCTGTGGTAAGAGGGGCCACATTTTGACTCACCCTTGAAAGCACACACAATATTTGTGCACACAGCCTCTCCACGAGGAGATTCCTCAGCAAATGTAGGAAGTGCTGCCCAACCCCTTCTTGCACATGAATATAAGGGACAGGAAAAAAGGAATAGGATGAAAAATCACTCCTTGAGTTTAGGGTGAAGAAAAGATCAACATCTCACTTCAGTTCTGTCTTGAAGGCTTAAATGGAAGAAAATTGCACAGGCCTGTGCCAGCCCTCTGCATCAGGGTGGGTGCTATTCCAAAACGCAGCGCAGTTTTACATGCCCAACAGGGAACAGTGGTACGCTGCTTTAAAAATCTGCTTCTTTGTAGGTCAGGTACAGATACATGTCTTGCCTCAGTGATGACTAATAAGAACTTCAAATTCAGTTCTCTTTTTTTTTTTCAGCATACGGTTCCAGATGAATTAAAGGATTTCTTTCCACCCTGTTTTTTACTGAATCATATTATTTCTAAGATCGTGATCTTCTGAACTCATACATACACAGAGATCTTACCACCCAAATGTTTTCAACCATTCATCTCCCCCAAATTAATTTTTATACTTATTTTCATAATGCTTCTGTATGATCTAGAGAATGATATTTGTCATAAAATGGAAAATTGAAGTACAGCTGACTCTTCTCTTACCTGTTCTCCTTGACTTTTGAAATTGATCTGTCCTCGGTTTTAGACAAATAATGCTATTTCAGAAATGTCTCATTAGTATAAACAATGATGTAGTTGATGGTTTTCTCCTGACAGTGTAGCATCCATATATAAGATCCGTTGCTACTGTGCTCATGCTGTATTTCTGTAAGCACAAACAATGCATCATCACTGGACAATAATTTTGCCAGATCAAGGCTGCGACTTTGCCCTCTGAGGGTTGTCTCTAAGCAGATAGTGCTGTTGAACTAGACAGAAGGATTTACAATGAACCTCTTTTTAATTATCATGCATAACTCTAGGGAGCTTTTCAAAATGGTCGCTCTGAGTAATTTTAATATGTTTCTATAAGGTTTAAAGTGATACAGGTCCAGAGGCAGAATAATATGTATGGCTATTTTTAAATGCTAGTGTAAAACCCCAGCTGCACAGCTTTGTCTGTATTCATATTTTATTAATCAGCCCGTTTTAATGTCCTCACTTTTCTCTCTCTCTCATTCTCTTCCTCTAAGTCCCTGCGCAGCTGCTTCCCAGAGACCATTTTAAAATTAATTCTAATGATTTTACGCACTTTTAATATGACTATCATCACAAGACTGTTCTCTTAGTGAACCAAGTCGGTAGCTGGCAGCAGTATTATTTGGGGACCTCGTCTCATTGTTTCCCCCAAACTGACAAGAGTCAGGCCAAATCCTTGGTCTAATCCTGTTGACCTGTTTACAATTTAAATGAATTTAAATGAATATGCCACAGGATAATTGGCTCCCTTAAAATATAATAGCAACATAAAGAGGGTCTAACCTCCAGCTGTTTTTCAGAGAGGGAGACAGCTTAGACAAACCTTGTGACCAGGCTCATTCCCTACAACCAGAAAAACCCTGCACCTGTGATGAATTTTCTCTGGCCTGTTGGGCATCTGGGGCAATTACTCTCCTCCGATTAATGATCGGTTTTGACTAACAGTTTCAGATACTCCACTAAGCCTGAAAGAGTTCTTGGCAGACCACTGATTCTAAGTGGGGTCTAATGTTTATTCAGGTTAAACACAGTCTGGATGACAGCTTTTAGTGCCTTTCAGCATAATAGTTAACAAGAACTCTAGTCAGAATTTGTGCACTTAACTAGTTAAACAAGAGCAAAAAAGTCTGATTTTATTGACAGCCAGAAGGAAGGAGGCAATTATGTTTCAAATGGTTCTGCTTACTTGATCTTCTTCTTTTCTTTTGTTTTACAGTTGCTCTTGTGGATCACTATGTATCTATTAAGAGTCAGTAACATCAGCTTTGGCAATTTGCCTAAGATCAGTGCCTTGTAACAAAAAATCCCTTAGTAGGCTTCTTTGCAGAAAGTCAAACTTGTCCCGCTTCCTAAAAACCCGAGAGAGAGTGTTCATGCTTTTCATTTTCCCAGGACCTCTGGTTCTTTCATGGTGCTTCTCCATCCTGGTTGCACTGGCAAAGCTTAATTCAATGGGGGGTTCACATTGGACTGTCTTCTATGGAATTCTCCTAAAAAGGAAACTGTTGAAGAATAATTATGAGAATCACAGACTATGTTAAATGTCCGCCAGCTTCTCTTCAGAGTTTAGTTTATGAAGGGGGAAAAATGCACATCTTGTTAGGGTTTCAATCTTGGTCCTCTCTGATGTCCAGCACCAAAGAACAGTAATAACAAGGGACGTCCGATATCTGATATATGTGAAGAGAAGGAAATCTTCACACATAGGAGATATATATATATATATGTATATTACTACAGATCATGTCATTTCCCCTGCAGTACCTGTTATTAGACCATAACATAATTGCCTTGCAAGAAAATTTCATGGAAGATGAAAGTACTTTTTTTCAACCAACTGGCTGCAGGAAAAAAAATAGCGATCTAATAACAGCTTTTATACAGCATTTTCCATCTTGTGAGCAAGAGCTACTTTGAAAGTAAATTGCATATACCTTCCCATTTTACCTAGGTGGAAACTATGTGCGTAAGCATGAGAAATCATTTAACCTATATATTCTGTTTTCCCAGTGTGTCCGTAGGTATTGTTAAAAGTGTCACTCAGCAAAAGACTTAGGCACAGAATTAACTTTAAATCCTTTAAAAGGCTCAGTTGAAGTCAATGGCAGTACTCCTGGTGCATAATATTGAGCAGATGTATAAATACCTGCAGGATCAGGATCTTAGGTTGGCAGGTTCTTTGGGGCACATCATACTTCTCTTTCTATTCATGTAAAATAGCGTGTAAATATATGGCAAAACATGCACATTCAGTAAATATGCACAATAACCCAGTGAATTTGGCTAACAGTTTTCTATATAACAATAATAGACTATATAACAATAGACATAATTAAAAAAATTTCAACCTAAAACCTAATCAATCAAGTTGATTATTTTGAAAGACTCAAGATAACAGATCCTCGGTACCATGTGAGTTCTTCCAGAGCAGTTGAGTTTTTGTAAGTCCTCACGATATTGTGCATAAAGTAAGAAATATCTTCAATATCCTCTGAACAGTGTCTCAGATGTCCAAGTCTCAGATGGCTGGAATGAATACCTGTTATGTTATTGTTAGTTGTTGCTGGATTACTTTTTTAAAATCTCTTTTTCTTCTGTTTCAGGAAGATAATAAATCCACCAAATTTTCTCATTTTCCGCCCAGACACCCTGCAGACTGCTTCTGGGATAGTGCTGGTTGCTTCTTATATGTCCCATCATAAACAATTATTCTTTATGCAAACTTTTTTTTTTTTTCCTTTTGGGTATTAAAAATTACAGCAAGAATTATGCAATAGAGGATTTGTTTGGAAAACCTCATTTGCAGGAAAATGAAAATGCAGGAAAAACCTCATGTAAATGAAAACCTGTACATACACTCAATGAGACAAGCCCATTCCTTAAATAAAACTGTAGTTTAAGAGAAACCTGTCATAAATCTAAACCAAGAAGAATATCTTGATGAGCTGAGGCTATAATGTATCCTTTCGTCCTACTCTGCAGCAACAAAAAGTATCCACAGTTCTGTGATGATAAGCATTATATGAAGCTATACCTACTGTGCTCTTGTAAGCTGCCAGGTGCAAACATTTTGGGGATCTAGAATACCATGGTTTATTCATTTTGTTTATGAACAATTTGCAGTGTCACACTATTCATTACACTTATTAGTGATTAATACAACACTCATAAGTATATTATTCAGAGGCAGTAAGTCATGGAGATGTGCATCTATACTGGTATAATACACATACATGTGTTTTCTGTCTTGTTTCACCAGTCTGAGTTGGTTTTCATTCATTCCTTTCTATGACTCTCTGGGTAAGAGGTTAAAAACAAGTTATCACTAGTTATGTTAGTCTACATAGAGGAACAGCTGATTTATGTTTATTCAGTAATGATTTTCTGGATGGAGCCACTTGCACCTCGCAACCATACCAAAACACCATGGTGCCTTTGTGAATGTTTTGCCAGAGGGGGTGTTAAATATCCGAGTTCTCACACAGGGATGCTGAGCACCCTCACCTGTCACAAAGATGAAACATCTAATAGCTTAGGGCTGGAAGTCTTCAGAAACCTGCTCTGAGCGGGGCTTCTCCATGAGCAAGCTGTCTGGCTGTCCTGCAGTCCTGTCCTATCAGCGTAGGCAGGAAGGGACTACGGATGGCAGAAGCTGTGACGCTAGGTCTCTCCTACTAAAGGCAGGTACCTCTGAGAATTTCTTTCCACGCATGCAAGGCAAAGACCTGCAAGCAAATGGCAGTATTTTGTGTTGGCGTCTTTTTAAAATTTTGTCAGGAGTTGCTTTGTTTTTGAATTCTCCATGGGTTTGTCTCTCCCTGACCAGTGGTACTGGAGACTGTTTGGCGCTTGTGACTCATGGTGTAAACTACCTGTATTCCTGGAAGCCCTGGAAAAGTAGGGACTGTTATTATGTTATGTACAGGCTTTACATTTCCTCACAATTTAAGGCCAAGAGAGATCATCAGATTGTCTAGTCTGATGTCCTTTGTATCAGAGGCTATTAAGTGTTGTACATGTACCTCAAGGTTGAGACAATTACTTTCATTAGCCCATAGTATTTTAGTCCTTGAGAAACCAAACTGGTATGTGTCTAAAGCAGTACCTGAGATCCCTGCAATACTTGAGAACTGATTAGGCGTGACAATGCCCAGATAATCACAGAAACAATCCATGCAAGAAATCCACCATCCTTGCCAATCTGAGCTAGAAAAATCTCTACTGCTCCTGGACTTGGCTTAATTCAGACCCAAGCATCAGATGTCTAAAATAATTTTCTGCATTGGTTTACTCTCTTCCTCGCTACAGCAAAATAAATAATACATGCTTCAAGGGAAGGCAGAAACTTCTACTGCAGAATGTATAAGGCCAAATATCCTCTGGGAGGAGTGGAGAAGGGATTCTTCCTCACTGCTGTAGGCAGCCAACTGGAGCTCTCAGTATGGGATTTGATTATACTCATTATCTTAATGCCAACCTGCAAATGTCTGAGTGGGCAGGGTGTAATTCAAGCCATCTTGTTTCAGCCATAATGGAAGAAGTTGCACAGATGCATCATTCTAATGGATGTAGGGCTAGAGTGATCACCAGGGGATCTACCCTGATGTGACCCTCCTTCCCTCCCTGTTTGAGGCTGCTCTGTCCATTAGAAGTTGTCCCAGAAGCTGAAGTAAAGCCTGTATTTAAGAAAGACAGCCAGTTTTTAAGACAAGATCAAGCAATGGTGAGTGCACCACCTCCCTTCGTAAGCTCTTACAGAGTTTAATTACCTTTACTGCTAGAAAATTGCATCTGATTTCAAGGTTGATTACATCTAACCTTAAACTTCCAGTCACTGGATTTAGTTGTGCTTTTGTCAGCAAAAGTGAAAAAGCTCTCCGCTATCTGTTACCTTTTCCCTGTATCCTCTCAACCTTTTCTTGAGTAAGTGGAATATGTCCAGCTCTTTAAGCCTCCCATCTCAAGACTTGTGCTTGACTTGCAAAATATTTGGATTTTCTCCAATATTTTCTCATCTTCTTTAAAATGCAGGCACCAGAACTGTGCTTGATATTTTGGAAACACACAAGGGCTGTGCTGAGTCCTTTCCACAGCATTGCACTGAGATCTCATGTTAGGGGTGATTATCTAGGGTAATCGCTTTTTATCATTCCCTGAGTCTCTGTTCTCTGAGACAGTGCCCATTCCTACAAGCTTTTGGTTCCCAGAGGTATTAATATGCATTTGACTGTAGTAAAATGAATTTAGTGTGCTGCTTGTTGGACAGTGATCATTTAGCCAAATCAAATCACTGCAGAAGTAATATATCTTCTTTATTTACTGTGCTAAAATACATTGTGTCATATGCAAGCCTTTAAAGCAAAGATTTTATCTCATGGCCTGGACTGCTGAAAACAATATAAAATAGTATTAGGTGAAGATTGTTTCTGATTCTGTTGGGAAAGATCCCCACATTGAATGAAACCTCACCATTAAAAGACTACATTTTGAAATTTGTCAGTGAGATACTTCTTAATCCTCATACTGGGTGACCTGTTAAATCCATGTAATGCAAGACTTGAAATCAAAATGTCATGTGATATTAAGTCAACTGCCTTGCAGAAATCCAAGTACATCCTATCAATACAGCTGCTTTTCTCATGCAGACCTGTAATCTTTTATATAAATCTTCTAAATAACCAAAAATTCCACAACAAGTGTGTCTGACAAGACCTAACTTCCACTAACCTGTTTTGACTAGCATTAAATATACTTATTCTCCGGTTCTTTTTCTAATATTTAAGTATCCCAGAAATGCATGCTATTTTGTGAGCAGCCCAAAACACCAATTTCAAGTAACGGATGGCACATAGCAGAAAAATATACTTCCCTGCTTATATTTTTCTCTAAATCAGAGCTAGGTGGAGTATGAGCTGATCTAGTTGACCTTATTTACAACCGCTGTTTCTCTTTCAGAACTAATGAATTATTGACAGTCTAAGGATTTTCTGTTATTTAAAACAGAAACTCTCCTCTATAATACAGTGCAACTCTTCACTATGTAGAAAAGGGACTATGCGCAAAAGTAGCGAGATCTTTCAAAATGACAGAACCTGCCAAATACTGGAAAACAGAAGCTACTGGTACTTCTTGAAGGGAGTGTTTAAGGCCCAGTCCTCAAACCCTTGTGAGAATAGCAGTGCTTAGAAATCAAGATGGTCTGCACATTGCTACCACAGGGCTTAAGCGAGATTAAGAGACACAAAGGATTTGTACCGGCCCTCTGCAAAGATGGCTTTTCTCCATTATTAATCTTCTTGGGGCAAAACCTCATCACCTATACGTGCAGTGGCAGTACCTGTGGGCTGAGAGGAGCATGAAAACTGTTGGCACCATCAAGCCTAGAGAGACAGCAGAAGTAGGTATCCAATTTAGGAATACAGCTATAGCGTGAACACTGTACTTTGTGTTGCTTTTAGCATTCCCAGGATACAAAATGTCATGCTTTTTGCTGCTCTTGTGGCTCAACGCAGACTACTGCTGTGGGCCCTGCATGTGTCCTCCCTTTGAGCATGGAGTAATCCTAAGGAGAATGTGCTGCTGACACATCTTTGCACTGTCCTCTACAAAAAAATCACACTCTGGCCCATGAACAGAAGAAATATTCCCTCTAAACTCCTAAGCACATGCTTCTGGAGGTAAGGCTGTTGCGAGGTTTAGTTCTTTAATGTACCTACATCTAGAATATGAATTTCATACCATTGTTGGCTATGAAAATAATTGATCCTCTAGTAAAAGGAATATTAGTTAATGGGTAACGAGAAAGGCACTCAATTTACCTCAGCACTGGAAGAAGTGGTATTCTTCGCTGATTTTTGTACAAAGTTATTAGTATCTGGGAAGCTTAAAGGAATAGATGGTACCAGATGATTCTTTAATTTAGCCATTGAAATATTTTGTTAGTTTATAAATTTTTAAGGATCCAACCCTGTAAAGTCTTATTTGTATGAATAACCGTTACTCACAAACAGTCTCGCTGAATTATGTAGGGTTTTTTGCATTAGAAAAAATAATTTGCGTAAAGGTTGGTAGTACTGGGCCCTTAAATATTTATAAACACTTATCAAAATTATTTTATGAGGTAAACTTAAGAACCATCTGGTATCACCTATTATTTTATGCTCCCTAATTTTCATAACTATGTGTAGAAGTCGTCAAGTATTAGCAGTTCCTTTCTTATCTGAGGGCAGCCAAATGACCTTCTCCTCATCCTTTAACTTATACTCCTTCCTAAGAGAGGACTAATCCTTTCACTTCTACTGATCATGTAAAATGGACATGTGATGCCAATAAGTTAATGAGCAAATCTGCTAGTGGGTTTGTTCATGGAGCTAAGAAGTTTCTTCCACCTATAATAATAATATATTCTTTCTACTGCACACACAGCCAACTGAGGGGGGGCATAACATCAGCTGTACTTCAGTTCTTAAAAATCTGTGACATTTTTAACAGCAAGTAGCTGTGCATCCCTTCACAGTAATTTTCCCCAGAAAAAATACTTTCTTCTCCTTTTCAAAGATGTACTAAACACCCATTAATTTCAACTGAAGTTGTAGATGCTTAGCTGCTCTCAGGAGTGAGTCTTTGAATACAAACCTGCAAACCAGCTACTCATGTGCAGCTGGTCAAAAAACTTTTTATAAGCTGCAATTTCAGCAACAAAAATAAGTATTTCTATCTTTTGTGCGGTTCTTTTTTCCTTAACACAAGCAATCACTCTTAAATCAATAGGATGAATAACATCATGGCTAATGCAGTAAGTTAAGTTATGCAGGCTAAGATCAGTCTTCCCTTATATTGTTATGCTATGTAACTATGCAAATGGTTCATTCCACAAAGTGCAACTAGAGGTTCAATTTTAAAGGGAAATTACCGCATGGAAGACATCCGTTTTCATCTAATCAAATAAACCTTTTTTTTTTTTTTTACTGTTGAGCCAAATGAAAAGCAGATCTGCTAATCTTCTTTTTCATTTTAAAAAAATTTAACAGCAGCAAACCACTCCAAGGAGGTTTGCAATGCTTGTCATATGAATATTAGTATTGTGGGTATGAGCAACGAAGTGCATCCATCCTGGGTGCTACACCCAGTTGTTAGATGCCTATATACTGGACAGTGAAAATATAAACACAAGCTGAATTTGAAGAAATGGCTCCTGCACATTAGATTTTGGGTTCTCAGCAATGATTAATATTTTTCTACTGCCTTAAAATGAATCTGAGTCAGTTTCAGTTAAAGGAATAAAACTCACAAAGCCTGAAAAACATTTCCCATTGGAAATAATACAGGGCTGGCAGTCCAGTCATGGCTGCTTCTGCTGACTTTGTGACATGATCCAACACACTGTAAACAGGAATGCATGCTCATGTACTAAGTTTTTATTTTTTAACTGATTATGTCTTCAAAGCTGGGTTGAGTCAGTCAGCGTGAGGAATGTGTAAGGAACTGATAAAAGTGATTTTTATCAAGTTGCTTCATATTTGCTATTTCCTCTTATACTAATAAGAATGTAAAATGATAGGCATACATAAAAGTGTTCATGAGCCAATTTGCAAATATTCTTAGGAGCAAAAAAGCAGGTTTTGACATAATACAAAGGCCTGGTCCTACATTATCTTGCTAATATGATTCAGACAGATTACTCAGTGACTTAAGTATTTACTTGGGTAGAGACTCCCAGGACTGAGGTTTAATGATGGAGAATGGCATTTAGCAGTGCATATTAGTTGCATGTTTTTCCTTCTTCTGCCCCGGAAAAGACCACCTATCTGGCCATAGCAGTGGTCCTTCTGACCCAGCAGTTTCTTTTTAACAATGGCCTATATGGAGAGAAAACAGTTTTGTATAGTTAGAGGCAAAAAAAGCCCCTAGGAAATCCAAGCCAATTCATTTTCTGTTCCATGTAGCATCTTAGGCGGCTTTCACCTTAAAGCAAACCAGCTACCAAGCAAAGATGAATCTTTCTAAACCCCTTCTACCCAGGTGCTCTCAACTGGAGACAGGCAACAGAATCCTTTGCTGCATGAGGTAAATAGAAAGTTTACTTTGCAGAGCCAGAGTAGAAAAGTGCACAACAGAGAACGCATGTTTGAGTGAGCGAGGCAACCAAGTGGTGATGTTCCTTCAACCCTGTATTTTGACAGTCCATCCACCTGCTGCAACATAGCATATTTCACAGAAGCAACTCTCAGAGAAGAGTGTCACCCTGTCAAGCAATCATGGTAAACCCAAAGCAGGGTCTGAATAACTGGTTCTACGCAAGACCAGTTCAGAGGGTTGGTTAGGTTGGGTGCAGAGTAAGTTCACCTATTGTAGCAAAAACTGTGCAGCAGCAAGTTTGCCAAATCAAGTATTATACGCTGGCAATAATAGCTTTTCATTCAGATTGGCAAAACAATTAACCTTATGCATGTTTTGCTGGGGAACCTGGAAGGCACTGGGGAGAGCTGAAGCGGCCTCTGAACGCGCT
>NW_008796217.1:5310907-5333868 GCF_000699145.1 Aptenodytes forsteri
GGGCGTCCCGCGGTGGCCCGGCGCCCCGAGCAGGGCACGGCCGCGACCTTAGAGCCCGCACAGAAGTGTCGTGATCGCTTGCGGTAAGCGGGTACCGAGTGCTCCGTGTGTGTGGAAACTGCAGGCTCTTCTCTCGCCTTTCTGGCAGTCTACACGTCCAGAATTTCCCTCTCCAGAAATTTGGAAAATGTCTCAGATGTGCCAGCGGGAATTTTTCTTTCCTTCTTGGCTTCTGCCTTCAAAAATTAGAAGATTTTAGAGTATCTGTTAGAAAATCACAAAGCGATTCAGGCTGCAGCTTATCACCCAGTCTTTCTGAGTGTCCCTAGACAGCAGAAATGGTGTGATTACAGAGTAAAACCAGCCAAATAACTTGAAAAGCATGAATAAACTAGCTACTTAAAGAGTCAGAATGAAAACCAAGCAAACAACATTTAGTGCTCCTTTCAAAGAAGCGAGCCCAGAGGTATTTATGTATATATGAAAATGACAAGCTACTGCTTTTGAGATGATTGTAATTATTTTAAAAAAATAATAACCATGAGAAAATGTTACGGATTTGGCAAGGAAAGGAAAATGAGTATTTTTAGAGCCAAAAACTCTGACCAGGGTAGCTTTTTCTGAGTGCTGAAAAATAACTGGCAACAATTTCTTCTTGTGGTAATCTGTCTAATGATTTGTACATTTAAATTGCAAGGTGTGCGTCACGCCTTACTGAAAGCAGTAGCTTGAAGGCTTTGATATACAGCACCACGGTGTTCATATGGCTTACCCGTTGATATTATTCTTAGTAATTTAATTAAAAAGGACACACACACAGAGACTTCTAGTTTGATTTCGAGGGAAAGTAAGTATTTAACCTGTAGAATGAACTAATTTGCGAAATCTTTGCTATGTTCAGAGTTTAATTTTCTAGTTTAGTTTCTAAACAGTAAAATTGCTTGGAATTAATTGTAACAGTGCGATTGCTTAGCTGATTCTGCAGCCCTTACTTGTGCAAGTTGCCGTGGGTTTCTATGGGATTACTCCCACAGATAATACTCTGACGACCCAAGATAGCAGGATTGGGCCTGTTGTCAGATAGTTCCAGCACATGGCACTATGTGGGGGTGCGCCCGTTGGTGCAGTCTTTGACTTCGGTGGGACAAGAACTTGGGGTTAAGTCCAGATCTCTTACATTTATTCAGCTATTGCTGGTTGGGTCACTGAGCCCTGATCTTGCCTTCCCTGTAAAATTTGCGCCAACTTCAGTCCAACTAAGATGAGCTCCTGTGTGTGATTGTAGTTTTCCATTGCCTTAGGGCGAGTTGAAGCTGCGCAGTATCTTGGGAGATCAGGGCCTGAGTGAAGGAGGAGGAGGACTATCTGCAACTATCAAGAATCAATGTGTTTTGCCTCAAATGAGAGATTAATTGAAAAAGAAGTATCATTTAATAGGCATATAAATTCATGCTCTGGATCCAGTCCTGTGCTAATAAAGTCCATGAGAGCTGTGCCACAGATAAACAGAATAGCAAGACTTAATTTAAGGATACATTAGCGATTTGTCTCTTCCGTGTGCTTTATGGGGTCCATATTTAAAATCTTTTGGGAGCTAGGAAACTCTTCCTGCTCACACTGAAGCTGCGTTAGAGTAACTTCAGAGCAAACGCATGATATGTCAGCTCAAGCAATAACCTCCCAGCAGTAGAACTGACATTTATAAAATTCAGCCTTACTCGGAAGTGCTAACTTGGGTGTCTAAACCCAGAGAAAATGTATTGCTTTATTACAAAATCACCTTTAGATGTTCAGTTAAATAATAAGGTACTTCTGAATCTTGCTTTTAAGGACCTTCCCTGCCACTTCACTAGGAATGTTTATGAGAGTAACGCAAGGGGTGCGTGGCTCACTGGCAGGAAGATTTTAAACTTTTTAATGAAATGAATAATTTAAACAAGCAGGAATATGTGTAGAAATATTTGTTGTTACCATTTCAGTTAATCAGAAGATGGACTAAGGAAGGTATTTCTTCTCAGTAGAATATTGTGTTTGCGATGACTTACAGGATTTATATGTAACTACTGTCCTTGTTGTCATCTGTGTGCATGGTCTTTGGATCAGCCCTCACTTGAGAATGCAGATTAAATCAGTGTTCTGTGGCTAGCAAAATGATCTTTATAATTTTGCTTCATCCAGTATAATTTGTTCGTAAATTTAGAGAAAACTCTTACAGAGCTATGAAATATAGATACTTATAAAAATGCGAAACAGAACCTTATTTTTAAATGATGGTATTTTGAGCCAAGAATAAATTATTTGAGTTCATGGAATATGTCGCATTTACCTTGGCTTGTTTGGCCAAGCCTTTTTAAATACTGTTTTATTTATTAAAAGTAACCTCCAGAAAGTACAGTTTTGGTAGAGCACTTCAGTACTGGTATGAATCAAATGTCAATATGTCTACAGAAACTACAAGCAATAAGGATATAGGAATTTCTCAGCACATTCAATAAGTATTTTTAAATGGATTACAGTCTGTAAATACATGCATGAACAAGGTGTGCCTTCTACTCTTAAATCCAATGTGCTGTGGGTGAAGTAGCATCAAATTTAGAGTTGTTCTCTCCTGGTGAATTTAAATCTCTGCTTCTAGTTTTAATCCAGCTCTTTTCATAAAGTAGTTTCTGTGTTTCTGTCATTCTGGTGCAGTTTGTTAGTTTGGATGTACAACGGACACGTGGGTGCATCCCAGAGGAAAAGCAGTATGATGTGGTATCGGTTTTACTTGCTGCTTCATCTGAGCTCATGGTTTGGATAAACAATTGCCAAACCCACTGTGGAGGAAGATCTCATTATTTCACAACGGTTAAAGATGTATGCTCCTGCTTCGCGAAGATCTCTGTGGGCAATTGGTGTCTGTGTCCGTACTTGCCATTGATGACTTGCATTGCTTACCCCTATAGACTAAGCAGGATTGGTAGCTGGTGCTGGCTTGTTTTACACGGAGACTTAGTTTGAACTTCGAAGAATAAACAAAATGCTTACTGCTACTGAACAAGAAAGTAACTTTTATTCCTCTCCCCTGGATATTTAAATGCTCTATTGAGTACCTTCAGCAAGACGATTTTTTTAAAAAATTAGCTTCTTTCTGCACTGACTTCAACACTGGACATGGGAAAAGCCTTTTACCATAAGGATCGACACAGCTCCTGAGTTCTGCTTTCCATCAGCAAGGAAAAGGCAATGGTAGCCAAATTAAAATGGGGTTTCTCTCTCTGGAAGGTATGAACTTTTATAGGCATGAAAAAGAGAGAGAGAGAAATGGGAACAGATGAAGAAAGTCAGATGTCCTCAAAATAGGGGAAAAGTAAAAGACAGCAAGGAGGAAGATAGTGGGTAGTTTGACTTTGTGAACGATGAAGGGGTCGGTGGGGTGGTACCGTGGCCCTCTGGCGCAGCTCCCTGCTGAGCCGTGGGCTTGCTATGGGACTTCAGAAAAGATGGGTTGGTTTATTTCAGTGGGACTAGGAGCCTTGCTGAGGGATTGAACTTGGCTTTTTGTGTCTCAACTCCACAGATAGAAAGGAGATAAAAATGCCTCTCGAGTAAACGGGGCTGGTAAAAGGCCTTTTCAGAGATGCATTGAACTGGATAATTGGAATTTTTACTTAAACAGGGGTGAAAATTAGCACTACAGATCTTGATGTACTTGATTAAGGTTTACCTCCCCTTTTCAGGGTCAGTTCAACTAGCTAGTGTGTGTTTTAAATGAATTTTGTCCTACATTAATAAAAGTTTCATAAAGCTGCTAACTTACCCTTTGAGAAGAAGAAAAAAAATGATCTTTGCCTGCCAAATAATACTATGAAGATATGATAACAAGAGAAAGTGAAAAGTGATAGAAGTGAGTGATAGCACATAAGTGGGATGCTACTCTGGCATGGAAGCAGGAAAGCAAATGGAGACTAATTAATTATTTAAGGAACAATAAATGAAAAGTCTGGTTATAAAGTGACAGTAAAAGGAGAGACAAACAGAATAAAAAGAAAGTTGGGAAAGGGAAACAATGCATAAAGAAAGTAGAAGGTGGACAGGAGGAGATCAAAGGGGCAGGGGATGGATGTAAAATTTCCGTGGAGTTTTCAATTGGAAAATATAATCTGTATAAATCCATATATTGCAGTGCTTACATAACAACCTGTATTTTACTCAAATTGTGGCAGTCTGACACAGAATGTTCTTCTGGGGTGTCACTTCATGTTCCTGCTTCATCCTTTGGACACACAACCTTAGTTAATAGGGCACGTGTTTTTAAAGGTGGCATGCCTTAGTGACAGGCTGTCTTAAGAGGTATACTTTGTGGATGTTGTTGGTGTTAATTTTCTCCTCTGTCAAAGTTGCAGTGAAAGTTACCTCTTCCTCCAACAAATAATAGCATTGATTTTAAAGGGAGTATTTTTTTTTGCAGTTTACCGAAACTGGGTTGCATACTTTTGCAACTGTGCTAACTAAAGATATTTTGTATGTAAAGATTGTGAGTATTCAGCATTTCATTAGAGTGCTTGAACGACTGAGTATTTAATATGCTTGTACTGGGAGTTAGTGGGACACGTGAAAAGCATGTGAGGGTTGTTTCCCTCATCTAGATTACAAATGTGTATCGCTTTGGCAGAATTGGCTTCATGCAAAGTATTTTTCTAATACTTACAAAGTATACATTTTTATGTGCGTGTGAATAATTTGCAGCAAAAGGGTCAAGCCTTTGGACATTCAAATAAATCTATGCTGTTTGCTATTGTAAAGGCACTATAATTAAAAAGAAACAAAAGCACTGGGTGTACAGTGTTCAGTTCATGCAAGTACTCCTCCTTTAAGAACAGAGGCAAGTACTTCTTCTTAGAAGAGGAACTACAACAAAAATTTTATATGAAGTTGCTTGCTAGGTCGTATGTGGTTAAGCGAGCAATGGTGGTTATATAGCTTATTGATGAAACTTCAGCTTATGAACGTTAAAACCAAAATAAGTTTAAGCTACCAGTGTTTTAATTCTTGACTTTTTTTACCCATTTTTATTTTGTGTTGGGTAATGAAAATTGGCACAGTCTATTTAGACTTCCATTTAAATTATTTTTAATTCTTCATATAGCAATATTTGTATATTGTTTTCAATACAGTCTTACCTTAAAAAAAAAAAAAACAACACCAAAAAACCTTTTCATACACTTCTAAAAACAGATTCTGTAATGCTTTTTTTAGTCTGAAGTTTTATTTTGAAATGGTGATGTTCTGTTACACTTTCCTCCATCTAGGCAAAAATGGTATTTGCCAAGAACAAAAATCTTGAATCAATATGTGCAAATGTAGGAGTTCCAGAAGAGGGAAAATACTCAAAGGCAGGAGCCTGTCACAAGACTGGGACTCAGTAAATCCAGGGGTCAGTCTTTATAGCAAGTCTGGCTAGGGTTTGTTTTTTTTTTTCCCTAGAGGTACTGCAAATGGTCTTTAAAATTTATCTTGATTCCTCTGTATTGTTAAACATAATTTATTGTTATTAGCGTCGAAAGAGAGAATGACCCTTAGTTCTTTTCTCCTGAAATGAAGTTATCAGAGTACAACTGCCATTGCAACCTTCAAATAGTCTGATAGTGTTTCTAAACGTCCTTTTTGCCCTTGTTTTCAGCTTTGTTGACACCGAGTCATTGAGATGAGAATTGGTGACTTTTGAATAGTCTATTTTTAACAAAGTTTGTAATAGAGTATTACTGTTCATGAATACATGTCGGTCCCAGTCTGCATGAGCACTAAAAGGGAAGGCATGTATCAGAGGAGAACTGCTTTTAAGTACTCATTTTCGGGTTTTGCTGTTCTCTGGGTGTGCCTGGTCCTGTTCTGTAGATAAGAGTATCGATCTTCACTCTGCTGCTGCAAGGATATCTCCTTTTTTTTAAAGCTGAGAGATTCCAAACTGTTTCAAAGAAAATGGCCTACATCACGTTATAAAACGGGATACGAATGGGAAATTGTTTTCTGGGATCTTCAAACTTAGAGTGAAGCAACTCCCAAAACATCAGATCACAGTATTTCTCAGACCTTCACTTGTCACTTCTCGCACACTGCAAATAACTGAAGCACACCAATTCAAATAGAGTAAGAACATCTCAGCTTCGACTTAAAAGCAGCACATGGATGACAGCATGCATAAACGGGCAGTCCTTTCCCTGTAAGTATGTATTGAGGCTGCAAAGCGGAGATGTCATGTCCCTACAGACCAGATTACTGATCCCATTCTTGGTTTTAAGCAGTCTGTTTTCATTGAAGGGTTAATAATTTCTGTTAAGAAAGTGTATTGGTCATTTTCTGTTTCCAGAACCTTTCACGGTTTTTGCCCTTTGACAGAAGAAATTGTACATGTATTCTGCTCATCACTTTCATCGATTACATGGTATGCTTATTGGCAGCTTTCATGCATAAATAGTTATTTTGCTAGAGTAGGAGATGGCAGGATTTAGACACGTAAGAAGCCTAAATCTTAGCCTCAGAAAAAATTCCTGATGGATAAAAATGGTATTTCAATAACTTTCGATCCAAAAACTTTTCTTGCAAAGCGACGTGACTGTTCTTCTTGCCAGTCACGACAGGTGCTCCATCTGTACAAATACTGCCTAATTTGAACCAGTCAAGCTTAACGGGTTTTTTTTTCCCACTATCTGCCACATTTTCAACAAATTTTCTCAGTTCTTTAAACAAGTGTGAGGCAGCAGTGTGGAACAAAATGGACGGAGGCCAAGCAATTCCTTAATTATAGCAGATTTTTTAACACATTGAACAACAACAGTCAACTGTGCAGTGTCAGTAGCACTGCAACTTCCCTTGGTTGTGAGCAAAAAAAAAAATATTTGCATGAATCTGTTAAAAATTGAATGCATGCTGTTGTATTGCCTAATATCATCTCAGCCTTTCTCATTGTCATGCTGCATGAACAACTATGAACGTTATCAGCTGTGTGCTGTTCTTTTGATCTGGTTTGTGCAGCAGTAATTGATGTACCCTCTCGCTTTCAGTCTTTGTTGTCTGAGAACGGCTCTTTCTCACAAGCTTGCCATAGGCATAGTTGCTATTACACCTTTGCCACCGATTTCGGCTCACAAATGTGTATTTTTTACATACAAAAAGCTGTCGTGCTGGGGATCTTTCTTGATACGAAATCAGACTGCAGGTCAGATCCAATAAAATGTATTTTGCATTAATTTCAGGATTAGTTTGGATAAAAATACTATTCCAATTTGGACTTTCTGTGTGGCTCTATCACCACAAACATAATTCTACAGACTGTCCCTTCTCCAAAGAAGAACCTAGCCTTCCCTGGGAGAAAGTCTCTCCATGCAGTGTCAGCTCCATGCACTGTCATCTTAGTATTTTTTTCACTGTGACATGCATGACTCGGCAAGCAACGCTTTGATGGTAAGTAAATTGCTTTAAAAAGTTTATGGATGTTTGAGTTAGCTGGGGAATCATTAGAAAAACATGAGGTGAATAAGGACACTACAGGTTGCATAGGTCCTTTATTTTCCTCTTGCTGTGGAGCTGCAGAGCAGGTAAGCTCTGGCTTTCTGTGGGCTCCCCAAAAGGAGTCGTGTTGACTGGAGTTACTGTGTCTTGGTGGTTGTTTTAATGAAGCGATTTTAATAATGTGGGCTAAAACTGCTAGTTTTAAATTTTGGTTCTAGAAGCTGTGGAGTGCAGCTTTGAATCCCAAGTAATCACTTGGGCTTCTGCAAAGGGAGACTAAAATACTATCAGGCTTGCAAAGCAGTGCTTCGTTAACGCAAAGCAGTGGGGAGCTAGAGGCTGATTCTATGACCACGTGTGTACTTCCATTCACTTGGCTACTCCAAGTAGCCTTCTTAATTTCCTATGCATCCGTAGTTTACTCAATTTATTTTTTTTAAAGAGAATATTATTATTACCTTTTTTCTAAAAATATTTAAGGCAAGGGGTTGCAAAGACTGTTGAATTTAATAAACACCTGTATTGTAGCAGAAATGACATTTTTGTGACTGCAGATTTGGTGTGCGTATGCAGGAGCTAATGGAGCTCTAAAAGCATTTGGTCTCAGCCCTTCCGACGTTGTTGTTTCTTCATTTTGGACCAGTCAGTTGCAGGTAAAGGGCACTGACAGGGTAACTTTTTAGTGACTTAAATACCACAGCTGACAGAGAAAGATTTCATTTCTGAGGATCACCTATCAGGGAAGTGCACTTCACTATTGCCATCTAGAAAAAAAAAAGCATGTTTGTTTTTAATTACAGATACTGAGCTTGTTGTGGTCAGTTGATGTGAGTAGAGGTAGGCTGACTGTAGAGGTGGAAAGTTCGTGGTAGTGAAAATTTGAGCTTGGTGAGAGGTGGACTACTTGCTAACGTTGACACTGTATTCAGGTTCACTGTTTTCACCTATATACCTGACCGTTCTTGGAGTTACCTAGCAGCATCTTGGATAGAAGGGTTGCTCCTGGAAACAGTTCCCTTTTGGTCTGAGAAATTAGCTATAAACTTTGTCCCTTCTCCAGTATAACTTAGACTAGATGATTTTATTTGACAACTTAATAATTGTACCTAAGCTGCCTCTGAAAATATTTTGCACTTGAATTTTATTAATCTTGAATATATTACTTCTTCAAAAGAATTTTTATAGTTCTTACTAAATAAAGAATGAGCCTGGAAAAAGGAAACTAAAAGTAAGTAAGTGCTCTGTGTCTTCACTTCCAAAACAAATTCAATATATAAAAAAGTGTAATTATATTATCTTTTAATCATTTTCACACCAGAATGGGGGGAAGAAAAGCCCATCTGTGTAAACCTTTCGAAACCTGCTTCCTGTGTCATAGCCCGTACTTCTTCAGATTAGAGAGGAACACTATTCCTCAGATGCAATACGGAGAATTTTACTGTTCAACGACTGTGATAACAAGCAAAGAAAAGACTAGGCTGAAAGTCAGGTGCCCTGCTGCCCTACAGCAGCGGTGGTGCTAGCATCTCAATGTCAGTGTTGTAGAAGGGAGTGGGCGTTTGCAGGCTCCCCGTGAGCCTCATCATTGCAAGGGCAGGGTGCACCTATGACCACATCAGACCACAGCTTTGGGGAACACCTCTTTACTTCAGGGGCTCTGCAGGACATTGTAAAGTTCACCTTGCATCCTTATGCTGCGTTGTAGTTCCCCTTGCTGGTGAAAGCCTTTGATTTTTCATTAGGGGTTTGACTCTGGGTTCATTTGAAGGGGGAACTTGATTTCCTTGCCCATTCAGAAAAGAAACCACTACCAACAACAACAAAACCTCAAACCAACCAAACAAAAACGCCAGCCTCTGTCAGCAATAATTCATCAGATGTGACGGGGTCAGTGTTCCTCAGTTTGGGCTTGCATTTGTTGGGCTTGGGGGCGACATGAGAGGGAAGTGCTGTCTATGAAGAGCTGGTAGGGATGTACCAGATAAAATACCTGGTATGAAGGCTCATCTGAAGAGATGAAGGGCAGAAAAATCAGAACATGCTGAAACATTTCCTGTAGGATTTGTACCTCTGGTGAGAGGTTGTTGTGGTTTAACCCCAGTTGGCAACTGAGCACCACACAGCTGCTCGCTCACCCTCCCCGGCTCCCTCCGGTGCGATGGGGGAGAGAATCAGAAGAGCAAAAGTAAGAAAACTCATGGGTTGAGATAAGAACAGTTTAATACTTGAAATAATAGAATAGTAATAATAAATTGTAATGGAAAGTAAAACAAAAAGAAAAACAAAAATCCAGGGAAAGAGAAAAAAAAATTATGCAACCGCTCACCACTTGCTGACCGTTGCCCAGCCAGTCCCCGAGCAGTGAAATCATATGGTATGGAATATCCCTTTAGCCAGTTTGGGTCAGCTGTCCTGGCTATACTCTCTCCCAGCTTCTTGTGCACCTCCTCGCTGGCAGCGTATGGGAAGCTGAAAAGTCCTTGACTTAGTATAAACACTGCTTAGCAGCAGCTAAAACATCAGTGTGTTATCACATTATTCTCATGCTAAATCCAAAACACAGCACTATGCCAGCTACTAGGAGGAAAATTAACTCCATCCCAGCTGAAACCAGGACAGAGGTAAAAGATAAAACATCCTGCTAATGCTAAAGCATATCCTCGCTAAGCTTACATTTACTTTCTTGGCAGCCCTGATGCAGGTGTTTTCCTGGGCCCAGACAAAATGGGTGGTGTTCATGTGCACAGGACATGGGGATTTGTTAGGGCTGAGACACGGACACTGGTACAAAGGGCAAGTCATGGAGCTCCTAATCCATCCAGGGAAGCATCTCAGACAGGAGCTCTGTCTGGGTGTCTGCGTGAAGGGCTCACAACTATGAGCAGTAATGGGCTTCTCTCGGGAGTCATCATTTTAAAAGTCTGTTCAAGTTAAGCGCTGGGCTTTTCTGCAAAAGAGGAGTTTCTTTATAGGATGGGTGGCTGGTGCAGGGCGTAAGAGGAATGATGAGGAGTTTTCAGTACCTGCTGCTGCCAAACTTAGTTATGCTTACTGCACTCTAAAATACTGCCATTTGAGTTTTTAACATGAATATCGTCAGTGTGAGTCGAGAATGTTTTTAACTGCCATGGTTTGCGTAAGGCTTTCAAGGTTGTGATTCAGGACTTCAGGAGGTCTTCTCCAAAACCTTACTGAGAAAAAGTGCTCAATTCTTTTCCCTTAATGATTGGCATGCTTTTGGGGGGGGTGGGTAGGTGAGATTTCAGTGTTCTCAGCAATGGGGGAGTCCCATGTGGCATTTTGCAATGTGGGTTTAAAATCTCTAACTTGCCAGCCGTTTCCTTTTTTTTTTCCCTTCCCCAGAACTTTTAAAACCTTGTTCTAATTTTTCTCTGAACCAAAGTGATGTTTAAAGAACAAAGTCTATTAGAGATGTTGGCACAACAAAGAAAAAGAGTTTTAGATGATGTGAGTCAGCTTAGAAGGTCTGAAATGGGAGGTGGATAGGTCTTTCTTTTCTCAAGGGAAAATGGTCATTCTGAATAAGAAGGTAAGGTGTTCTCAAGATGTAGATTAGAAGAGTCTTCAAAAGGCTTAAACAAGTACAGCACCTCTGCATTTCCCAATCAAGGGTGGAGAAACGTTTTATTATAGCATAGCTGTGTAGTGAGTTAATAAAAAGTAAACTTTGTGTAATTTTCCTTGCAAATATTTGGATGCTAATGAGAATGTTTACAGTCCCTAAACTTTCTACTGTTTTCTTTTTATCTTACTGTCTCTCTTCCCTTTTCATTGCTGCTGCTTTTTGAAAGTTATGTTTTCCCCTCCTTTAGAGGTGTCAGCTACAGAGGACTCTTCCCATGCACCAACTTAACACCTCGTGTGGGCTAAGGGTTACACAGAGCAGGGCAGCAAAAGACTTTCAGTGCAGGTGCCTGGAGCTGGTCCTCCCGTACCCCTGCCGGAGCTGATGGATGGGTCTGCTGGGGATGGAGTGGGATTCTTACGGAAGGAGCCACAGGAATGTGCATAGGTTCAGATCTGAGACCAGGGTTGTACAGAGGTGTTCCCATTAGTGATTAGGTTGCTATTTGTTTTGGAAACATCAGTATTGTGGGGTTTTTTTTTTTGCTTGAGAATCACTCACATTTAAAGACTTATGGTCTTTATGCAGGTAAACCTGCATAAATCTGAGCTCACTGAAGTTGCTTTGATTAAGGTGGGTGTAAGCCATAGTAGATTTATGTCCGTAATGCGCATGCTGTCTCAGTTTGTGATAGATTTATGCAAAATCATAATGAAAACACCTTAAGAAAGGATGTTATTCATACTGATTTGAACACAGTATGTGTCCAAATGGGAAGTGAGGTATTGTTCCTAACTTGCAATATAAAAATACTTGAAATAACTATTTCTGGGACTTCAGTATTATCTATTGAATTCATATCTACCCTTGTCATCTGACAGGCTACTAAAACAAGATTCTGCTCAAAATGATAGAAGTGACAGTCATACAATGCATTTCATTCCTGCTGAGCCCTGTTATGTAGTTAGTTCGGGAGATTGGGATCTTGCTTCAGTCGTTCAAGGACAGTCCTTTGGAAAGGATTTGCAGAATTTGTAATTGTGCCCATCAATCCCCCGCTCCCCCCTGCAAGTATGGTAAAATTTCTGTTGCAACCCTACTGTTCTGTGTTGGGGAAACACCATTTCTATCTTACTTTTTTGCTTGTTCCCTCTTTCTCAACCCCCAGCGGTTGCGTTGTACTTGCAGTGAATTCCCTCTGCTACTGCCACGGACCATGCTTTCCTTCTTTTGCAACGTTGTTATGTAGAATTGCTTCTGTGCTCTGTCAGCATTTGACCCCTTGCAGCTGGCAGTGAATAGAAGAAATCATATATACAGAGACCCAAACTCTGCCCTTAGCTACTCTTGTGAAAACCTGTGGCATTATACAATTGGCTTGGAAAGACTTAAGAAATCCTGTGAGATCCACTCCACTGAAAGTCACTCTGTAAATGTTAGACAGGGCTGTTGTTTTTGCGCTAGTACATTTTATTTTAAAGCCGTACCTGAACTGCAGTCGATGATACTGTTTCGTAACATTAAAATAGAGGGACAGATTTGGAGTATGAGATGTGCTGTGCTGTCAGTGGAGTTCGCTACTAAAACTGTCTTAGCTAGGCACCGTAGAAGTGTCTGTGCTGTGAGACAGACATGCTCTGTGGGCTTCTGGTTCCTGGCAGTGTTCAAACCACTGGTCACGATGCGACCATCCTGCTCCATGGCCTGAGCTCTTTTGGGATGGAACCAGGCGCATCTGCTGGCAGGGCTGGGCAGCGGAGGTGCCCAGAGTCCTGGGCCCATCTTGGTGGACAGTGGCCCTGCAGCACAGCGAGTCCCAGGCAGCAGAGGACGTTGTCCTTCTGTCCTGGTTTTGGCTGGGATAGAGTTAATTTTCTTCCTAGGAGCTGGCATAGATTTAGCATGAGAATAATGTTGATAACACACTGATGTTTTAGTTGTTGCTAAGCAGTGCTTATACTAAGTCAAGGACTTTTCAGCTTCCCATACGCTGCCAGCGAGGAGGTGCACAAGAAGCTGGGAGAGAGTATAGCCAGGACAGCTGACCCAAACTGGCTAGTGCTTATATAAGTCAAGGACTTTTCAGCTTCCCATACGCTGCCAGCGAGGAGGTGCACCAGAAGCTGGGAGAGAGTATAGCCAGGACAGCTGACCCAAACTGGCTAAAGGGATATTCCATACCATATGACGTCATGCTCAGTATATAAACTGGGGGGGAATTGGCTGGGGGGCCACAATCACTGCTCGGGGACTGGCTGGGGATCAGTCGGCAGGTGGTGAGCAATTGCATCGTGCATCACTTGCTTTGTATATTCTTTTCATTATAGCACCTTCCTGGGCCAAGAAAACTCGGTTTAGGTCTGGCACGTTCCTGGCACCATCCAGTACGGAGCAAGCGCAGGGCTGAAGAACGTAAAGGGAGGGTGCTTGCACCCACTTGGTCTCCAGGCAGTGGGGTGAAGCTCTGGGGTCTGGCCCGTGGTGGTGGTGTAGCTGACTGCCCTGCTGTCTGTGACTGCGAAACATAGCATGCGTGGAGATGTATGTTGCTGTATGGAAAGGCCCATATGACCTTTTTGTTTCATGTTTAATGCAGAACTGTAAGAAATAATGTTCAGCCTATAGACAGATATTGTACTGACCACAGATCTTTGACTCATACTGATCTCTGCGAGTGTGGAGGTTACTTCATACAGCTGGTCCACAAATAACTGAAGAGCTTGAATAGCTGTATAATTCTTCTTTAAAAAGGTGTTGCAGTGATAGACCTGAGCAGATTGAAGTTACAGTCAAAAAGCCCTGCCCTGAGCCGTTTACTTTTTTTCTTGGTTTCTGTGTGTTGTGATCCTACTAAGACAAGAAAGCAAATTATGAGAAGTGAGGAAGTGAAGCAGAAGATATGATGAGAGATATTATAGACACCTCCAGTACCGTCATTAGACATTTTTAACTACTTCTAATTCTTTGAAAATTTTCAAAAAGAAGAGTTTTGTTTATTTTTTCCCAGACTGAATGGAAATTTTGCCATTGCTTAATGTAAAAAGGGAGTCAGAAATATCAAAATTACATGTGAATTATTTATGTGTCCAATTTGCTGTTGTGAATGGAGGAGCAAGGATCTTAAAAGCTGTTAATTACCATGAATTTTATTGTACTGACTGTGGTTCTAGCTGCAGGCCACGTAGTCTCCAGAGGGTAACCTAGTGCCGTGCAGTCTAAGGGCAGTTCTGGGAGGGAGGAGGGAATGTGCCAAAACGCTCACTGCTGAGCGGTGAAGTTATGTCTAGATCTTTTGTCATGTTACCGGAGAGTAGTGGTGTTTTTCCTTCAAGGCCTGAAGATGAACATCTTTATTTATGTTTCTTCTGGTATGTCCAGAACAGGAAAAAGAATAGAACAAAAGTTACGGTGCTGTAGTACAGCATCTTCACATTTTTTGTTCTGTGCTTCCTATATTCAAGGGATTTCCTAGCAAGAATAGAAACATCTGCAATAACAACTCCTATTTATGTTAAGCTTTTGCAATCAGCATGCAGTCTGAAATAATTACAATGAATACACCCTCTGCTCCAAACACTCACAACTTGAATTTATTTCAGGCTTCTTTGCTTCAGAAGTCTGAGAACATAATCCCTCATTCTGCTCTGCTTCATCTCCTTTGCATTAATTTATTCAACAGTACCTTTTGTGAGCTTCATTAACAATGGTCATGCCATAATAAATTACATGAATCAAGAAGTTTTTAATTAAATAAGTTCACAAAAAAAAAATCAAAGCATAATAAATTTAATTAGGTAACATTTTCCTGTAATAAATTTGCACGAGGTGTGTAATGAAGTAGGCTGGGGTAAAATCCATAATCTGAAGTTTTTTAGCCTTTATAGTTTTACTAATTTAATCTGCAAAAAGATTTTGCTTTCTTTTTTAAAAAATATTTTTAAAAAATCATGTGTCAAACATACCTCGTTGTGCAGAGGATTATGCAAATTTAGCAGAAAAACAGTAGTTACTGACAAAGACATGGCTAAGAGTGTTTTACCCTGTGAAGACACAACTTCCAGCCTTTCCTCCTCTGTTTCTTTTAGAGCTGCTTACCCAAGTCAGGGCCGTTTTCTCCAATCTGGCAGTGGCCCTTCAGCTCCATTCATTTTTTTGGCGCTGGGCAGAATTGGGGGTATTTTTGGTTTGAATTGGCCAACGTATACAGTAGAAAGAGCACATTCAGAGCCGAGTCTCCATGCCAGTGCTGTGTGCATTTGGCTGGGCTGCTTGCCCAGGCATGTGGGGAGGAAGAGTAAGATCAGCCTTGGCCCACATGTGCAATGCCATGGAGCGACTCCACGGGTGTCCTCAGCAGCTACCGGCACTTGTCTTTGCCTTCTCTTTCCTAAACTTGCGTCCAAAAATCATAGGATTGCTATACCATCCCCTGCCCCCTGACCTCTTACACAGCTCAGCGAGGCTGCTTTCACTTAGGCAATGTTCCCATCTAAGGGATTTGATCCAAAAAGGAGAGATTTGGTTTTCCTTTATGTCCAGGATATGCAGCAGTGAATAGTGCTCTGATTTTCGATGATGAGACCATGCAGGGATTGAACAAAAAACAGTGGGAGTCGACACAGAAAGGGAATCTTTAAAATTATGAATATTGGCTTGTGTTTTTCCCAAACATCTTTGCAGAGTCAGAGAGCGCAGTGCAAAGGGAGTAGGCTGGTACATTACATTCACTGTTTTGGTTTGGTGATGCATAGAGTCAGAATAATGTTTTGTAATTGTCTTTCACAAGTGCAAATGGCAATGTATTGAAGGCTGTGAAAAATAATTACCAGTATTTATATCTCTGTGAAGCATCCTTTCCTTTTGATATTTTAATTTAGGGCTGATTTAGAGAGGTAAGATTGATGTCAGCAACATCAGTCTATACTTTGGGTTGGGTTTCTGGTTTTTGCGGTCTGCTCCCGTTATTCTATGCACCATCAAACTCTGAAACTAGGGCATTTGACTTTTGGACATTCTGTGAAAAAACATAGCACCAGGTCATTTGATTTGTATATACATACAATTGGGGATGCAGGGTGAGAAAAAGATGTATGATGAGGCCGATAAGGGAAAGACAGATGTAGGGTCGGATTGTGACAATGCTGCCTGTGGTGACATTGACGGTGCTGTGTCTCCGTCCCCTCCTAGTCAGCTGTTGCCTCATCTTAGGTCACTGCAGGGGTAGCTCAGTGTTTGCGGGAAGCAGAAAAAAAGTGTCTGTTGCATTTTAATACTGGCTCTGCCAGTAATTCTTCTGCTTTCTGTGAGATGTATGTAATATTTAACCATGTGAGGTCTGTTGTGAAGATGACATGGCGACTTATCTGAGATGCTGTATAACCTAAAATTCACCAGAAAGGTCACAAACCTGTGAGCAGGTGGATCTCTTACAGTTCTCTGACCCACGGGCCACAGTTAATTGTCCACCAGAAGACACTGTAAAGCATTTCAGTATATCCAGATATCCTCTCTCTCTCTGTCCCTGCCTTTTTACATTGAAAGAGAAGCAGCTGTAATTCCAGAGAAGGTAGGAGGGCATAAAGTTTATATAGCAGAAGCACACCTATTTTACAGAAAATGCCCCATTTAAGTTTTAGTGATCTACCTGAACAGTTGCCAGGCAGCACTCCTAAAGTTGTAGAGTATTGTACAGAATCATTGCTGTAGTCCTTTGCAAAATTTTTGATAGCTTGTAGCATGCATGGTAGTCTGGTGGTGAAGAAGAAGAGGGACGCACAGGTCCAGAGAGTAAAACCAAGATGAAAGGAAAGAGTTAATGGGAATACAAGGGTAGGGGAAAAACTGATGCACAAAAAAAGAGGGGGGAAATTAGTAAAGAAAAAATAGGAATTAAAATGCAAAGTGTTGGCTGAGAAAAACAGCTCACTAGTAGTCACTTGCTGGGATGAGAACATAGTACCTTCATCAAGAGACTCAAGCAGACCTCCTTCCCCAGGAGGTTTGGGAATCTCCCACGTGAAGGATCTTGGGGTGAGTGGGAAGAAACTCTCCCTCTTAAAGTGATATGAATTAGATGGCTGAGGCAGATAAATTTTTTAATTGTTTCTGGAAAAGAAGACATTTGAAATTAAGGTCTTGATGACAGGAGTGTGTCAAATTAATGCCTTATGTATTTTTGGAATTATACAATGTGTCATAAGCCAATTTGGTTCCAGGGGCAATGTGACATCTTCTCCCTTGTGAGTGAGGTTTCCAAAGGGCTGAAAAGCAAGGAAAATGTAAAGCGAAAAGAGAAATTGTCAAATGGAGGACAAAGGCATTGACTGGGCTATTTAAACTGTATAAATCAGTGGTGGTGTATCCTACCTCTCAACCCCATCTGATAGCTCTGTGTGTTTAGGCTGTTAGATCTGTTTTCCATTTTTGGTCTGTTTCACGGCAATAGATTTTACCTTGACCTGTAAAGCCAGTCACATCCTTTTACACAGCAGTGACTTCCCAGAGAGCAGAAACATAAATCTACACTGTTGCCACGAGGTGCATGCTGTGCCTCACAGCAGATCCGTTTTTTTACTCACAAGAATGTGTGCAAGAGGGTTTTGCTGGGCTGCTGAAAATATTTGCGCCGCAGTTTTACACACCAAATTTTTGTTTCTTCTGCTTCTAGAATCTGAATAGTTTGGAAAGGAAATGTAGAGTTAACATCTGCAATCTGAAATGGTCTTCCTTTTCAGAAAAATACTGTTTCCGGCATTCCTGTTGGGGAAGAGGAGCTGTCCTTTCCAAGACATTCGGTATAGGTATGAAAATGTTCAAAGAGCTGACAATTAATAATTATTATTCACTGTTGCTGCTTTGCTTCTAGTACAGTGAACATATTTTTGGAGTAGAACTAAATCCAAGTCTCTCCAGGGGCTACTGGTATTTTGCTAATGCTAAATTAAAGCGTGCCATGTGCTGTGCACTAGGGCTGGTCAGCAGTGGCTTGACAGAATTTAATTGCATGTGTGGCAGGGGTGCTCTGGGTCACTGCGTGGTAGGTGTGATACAGCCGCAATCTGGTGGGAAAGCAATCACATTTTCATGAACAGAAAGGAGGCATTCCCTAGCTGCTTTCCATCCTGCCCACAGGTGAGGTGGTCCAGCTCCTGGAGTGGGCCTCCTGCACAGCCAGTTTTTGTTCCTTGTGCTCATCACCTATCCCTTTGCTTTTTCTACTCCCAAGCTGTAAATACTTAAAATGAGAAATAAGTTAATTAGAAGCCATGAAACAGAGGTGGAAGCTGAGCTACCTTAAAAAATCAGTAACTGAAGAAGCAGGTCCAGACTGGAGAAGGGAAGTAGTCTTTATAGCCTTCAAAATTACCTTCCTGTTAGGCTGTTGAAGCATACGTTTGGAGGTATGGATACAAAAATTTAGTAGTACTCCCTCTTTGGGACATGCTGGTGTATGTTGGAAGTCCCTAATTGGCATGTCATCCTTTACTGCCCCATTTTGAGCACTCTTCCTCTTTATGTATGTTCAGTATTCTTTTCCTTGATGAGGTCCTCACCTTTCTCAGCCGTATGCTTTGAGCATGTTCACCCTGCCCAGGCTGGCGCAGTCAGTGCACAGCATGCTGCGGCACGTCTGGGCTAAAATAAAGTGTTAGTAGGAAGACAACCACTGAAATGAAACCTGTGAATCTTGTACCTGAGCCAGCAGAGCCGCCGGGCGGGGAAGTTTCCTGAAGACCCAAGCTGAAGGCCCTATTCCCAGGCTCTCCTTCTCCCCGCTCTCTTTCCGTCTCTCACTGAGGGCTAAGCTAGCTCAGGCAACCGTGCACTGGCTGTGGATAGGGTTCACAGGAGATTGGTTACTGCGATCTCTGTAGCGTGCAGTAACTAAAGGGGTAATTCATGGGATGCAATGCTCAGTGAGGTGTAGGTGCAGGTGAAGGTTTAGGGGAGAAGTACCCCTGATGTGTACTGCACCCACAGTGGTCCTCAGTGAAGGGTATGCTGCCTCAGGGCAGGGAAGGAGCAGGAGCTGTGGTCGCGACTCGGTGCAGGTGCTGCGGCTGGTTAGGTGGTGGCAGGGCAGAAGAGTTCGGGAGGAGAGCGAAACATTGAAAATACACCGGGCTTGCATGATGTTTGGGAGTTACTATGTGGAATGGTGACATTTTGTTAATTTATTTAGTAATTTGTGATGGCAGTTGCTGAATATTGAACAGCTTAAATCTAAGCAACTGGCATTTCATGCTTTGGTGAAGAGAAAGTGGGTGAGTGGAATAGTAGGGGTAAATTGTGAATAGGAGTGAAACCAGTATGTGCAGCTTTCTCTGAACCTGCCCACCTCTTTCTTTGTGTAATATTGAGCAACTGGGGCTGTGCTGTCTCAGCTTATCATCAGTAATCAGGCTATAGATCTCCAGGGACGTGTTTTGCTTTCAGTTGCTTTGGTAGAAATCTAAACTTACTACCTAGATTATTTCCATTTAGACCAGCAAAACTGCAAACAGAATTTGAGCCTTTTTTGACAGTTTGGTTGGTGGGAAGTACTCTCATTTTATGGGAGCCTGCTATCTTTCTTTAGTCAAAGAAGAAACTGCTTGAATACAAAATGAGAGAGCATTTGCACTATTGTCTTTTTCTTTCCTTCTGTGGGGAAGATTATACTAATCTTAGTAGGAGTAAAAATAACAGACTTCACTATAAATTAATTAAAATTACTTAGTTTATTAAAAAATGACATTTTCCTAATCCGTAAAATTTCTGCTAACCTGTAAGAACATAGGACACAAGACTCGACCAAGTTAGTTACAAGAGGTGTATAGTGCTGTAATTGAATTCCTTCAGCTGTTTCAAACATTTTTCAGGGAGATTCTTCCGCCCCTCTTGAATTCCATGCAGTTTTTCTTTAAGTGGCCCACTGGATTCCCTATATGCTTTTTAATGCTAGGCTGGGTAGGTATGTTTATGAGTTGCCGTCCTAGGCTGCTTTCTCCAGAGGTGTAATTTAGAAACTAGTGTTTCATTCATTACTGTGTTTACCTTGCTCTGAATCTATGATTTCGTCTGTTGTTCAGCTTGCAGACTAATGACTCATTCCTTTGCTTCACCCGATAGCTGCACATGATCTTATCCCATTCTTACATGAGCTTTGGTAGCGAGCTAACAAGAAATGTTTACAGCATTCAGGGTGAATCGCAATTCCACAGAGAAATTTATTTTACAAAAAAATAAAAAGGAAAAAAAGGGTTGCTGTAACTTAACCAATTTTTTCTAATCATTTATCTGTTTTATTATGCCTCTGTTCGGCCTCACAGTATATGTAAAGGATGTAAGAAGACGCTCTCTGCCCCTTTCTAGCATGCATGGGAAAAGTCAGGGTGTGCAGAAGCAGAGTGGTGTTTCCATTCAGGAGCAGGGTGTAGCAAAACCACCAGAGACATTCATGTCAGCCTGTGGAAATCCATGTAAAGAAAGAAATCCTAGTGCGATGTCCGCTGTATTTGCAGGAGTTTTCTGTAGAAGAGCAGCTTCCTCCATGCCATGTCCCCACTTGACTTAGCAGCATCCTGTAGATGTGAATGCCTGTCTCTGCAGAGCAGGATGTGCAGAAGATGAAAAGATGGGTGGTGGAGGGAGACATGGTGACTAACTCTTTATTCCTGGAATTACACCCTCAGCATGGAGGACAGCATTAAGTATATCCCTGATAGGCTCCTCACACTGCATCGTTATTGGGGATTAAGCCATTTTCCCCATGGATCCTGTACTTGGCAGAAAGCTCTGCAGGAAGGGGTAGTGTGCCTCCAGATTTAAACATACGCAGAAACCAGCACTTGCATAATAGATTAGTTCTTTGTCATCCACCAGTTTCTTCTGTTCTTTGACACGAGTTTCAGATACTGCACATGTTGATTTTCTCCTCATGCCATGTGGTCCTAACACATGGTGAAGGAAGGGCATTCAGACTTGAATTATTTCATCTCCCAGAATCTGTCAGTTTTCCAATGTCACTTTTTTTTCTTCCTGGTATCTCTTCTGGTATTTTTATTTAACTTCTAAAAAATAGGACATTGAGTTTAGATTTTTACCTTAAAACTGGTTGTTCCTGTTCACTACTAAAAGATATATCAGTGAACTGCAACTGAAAGAATTACCAGGGTATAATTTTGCCTTTTTTTTGGGGGGTGGGGAATTTGCTTATATTAATCCTTCTGCTTTGCTAGGTCTGTGAAGACCACAAGGTTCAATTTCTCTAGGTAATTCTAACTTGTTCATTTTCAAGTTTTTATCTGCTGGCTTTGAATGGTAAGGGGGAATTTGCAGTAAAGACTTGTAATGGAATTTGAAGAGTACGTTTATCATCAGGGTAAATAAAAAAATCTCTTTCCTTATTTTGGTAAAGGTGTCAGCCAGCGCTCTTGCTGATGGTGTCCTTTTGAACTAACTTGGATTATTGTATTGTGCAAAGCGCAGAGTGCAACAACCAAGTGATACCAGGCAATATTTTTGTTGTTATCTGCTGATAAGTGATGCCCTTATGATAGTTAAAGGCAGCATAAAGAGTTTACAGTGGGCACACTCAACCTGTCTTCCAAGTGCTGTGTTCATGCCCCTTCCCTGCTAGCCACCTGGGACCTGTCTTCACCTAGTAAACACTTTTTGTGGCCATTTGGAGGGTCTGCATGACCACAGGTCCACAAAACCATTCTTCAGCCTGGCTGCCAAGCTGTCTTTGCACAAGTTAGAAGCTGGGTGGTGAGGGTCAGAACTGGGATTTCTCTAAGGTTGGTTTATTAGGTTCCTTCGGAGCACAGGAAAAACAGCCTTCCATCCCACTGCATGTTAGAGTATCACTTATAAGCACTTCCCTTCTCTGTTTTATTTAATAGTCTGGCTGCTGTTGAGCTTTTGCAACTGTGAAGTCAGTTGGATTCTTGTGTACCTGATTCTGTGGAAAAAATTTTGGCCAATGGTGACTGGTATGAAAGAGGAGCGTGGACTAATTCTGTTTAACAGCTTGTGCAAAATATATGTAGGAGTGTAAGGACAAAACTGTCACTACTGAATCTCAGAAGTAAATGTAAGAAAAATGTTTAGAATTTAGGGAGGAAGGAGAAAATGGTGTGCACGGATTGAACATGGAGCATCAAGTCCCCGTTCAAAAAGAGAAGCTATCCAAATGCTGTTGGGGAAATTGGTAGTTTTCCAAGAGCGTGTTCTGTTGTATCTTGCTACTGATTAGCAAGTCTGTAAGTTTTTGGTGCGTATCATAGTTTCACCACATGCCATTACAGCTTGCCGACTCAGGTTAGTGAAATTTGTTTCTATGGAGGATGAGTATCCTCACAGGATGTGCACAAAGACGTTGGCTGATTGTATTCTTCACCTTTTTGAGAGAGCTAAAGTGTTCATTACAAACAACTTGTAAAAAGCAAAGAGCATTTCATCGATAGTGTTATGTGAACACAAACTTCTTGTGTCATTTTATATGAAGCAGACCAAAAAAACCACGGTAACTTACAAGCAACAACTAAAGCAAGGCTTTGAAAAAAATATGGATTTCGCTTCTATCAATGTAGCAAAATATTTACTTAAATGACTGTGACTTTCATTTGGTGTTGTAAGGGAAAATATTTTTACACTTCATGTCTTCTCTTTACCATAGTGTTGAATCTTGCTTACTTTATGTAGTCATGCATGAATACACCGAATTAAGTAATATTTTTATGAGTTACCTGGACATTTGAATTTCTTATGCATGGACCTATGAATTAAAGAGTGCTAATTGAAAAAATGGTTTCAGATGAGTTTAAATTAAAAGATCAGAGTAACTCATTATTGGCTCCTTTACATATTTACTTTAATTGTTTTTTTTTTTTTTTTTTTT
>NW_008796217.1:5334053-5338884 GCF_000699145.1 Aptenodytes forsteri
TTGTTTTTTTTTTTTTCCTTAACATATGTACATATATTGCCTCTGGTTTTGTAGCTTTCTAATATTATTTCCTCTAGGGTTCTTTTCTGCATTCATTTTTGTGTATACCATTTTTTCATGGATCAAATTAAATGAAATGAAGATACTACAAGTGAAATAAACAGAGAAATAGGTTAACATATAGAAACATAGAAAACTTGTCTAGGAAATAGCTTTTTAAGTGGGTTACTCCAATTGGTAAAATTAATCAGGCTAACCAGAAAAGAATGAACATTTTTGTGGAGAAGGGTGAGGTCATACTAAAAGAAAGTTGTGAAACCCCAAGGGAAAATATACAAACAGCAACTTTTAAAAGAATCTAGCCTTATGACCAGAAAGAACTGGAAAAAAAAAATTAATTGCTTCCTTGCCATCAGCCCTTTCCCACCCTGAGAAAAGCCATAAACAGCAGTGAGTAAGCAGTGGTTGCCAGCACTCGGAGATAATGACTGTGGGCAAGTATGTGTTGGGCTGCCTTTTTTAGGCTTGCTGCCTAAGGAAACTTCTCTTCAGCATAAAACAGAAATAGAAATTAAACTTGTTGCCTTGAAATGTAAAACGAGATTGTTTAGGGCATTTAAAAGGAATTTGTCTGCTATCAGTGCTATCAGTCCTTGAATTTTAAAGATATTTTTGTTAACTGTGAACTTGAAAATTGAGATGGTGCTTTTTTTTCAAGGCACAAACTACATGATCCCATGATGTAGCTCCTTTGCTTACATGTGGAGGTTATCTCCATGGTTGACTCCCTCCGTGGCTTTGGAAGAAAGCTGGTCAGCAGTAGTGCTCCCCTTCTCACCTGCAGATAGGACCTGTAGAAGTATGGAGCAGGGGTGGTATGCCTTGCTTCTCCAACAACTTGCAGCGCTTGAACTTCCCTTCAGAGTCCGGCCTCCTGGGAGCCTCTGGGATTGCTAGGTTAAGCAAATAGCCTTATAGAAAGTTTGACTGATACCAGGAGATGAAAACAGTTGTGCTGGCTCTGCTGGAAGATAGCAAGAAAAAGCCACAGAGAATCCCTGAGTGAAAGCGGTCACGAGATACCGAGCAGACCTGGAGGTTCTCGGTTTGGCAAGCTAAGGCCAGCAGGATAAAAGCCTTTTTTCCTTTAAAGGCTACAAAACCCAACAGGAGGCTTCAGGGAAAACCTTAGTGGGTTCCTGCAGAGTTCTTCTTTTTCCCTTGACACACATTGCATCTGTTTCTGTAGAGGGATAGGAATTGGCCTCGAATTTTCTAAGAGGATGAAAAAATGTATTTCCTATTACAACCTATTTGACTGACTTCTTAAAATTAGTAACAAAAGGTGGAATTTTAAAAAGCTTGTTCTACCATGGCTCAGTTCAGCTCCTCCTGAAACCATTGGGACAATTTACAAGATTCTTAAGTACAGACAAAGTTCAGTGGGTTTGTTTTGTTTTGTTTTTAAGCCTTCTAGCTACACTTCATGGGGTTTTGTTCTGTAATTTGGGTGCAGAAAACAGAATGAAAATTTGCCCTTGTTTTCTGGCTAGCTTGAGTGTCATTTTGGTGCCAAAAAGCATTTTAAAAAAGGCTTAAACTTTTTTTTCCCCCCTCTTTTTTTTTTAAAGGCAGCGTTCTTAAAACAGCTTGTGTGGAAGTAGGCACCCAAGTTAGTGTTTGATGCACTGAAATCAGTTAATCACTTAATTGGTTCATTAGGTACTTACAAATTTATTTACCAAAAGTTTGGCCATGTGTGACTTGCTGTCACTTGAAAATCTTCTCCTTTCCAAATAAGAGAGCTTCCAAATAAGTTTATGCATATTTATTGGGGATATTGTCATGCTGTCAATTCAGTAATTCAATTTGTTGACTGCAGTTCAGTGACATAAATGAATAAATATTTGCAGTTTTGGTCCTTTGCTTTTAGATGTTGGTATGAGTTAAAAAAGAAGAGCACTATTTTGATTAAGAGTATAATAATGTCACAGCAATACAATAATTGTGTACCTTCAGTGTTTGTTTGCTGATATAGCCATTTCTCAGGAAGCACTGTTGTTGTGGAAACCAGCATAATTTTAATTAATGTTTTATCCTATGTGCCTTACAATTAATATTTTAAAAATAGAACATCTGTAATTGGACTTCTTTACATACCCTACTTATAGTGAAAACTGTGCTCAATGGTAAGATGTTTCATAAACCCTGGCTAAGCGATAGCAAACGCCTACAACCAAATTCTGGTTTTGGGGTATGTGTTTATAACTCTGTGTTGCAGGTGAAGCACCCCATGAAGTCTCTTCTTTACAGACAACACATTGTACAACTATGTGTAACATCAACAGGAAATAAAAATGTGCTTCGGTAGGACTTAAATGTTGTGCTGCAAGGCCTAGAATTATCTCTGTCTTAAGTTATACTGCTTTCGAGTATTTTTTCTTGAATTGTTGTTCTTGCAGATGTTTTGTTTAACCTGCTTGGAAATAATCACAGAATGGCTGAGGCTGGAAGGCACCTCTGGAGATCGCTTAATGCAACCCCCCTGCTCAAAGCAGGTTGCTCAGGGCCTTGTCCAGCAGGCTGTTGAGTATCTTCAAGGATGAAGATGCCACAACCTCTCTGGGCAACCTGTTCCAGGTTTGGCCAACCTCACAGTAAAAAAAAAAAAAAAAAATCATATGTTCAGATGGAATTCTCTGTATTTCAATTTGTGCCCATCGCCTCTTATCCTTTTGCTGGGCACCACTGAGAAGAGTCTGGTTCTGTCCTTCTTATTCCTCCCAATCAGGTATGAACCTCACTGTTCACTTATTTAGTCTATACTTCATCAGTCTGTCAATGAGGATGTTACGGGAGACAGAATCAAAAGCTTTGCTAAAGTCAAGATAAATAACATCCACCTCTCTCTCATCTCAGTGAGATGAGCCAGGCATCTCATTGCAGAAAGCTATCAGGTTGGTCAGATGTGATTTCTGCCTTCATAAATCCATGCTGACTGCTCCCAATCACCTTCTTTTACTCCATATGTTAAGGAAATTGTTCCCAGATTTTTTTGCTCATCACTTCCCCAGGATTCGAGGTGAGGCTGACCTGCCTGTAGTTTACTGGATCCTCCTTCTTGAAAATAGGTCTTTTGCTTTCTTGCAGTCCTCGAGAACCTCCTCTGATCCGCATGACCTTTCAAAGATAGTTGAGGGTGGCCTTCTGTTAACATCAGCCAGCTCCCTCAGCACCCATGGATACATCCCCTCAGGACCCACGGGCTTGTGTGTGTCCAGTTTGTTTAAATGTTGCTTAACTTGATCCTTCTCTGCTGAGGGTAAGTCTTCATTGCTCCAGATTTTCTCACTGGTCGCAGGGGCCTGGGATTTCTGAGAACAGAATATTCAAGGAAGAAATAGCTTTTAAATTGGCTGCCTTTTTTCTGGTAGTAGTCTGTCCCTCTAGCTATCAGAGATATACACTTAATGTGCTTTAAATGCAAACCAGTTCTTTGCAGAATGTGTTTATTAAATAGATTTGAAGTTTGTTGATAGACCTATATTTAAAGCTAAACTATTAATATATTTCCATGATTACACTGAAAAAGAAAAATTATAGTGCACAAAGAAGTATGAATCTACCAAAAATGTGGATTTTTTTTCTTTGTGCTTCTTTCCTGCGTTGGCCTGGCTGAGTGCTGGCTGCACAGAGGTGTCTAACAGGAGTGACTACAGGCAGTGCGGGGATTTCAGAGATGGTTTTAATGTGTCAGAACAGCAAGGTGGATTAGTCTGCAGTCACGTTCACGTTGCCATCGAGAGCTGTCGTCTGTGTCTAAGCAAGGTTGTTTTAAGCTTGCATGGGTGTAACAGTCCCAATTTACAAGCGTTTCTGTGCAGTCATCAAATGGGGAAAAGGAGGGAAGAAAAAAAAGTAAAGATGCTGTTTCCAGTTCAGCAGGAACCTGACAGCTCCTGAGCTCAACAGGACCAGGGCGCCGGGAGCCACTGCCTTGCAGGGTACAGATGCAGCTGTTGATGGGAAGCAGGTTTCTGGCTCCTGGCTTCTTCTGAGCTCCAAGCCCAGCAGCAGCTTGGGAATCCCACCGCTTATGGGGGTGGAAAGCACAGATCGTCCCTCTCCTGTTGAGCATGTGCTGCCAGTGGGGAGCATAGGTTAGTCAGTCGTCTCCTCTAAAGAGAAATTGGACATCCCCACTGAGTGGAGTCAGAGCTGAGGAGCCACCCACCTTTGGCAGTGTTCATCTACTCTTCCAGCATGGCTCCTCCAGCTTTAAGTAAATAATAACTTTTAAAAAGCCTTTCAGTTTCTTAGGGTTCCTTAAACAGCCAGTGGCTCTTGGCAGATTGCGCAGCAGTGAGGACTCAGCCTAGCATCATGTGAAGGTCTGCCAGGGTCGCTCCTCATCCTGCACGCAAGTGAGAATGGCTCTGGGTGGGAACTGTGGCACTGTCTCAAAACTAGTGGGAGACTGCGGATGTTGCAGTAATTATTCCCAAGAGTAGCTGTGCCATCTTTTGGGCTGCTTTCTGCTGGCACTGTTACACAAAAAAGGTCATTTTATTTTCCTCAGCGTATCTTCTGTTGCTAACACATCTTGTTAAGTCAGGGTTGCAATGTGTGTGTCTTGTTGTCCTGGTTTCGGCAGGGATAGAGTTAATTTCCTTCCTAGTAGCTGGTACAGTGCTGGGTTTTGGATTTAGGGTGAGAACAATGTTGATAACACACCGATGTTTTAGTTGTTGCTAAGTAGTGCTTACACTAGTCAAGGACTTTTCAGCTTCCCATGCTCTACCGACTGAGAAGGCTGGAGGTGCACAAGAAG
>NW_008796217.1:5339304-5346378 GCF_000699145.1 Aptenodytes forsteri
AGTGGGGGGAGAGTGAGCGAGCGGCTGTGTGGTGCTTAGTTGCCGGCTGAGGTTAAACCACGACACTTGTTCATGGTAGACCATTCATAACGTACCCTGTATTAGGTGTCTTGTCTTACAAACACATCATATAATCTCACCACAACCACCTGAGCTTCTGCTTCAGATCATTACTAAGATCCTGAGTGCAAGCCCAGCCAAGCAGCATCCAGTGGGGCCACTTTGCCTGTTATTAAGGGGCTGTAACCATTAGTGCACTGAAGAAGCAGCTTCTCTTTGTTATGAAGAGAGCTGGCTGAAAGCTCTAGGTGGAAGAACTGCTGAAGAAAAAATATCATCTTTTTAGTAAGAAAAATGCTGATGTTATTTAAATTTTGTATTTTGATTGAAATTTTTTGTATTGTATAATGTTTTATACCAATTGTTTTCTCTCAGGGGTTTTAAAAGTTTTTAAGTTTTTAAAAAGTCATATTTTATAAAAATGACTTTCATAAAATTCAATAAGAAAACATGTATGTTCCAATAACGTTAAAAAATCCATTAAAGTGTCAATAATACCTTTGATACAAATGCTATGAAAAATGCAGCAGAAATAAGAAATGACTTAACTGAAGGAATGCCACTGTAAAGGGAAAGATGTGAAGTGATTTTTTTCTCTTTTTCTCTTCACCCACCATCAAGTTTTGAGCCATGTGCACATTTAATGAGTAAAGGTAGGATGTAGAATTTTGCCTAGGGAATATTGTAATAACTTAAAATAATTATTAGCATGTTATAAATAGGCTATTTTTTCTCTCATCTTACTACTAAACATTGATTCTAAGAGAAGGCTAGTATTTCTAGGCTGAGGTCAGCGGCAGCCCTGCTGATGAGGGCACGTGTCCAAAATGGTGACAATATGGGGGACTATCAATGCCATGGCTATGAGTGTCTCCATTCGGTGCTCTGGGGAGGTGCTTTTGAGTACAGAGCACCGTGAGAGCCCTGGTGGTGCAGTAACATGTGGCTATTGCCGTGTGAACACTGGCTGCTTTCAAATTCAGCTCATCTATCATGGATCAGCTTGAAAATTGGTTGACAGCACTGTGTTGACTGAGGTTTAATACTGGGCTGTTCCTCAGGCTGGCAAAGGTTGCAAGGTTTGAAATGCAGGTTTGCAAGGATGGGCTCCTCTTTGCGGCTGGAGATGGAAAATCTGAGATTTTCGGGTGTTGTGGTTTAACCTCGTTTGGCAACTGCGCACCACACAGCCACTCGCTCACTTCCCCCGCCCCTGGTGGGATGGGGGAGAGAATCGGAAGAGTGAAAGTGAGAAAACTTGTGGGTTGAGATAAAAACAGTTTAATAATTGAAATAAAATAAAATACTAATAATAATAATAATAGTAATAATAAAAAGAAGAATATACAAAGCAAGTGATGCACAATGCAGTTGCTCACCACCCGCCAACCGATGCCCAGCCAGTCCCTGAGCAGCAGCCCCCCCGGCCAGCTTTCCCTTAGTTTCTATACTGAGCATGACGTCATATGGTATGGAATATCCCTTTGGGCAGTTTGGGTCAGCTGGCCTGGCTGTGCCCCCTCCCAGCTTCTTGTGCACCTCCAGCCTTCTCAGTCGGTAGAGCATGGGAAGCTGAAAAGTCCTTGACTAGTGTAAGCACTACTTAGCAACAACTAAAACATCAGTGTGTTATCAACATTGTTCTCATACTAAATCCAAAACACAGCACTGTACCAGCTACTAGGAAGAAAATTAAATCTATCCCAGCCGAAACCAGGACATCGGGAAGCATCCTTTTGGGATACAGGCAAACTTTCCCTGGACCATGAGTGGCACTGAAGGTGTGTGTGGCACTGAAAGTGTGTATGGCACCACTGTGCTGTGACAGTTTAGTCCATTTTATTGTTCGTGAGCTGATCTGTTAACTTCACTGCCCAGTAAGGGAGGACAGGGTGGAACTGGAGGGTGCCTTTGGCTGACTGAAAGCAAGAAGGGAAGGAGTCAGGAGTGCAGGAGGTGCTCAGATGTGAACCAGCTTATGGAGATGGGACTAGCGTTGCTGCAGCACTGTGGCACTGCATCTATGGCAACTAAGGGAAGGAGAATGAGCAATATAATGTTTCCTCTGATGGGGGGAGTGAAGAAAAAGAGATTTGAAAATGCTGCTCTCAAGTGATATGGTTTGCTTTACTATTTGTTTTGCCATTCTTCATAGTATGTAGACTGGGACTTGATAATGGTGTTGCATAGCCCATTTGGACTTCTTTGGGTGCCCTAGACTGTTGACTTGTATTCAGATGTGGGATTTGAATGCATAAAAGAGGCAAAGGTGCCTCTGAAATTAATTGATTCTTAAAAAGAGGGAGAGGAGGGGGGCAATTAGCAGGATGCTTTTCGTTACTCTCAGTGAAAATGTGTAGTAGATACAGCGTAAAACTATACCACTGTATGGGTCATTTTACCGTATCAGTGCATCTGCCATGTTAGTCAATGGGAAGCTGATGCTGCTGGTGGTGGGCTGATTCGTGGCCTGTTATGTAGCTCCCGGAAAGACTGTGTAATTTATAGAACTTGCTAATGCTTGGCAGTTTCACTGGGCTCCAGGTTGTAAGGGGTTCACCCATCGGCTTGTGAGCCAGTGTGGTCTCTCACGTGAAACTCCCATGTCTGGCTTCCTCCCTTCACAGTGAGAGCACAGGCGTGACAGCAGTTTCTGGTTCTTGTTCTTCTTTCCTCTTCCTGCAATTCCACGGGCTTTTCTGACGGCCTTGAATGTTCCTGTAGGTATCACCACTCTTCTACCCTCTGTCTTTTTGCCTTTGAATTAGTAGTCCTGCCAGTGAGATAAAGACTTTCTTTGTAGCTGGGCCATCTCTATAAAGAGCCCCTAAATCCTAATGTTTGTTTCTGGCAGAGAAAAAAAACCAGGTGAGTGGCTTTGAATTCATATGCTTTTATTTTGGGGGGGGGGGGGGGGGGAAGGGTAAAGCAGGGGGGAAAAAAAAAAGCCAACAGGTAAAAATAAGTCAATTTCAAAAGAATTCCTATTTTTTATTTTCTCTGTCATTATATTTCATTGATTCTCCATTTCTTTTTTTGGAAGGAATTGTTTCAGGAGAGGAAATAGTAGTCTTATTTTACCTACTACCACCCAGACCGTTTTGGGGCAGTGTATGGACACCAGCAACACGTGACATAATTATGCTCAACACACCTCACCGAGAGTAGCTGCTGTTTCAGGAACCGGAGGAGAAGGAGGGCATACGTATGCCACGCGCCAGGGACAGATCCCCTTTGCTCCGACGTGACTTTTATACATCTTGTTAGAAATGAGTGGGTTAGTGACCAGGCAGGGATCGCAGGTGACACGGCGGGGCTTGGCACACCAAAGAAAACCTGAGGCCATGTGGGCTCTTGTACTGAGTGAGAAAATTCAGCTTTATGGCTCTCCTGGAATCGGACTGAAATGAGACTGGTGGTAAACAACTTCTGTGCTAATAGCAGGGTGCCTTAGCATGCAGGTGGTTTCAAACAGAAGCAAGTGCCTTTAAGCATTGTTTTATGGTGGTGTGCATTTCAGACAGAAAAATGGCCACAAGCTTTATTACTTTAATATTAACACTTTTTCATTACTCTCTCTCCCCCCCCCTCCTGCAAACTGCTGCATTCAACAATTTTAAAGTGGCTCTTTCTTTTTTCCCCTTGCCTGCCATTTTTCACAGCATGAGGAGGGAGAGGCAGGTGGGTGGCAGGAGGGACAGTTGAGGACATAATGGCACTGCATCTGTTGCCAAACAAAGCCAAAGCCCGGGCTGCCGCCAGATAACCTGTTGAGGTAACTCGCAAAGCCCTCAATGATGAAAGCATCCCTCCTGCCTTGGCTGCCACTTTCTAGTCACCTGCGAAGGGACTGCACCTCTTACAAGGGCTTCTCCCATTTCCATCCTCCCTCCTGCTCCTTGATGGTGGGGGCTTTGCAGCGCAGGTGTTGGTATCCATCCCTTCCCAACGCTTGTGATCAGGTATTTCCATCGCATTTGCCACTGAGGGCTGCATGCCAGGATGTTTTAAAATTGGGAAACAAGTAGTAGTGATTCGCAGGACCAAATTTGCCCTGCTCCCCTCTGCAATTTGGAAAAATGGTGTAAAAAATTTTTTTTCAAAATCCTATTCTTATATTCTCTTTCCCATTCTAAGTATGTCAAGTTAAGTTTATCTTGGTGCCAGTACCAACTGTAACTAGAGTTAAATTAGCCCTCATGTTAGCTCTGCTTGGTTTTCACTTTTCAACAAGTCTTAGTAAAATAAATCATGTCCCACTTGTCTTTAAATTTCATTATCATGACCTAACTTAATTTGCTATAAATTATTTCTACCTGAGCTGCTCCGGCTGTGAACTTGCAGCCTCCAGTGTCTTCCTCATTGGATCATTGCCCAGCTAATCAAGATTTTTTCTTCACAACTCCTGCTTTTTGTATCAGCTAGCTCCACCAAAGTCAACTTGGCTGTTGTCTCCACCTCCATGGGGACACGCAAAGAGCTGATGTATTCTTGTCTTTAAAATAACAGTTTTACTGAATTGCGTTTCGGTCTCTTCCTGTCATGCTCTAGTGCTGCTAATAAAGACCTCTTTTCCCTTAGAATAAATGTGACCTCAATGGTTTGTTCTCATCTTGGAGACATTGCAACGCTTTCTTTTAGCTCTTCCTTTCTTTTCTCCTTGGGAAGAATGACTGACTGACTGACTGGAAAATCTCTGCTCACTCAGTATTGAGCAGCTGTGCCTTGTTTTTGTTTTTCAGCACAGCTAGATTTCATGTCCGATAAAGACTGGTGTGTATTTCCACTGAGAAATGCCGATCCATTTTTTTTTTCTTTAGAGCTGTTCCTGTTATTTAGCAATTGTTGATAAACAACTTTTATTTCAGCCCCCTGAACATTGAAGGCTCGCCTCTCACCAAGCTGCTGAGTTGCAACCAGGCTAAATATTTTTGCTGAGTAAGGGTCAGAGAATCCTTAAAGGATTCCAGCCTCCTACATCAAGTTGTAATAACAACTTGCTATGATCATATGTCCTCAAAAGAGAAACTTATACGGCGAGCTTTTTACGAGTTTGGAAAAATACTGCATGGTTTAAAAAAAAAAATAAAAGGATTTTACTTGACTTCCTGGGAAGCCTTGGGGATGCTCCAGAGCAGTCATTTCAAAATGAAAGCATGCTGATTGTTGCTTAGGTGGAACACATGTAATTTGCAAAGTCCTTTAATGGCAGCTGAGGGCCTGATGTAACTCACCAGCACATTAAAAAATAGCCAGTTTTTCTGACTCTTATTTGGAGACAAGTGGTAACATGCAACTCTTTATGATGAGCAGTCTAACGTTATCTTTCAATATAGTCTTTCTTTTGAAAACAGACACTCTTGCTTGATGTCTAGATCCTGGTGGAGCAGATATCTCTGCTAGAGTAGTTTAGTTATTATGGTGGATGTTGACGGAATTGAGATTCCTGGGTGCATTCAGGCTCTGCTGAAGGCATCCTGTTACCTCCCAGTACAGGATGGTACAAGAACAGCGGGTACAAGAGGTACTGCCTTGGGCACACAGCAGTGTCCTCAGTTCTGACATGCTTCAGTCTGACCTAAATTATTGGGCTCAATATGAGGTTTACTGGTAAAACGACACGTCATGTGATAGGTGGGGGGTCAGATTAGATGATCTAATGGCTCCATCTGGCCTTAAACTCTTAATTAGGGAAATGCTGCCAGCACAAGATGGCATTGAAGCTTTCCACTGCTAGATTTCACTTGCTTGGGAGATCCTCAGCTGAAGCAGAGCTGCAGAGGTTGTACTTGGGCTAGTCTTTTCCTCAGCCTCTAATGCCAGTAGCAGCCAGCAGAGCTAAAAGCGAGTCCTGATGGGAAAGTGCTAGTCTTGCTTTCATGGAAGTACAAAAGCCCTGTGTCTAACTCTTCCAGACTGTCACACGTTCAGCTTTTAGAGCTAGAATGATATCTAAATATAGAAATAAAATCTATTGTTAGCCCAGTACTATGGCATTCATTGAAAGAAAAAAGGTAAGTTTCTCTGGCAAGCCGATGAAAAATAAATTACAGTTATTTGAAGCTGCTCATGGATTAAAATATTAAAAGTGGGGATGTGGTTTTAGTGGTGGGTGGTTTGATACAGTAGAGGTTTATGATACCTTTGCTTGACACCTTTGGTGCAGAAATGGGAAGTATAGATGTGTGTGTTGTTGTAGATGAGCTCTTTGCTCTCTCAGCTATGCAAGTGACAGTGTGCAGGTTTAATAACCGTTGACCCAGCAAAACCAGCATCACTGATCAACCATTATCTTCGGCAAGCCCAAATGGCTGTAGTTACCTCACTGTGTCACTTGATTCCAGAAGGTCACTTGAATGTCTTCTTAAAGTTGCTTAATTGCTCATTGATCTCATAATTATTCCATACTTGCTGTCTCTTTCGCTATTTTCTGAAATTCGTTGATACGTCACAATTTTAATTTCTTTAATAGAAGATTGTGGTTTTGTGGTATTGAGCATTCACTTTTAAGTTTAGAGCTTTTAATTGGAAATTTCAAACTTTATTGGTTTCCTTTATATACAAAAGTTATACATTTTATTTTTCTTGCATTTTTCTAAATCTGATACTCTAATTTTGCATGCCTCTTAAAGGTCCTGTTATTATACAACTAGCATATTTCAAAGCACAAGGAGCTGAATTAATAACTACTGAGGTATTCTATTCTAAAGTACTGTCCCCTATTGCTAGTTTAGCTTGTGGTTTTTGCCCCCCGCCCTTTCAGATTTTTTCATACCAAGTAATTGCTCTGAAAGTATGTTCTTTTTCTTTGAGGTCTCATCTAGTGGATATTAATCACATTGTTTCATTTTAGTAGAATCGTAGAATCATTGAGGTTGGAAAAGATCTCTAAGATCATTGAATCCAACCGTCAACCCAACACCACCATGCCCACTAAACCATGTCCCTAAGCGCCTCATCTACACGTCTTTTAAACACTTCCAGGGATGGGGACTCAACCACTTCCCTGGGCAG
>NW_008796217.1:5349078-5353077 GCF_000699145.1 Aptenodytes forsteri
GAACCTAGTTTAAAGCCCTCTCAATGAGCCCTGCCAATTCATGAGCAATGATCCTTTTCCCCCTGTGAAATAGCTGGACTCCATCTGTCGCCAGCAGGCCCGGTGCCCACGATCAAAAAAGCCAAAATTCCTCTGATGGCACCAGCCCCTGAGCCACGTGTTGATCAGGTGCGTTTTCCTGTTCCTTTCAGTATTCTTCCCTGCCACTGTAGGGATTGAGGAGAACACTACCTGTGCTCCTGATCCTTCAACCAGTCGCCCCAGTGCCCTGAAATCCCTTTTGATCACTGCAGGACTTCTCTCTGGAAGTAGTAGCTTCTACTGTCCTGGCTTCTTTCCTTGCAAATTCCTTGTGCCATAGATTATTGCTCTGTGTTTATGTCACTGGGCAGTTGTGCATGGAGAGAAACAGCTTTGGTTTCCTGTGGTGTAACACAACAGGGTAATCTAGATCCCAATTAAAGGCAAAAGTATGTGAAAGTGGATGCTAAACTGCTGCTGCAGCACTGCCTCTGGTCACATCTGTATTTCCTTTTGAGGAGTCTAATCCAAGAGATGGTCTCATCTGTGGTGACCTGTCGCGGTCCTGGGAACCTGCCCTGTGGCAGAGGATCAGCTGGAAGAAGCAGCTTTCAGTCATGCTCTGCTTCGTTCTCCTCCTCCCTTCCCTGTCTTACTTTGGAGTCTGTAACACATCTTATTTCTTCTAGGACTCCCTAGTGCCTGGGTATCTGCTGCCAGCAGCTGTCTTGCTGGCTGCTTTGTGCAACTGTTGTCAACTTTACAAAGCCGCTAGCATGTTCCTTGCTGAATGGTCCCTTCAGGTTTGCATGCTTATTTCTGCCTTGCTGACTTTATTATCAGCACAGCTTCCCCAGCCTAATTACAACTTCTCTCTTCCCACTGCCTACTAAGTTGCAGGGACATTTGGATGAACCTCAAATGAGCCTGAAGATAGCAGTATGCAGAACCAAATAAGCACCCTTCAAAGTGGAAGAAAGGTCTCTAAATGGTCTGAATCTTGCTTATCTTTGCAAGGCAGTACTTTAAAGGCCTATTAGTTTCTGATAACACGGTTTTTGTTGGGGGGGGGTTAGATTTACACTTTGCAAAATAAGAATGCGATTTTCAGTTGGACAAGGACACCATCTGCAGTCAGCAGATGCAGTTATCAAGATTAAATTGCAAGACTTGTCACTGATTATGCTGGTAGTCATTGAGGTGATCAGTGTAATTATCTTGAGATCAAGAAGACATTTTCTCTGATATGGTACTGCAGAATTAAGTTGAAGGAGCATCCATCATTAGCTACTGGGTAGAATCAGGGAATGGCTCAAACCAAGCAGTTGTCTTTTTCACTTTGATCACATTATTTTATAGTATGGGAGAAAAACAGATCAGCAAATACTGTGAAATTGACCTTCTATGTTGAAAACATTTTCCATTGGATTCTGCCAGATTTATTGAAAACTTACTGCATTGCCTAATCGTGAAAGGCTCCTAGGCATTCAGTTCACAACCAGACTTTAGAACAGACTTTAGTCTGGGTCTCTTTACCCAAGGAAGACAAAGTATTTCCACTTCAGGCTATTTTAAGCTTTCGGAGTATAATTTTTTTTCTAGTATAGATCGTATGGAGGATTGACTCAGCTGCTGATGGAAAGGGTTTTCTTGCCAAACAGAATGGTTGTTGATGTTGTCACAGAAAATGTGACCAAGACTCGGTAGAATATAATCCCAAACTCTAAAAATGTTTTTGACTCTATTGCACGCTAATAATTAATCTAGGAACAAATGATATGGCTTTGGAGAACTCTTTACAGACAGTCATTCATCTGTGGTGGAGCATTTTCCTTTAGCGTCTGTAGTAAGGTTCTTCATGTTCTTATATAGTGGTAAAAAATCCATTTTGCAGGTATGTTTGCTGAGCAGTAACTGGCATATCTTGAGCTATTCTTCTGTAGATTGTCAAGCCAATTTCTTGCAAATACAGTGATAAATGATGTTCAAGAGATGATGGTATTTATCTTACATCTTATGCCTTTCATTTTTAACTTAGTTCATGTTGTCACTACATATGCACTGTAAATGTATGTAATGTTTTGTTTCCTTTTTCAAATGGCATAGATACGCATACAAAATATTATTTATATTTCCCAGCAGAGTATATTGCTCAGGGAAGGGATGGGAGCCTTTTGTAGTCCAAGTCATATGAAGAGGATGGAGGAGATAACTGGGAAAAGTAGGCAGCACTGAACATCTTCTAAAAAGCAAGTGATGGTGACAGTGGAAGAATAAAGTCTTACTCAGTCTTTGTTAGGGCTTGAAAGAAGGAGGTCTAAGAGCATCCCCGACAGCTGTTCCTTTAATTTCCATCAGGCATATCAAATTTCATTCCCAAGAAATGTGTTGCCACAGAAGACTTCCAAGAGCAAAGCATCATAGGAAAGATAGGAGATAATTGGTAATATTTTTCTGTCACTGATCTGTTAATATACCTGCTAAGCTTCACAAAATTATTTATCAGCTGAGAGTTATAATTCCTGACTTGAGATGAAAAGGGAGAAAAGTCAAATGCATTTTTTAACATGAACCCAGCCCATCAGTCTTAAAGTGCTGATTCATTTGCCCACACAGTATAATTAGGTAAGCTGTTAATCTGTAATAAGGAGTGATACATTCAGTGATCTCACCATCAGAAAGTAATTATAGCTTAAAATGTTCATTTGGCTCTCCTCAACCATTTTATTACTCTGTGACTGTTAAGAGAGGGTATTCGTAGCTTAAGATCTGTAAACTTTTACCTACACAGTTTGCTTCTGCAACTGAAAGTGGTTTGCCATGAGCAGTTGTTAGAAGGATGTCTATACTGGAAGGTTTCTGGGAACAAAATGTTGAATGGCATTCTGAGTCCTGTCTTAGGGGAGAATGTTATAGTTTAAGTACATTTGGTGTTTCATTGGATAATTAATCCATTATGTAATTGGAGTCCAGGCTCACACTGATTAATCATGACATTTCAATTATTCATTGAATCAGTGATCTTTTGCACCCCTTTTTTCCCACCTCATTTGCTCTAGAAGCCACCTTGTTGGCTTCTATTAATTTCTCTTCTTACTGCTTTAGGATTTCCTCTTGCTGTGTTCTGAGATCCTGAAAATCTTCCACTACCGGAGACTTTCATCTGGGCATTTAAATCACCTGGCATCTTGCAAGCAGCTCTTGGCTTCTCTCTGGTTTGGTGCTTCATAGCATTTTAACTGCCTACCTTCAAGGTAGCTGTGCTGTGAAGCAGCCCGGCAGCTGCACTGCATTTGGGGAATGCAGGGAGAGATGCGTGAAAGACAGAGGTTGCCAGCACCCTGGGTCCCGAGACTCGAGACCAGATTCTTGTTTTATCGGCTAAACTGAATTTCTTGAGTGTGTCCCGGAGCCGACAGAGAGGGTCGAGTCACCCAACTTGGTGTCTGTCTGTGCAGCTAGTGAGATTGCCCTTAGCTGCGGCGTGCCACAGTGTCTCCCCCACTGACAGTACACAGGCAGCGTTTTTTTAAAGGATTGTATTTGTCTGGAGGAATTCACTTGGTACCCATGAAATTTGTTGTTCTGTAGCGCGCAGACAGCACAGAGATCAGAAGTGGCTGCTGCGTTTTCCTTCGGGTCCTGCTGCTCCCGCTCAGCTCCAGCTCGCAGGTATCCTCACTTTCTGGCTCGGTACCCACTCAGTCAGTCACATTGCCATGGTGTAGTTTTATCATATGTCCATAGGGAAGTGAACAAAATACCTTTTTTTTCTTTTTTTTTTAATTACTGTTGTTTTGATACTGTCACTTTTGAGCCATCATAACAGGCAGACCAGTTATCCTCGGGGTACTCAGCCCCCTGAGCTGGAAGACAGGGACGGCGAGCAGGATGAACCCCCCATAATCCAAGAGGAAGCAGTCAACGACCTGCTACGCCACCTGGATGCTCACAAGTCTATGGGGCCGGATGGGATCC
>NW_008796217.1:5354376-5357714 GCF_000699145.1 Aptenodytes forsteri
AAAAGACGTGTAGATGAGGCGCTTAGGGACATGGTTTAGTGGGCATGGTGGTGTTGGGTTGACGGTTGGACTCAATGATCTTAGAGGTCTCTTCCAACCTTAATGATTCTATGATTCTGTGATCATCTAAATCCTGGAACAGATTTAGAGTAAGATGTAGAAGAAGGATGTACAGGACAACCCAACGTGTAGCTTACTGGAAGGTCTGTACTAACCGGTAGTATAAGATTGATAAAGGATAGGATGTATGGAAATAGTTCTTCCCATGGATATCTTCCCTGTTTTGATTCTTCGTAAATATGCCATCTGCAGTTGTTTGGGAGTAGTGGTGATGAATCTCTGTCTTTGGTTCAGGTAAAATTGTCCTGTCCTCAGTCCTTTAGCAAATTGGACTGTTTGGGTGGGCTAATCACCTGTGACTTTTAGCCTTTAGTCTCCATCTTACGGCGTTCTTGTCAATACTAATTACGAGGTAATATTTTTAGAGATAAACTAGTGTATGGCATTTTATGACAATATTAATGGCAAAAAAAAGGAGTACAAAGACATAAAATACAGCTCTTTATGGATGTGGAGTGTAAGGCAGGTCTGTGTGTGCTGTAACAAACACTGGCATTACAGGAAGAAGAAAGAGTTCAAGGAAAGCAATCCATTAAAAAGAGGAGTATTTTCTATTTCAGTGGGTAATTTGCTAAACCTGATTTAAAACAAAAGTATTCAATATGGCAAAGTTAACACCTATTTTAATAGAGAATAGGAGACGAGATTTATCAGTGAGCATCTTTTCTATATACCAACATAGTCAATGTCTTAAAAAGGGAAAAAAAAGTTATAATAATGTCAGGTCTTTCAAAACTATGAAACATCTCAGTAATTGTCTGGAAGTCAGATAAAACAATGATCTTTTTACAGTGTTCCCTTTTAATGGATTCTTAGTTATAAAATTTTAATATTTATTCAAAGTGCAAGTTTGCTCTAAAGGATGTCTAAAAAAAGATCCCCGTAGGAGTCTTTATTTCCTGGGCTTTTTTAATTTCCTATCAAACTTCCGCTGTTTGCCACAAGAAGGTTGTTACTCTGAAGGTTAGGAGTTTACTTAGACTGGGCTTGAAAAGTCGAGCTGGTTTTTTAGGGATCTCTTGAAGGCTTACTGGGTGTGCAGCTGAAGCTGAGCATTTCATTTGAAGATGGTAGAGCTGCACACATAAATACGAGGAGTTTATAGATTCGTACATGAGTTATATGGCTTGTACATGAGGAAGATGTGTGCAGTCCATCTGTGGTGTGGAGTGCCAACAGTTGCTCACAGGGACACCTTTGGTATTAACTGAAAAAACAGTGACATTTGTGGTAGACTCTGTGATCCCAAGGAGTGTGGAGCACTGCGGTGCCATTTGGGATCTGTTTTCAAATGAGGGCTTCTCCAGGTACTGTGCCTAAAGTTAGTAGCAAGGTCATTTAAGTTTTCCAGCTGTACATCATCAGAAGCGTGTTATGGCTGGGCAGGTGAATTGTGCACCAGACCTTACGATCCACATTCTTGGTAAGCTGGGTTGTACGTAATTTTTTTCCAATTTTTCTGGAGGTCGAAAAGTGACAGACCAGACAGATTGAGTGCAGTCATGACACACCCAACAGGCCACCCCCTATGGTTTATCTGTTGGCTTCTCCCTTTTGCCTCTTCCCATTCTTGCTTGCTCGTTTGTGCACGTAAGCTACAGCAGCAAGAAATTCCTCTCTAATCATGGCACCTTCAGTAACCACAAATACAAATTGTGCATGCAGATGCCGAGCATCTCTAGTTAGCTGTGACCCCTTTGACATTGCTGGAGTAACGGATGCAATCTTTTTCATCAGGGGATCCATCTTTGAAGACAAGAAGAGACATTATTCTAGTACCTTACATTATTGATAGGGAAAATGGAGTTGCTATCACTGCATTTCCTTCACAGGGAGACGTGTGTGTGCCATGCAGCTCTCTTTGCACAGGACAAGAGGATGGTGTAGTTGCTCATGCCAGTGAAGACATAATTTAGCTTACAGAATCTGCACAGATGATCATGCATGAGATGGAGATACCACTTGGCATAAGAGATCAGCAGTGAAAACCCTTTGTAGCCAGACTTTCTGACCCTAGAAGCCACATAAAAAAGTCTGTTGGTGGCTGACAGCTATGGTCTCACTTTCATACTGTGCTCCCAGACTTCACTCCACAAGCTTGCCTTGCTCCTGTGCCCTCACTGCTTCCCCCAGGATCCCAGTGCTACTGCAGTTACCCTTAATACCACTTATACTTTTGGGATACTGCAGTCCCTCTTCATCTGCTGGGCACCTTGCATACTTCTGCCTCTTGTTTTTTAGTAACTCATTTTGTGCCATGACTTTGTAGTCCCATGCAATCTCTGAACCTAACCAGCAGGATGAAAACTTCTTGTAGAGCTGGGACTGTACTCTGCCCATTGACAGTGCTGCACTCTCCAGTTCTTGGGATTGGGCTCCAAGGGGGCAGATGCAGCTGACTGGCCTGATCAGATATCTGTGATCAGCCCACCAGCCCCTGGAGCCGGAAGAGTGAGAAGAGAGTGAACACTGCACAGTGGGTAGGGACAGGGACATGATGGGAAGAAGCATGCCTTCTGTGCTCAGAAGGAGACCGTGCTTCAGCTGCAGCTTGATGCCATAGCACCTTCTGTCTTTTTTCTCAGCATCCCATGACATCACATCCCAAAGAAAGAGCATCTTCCAAAACACCAGCAATATTTATCCAGTTGTTATTGCTAGAAGAGCACATTGTGCCCAGTACCTGTGGTGGTTGGCTTAGGGAACCAAAATGGTTTTTAGGATCGTATCTTTCTTAATTTTCCTATTTCTGCTTGTTTGTGAATGATAACAACAACAACAAAACTTAAAAATCCTCCCCTGTCTCTTATCACTGGAGAATCCTTATTATCTGTGATCCAGCGAAGGCCAGTGTGGTAATGACTGCAGAGAGCTGCTGCTGATTCTTCCCATCAGTGTTTGCCCACAAGCAAGACAAGCGATGATGCTGTGTGTGAGTCTGGGGGTCTTAGGTTGGCGTGGACCTGTGTGATACTCTTCTACAAACTTTATTTGTGGCCCTCATTGCTGTGATTTAGGACAGAAATCATCCCATCAAGACATTTGTATTAAACATGTCGTGTCATGGTCTTGTCTTTAGCATGTGAGACCTTGCTTGATGAATAACCATCAGGAAAAGGGTGATGGTTTTGATCGCTCCTCAACAGAAATGTTTAGGAATTCACCTGAAAATGTCTGAGAATTCAGGTGAAATTCAAGGTAAAAACATTGTGATATTG
>NW_008796217.1:5359289-5381919 GCF_000699145.1 Aptenodytes forsteri
CCACCAGCCCCTGGAGCCGGAAGAGTGAGAAGAGAGTGAACACTGCACAGTGGGTAGGGACAGGGACATGATGGGAAGAAGCATGCCTTCTGTGCTCAGAAGGAGACCGTGCTTCAGCTGCAGCTTGATGCCATAGCACCTTCTGTCTTTTTTCTCAGCATCCCATGACATCACATCCCAAAGAAAGAGCATCTTCCAAAACACCAGCAATATTTATCCAGTTGTTATTGCTAGAAGAGCACATTGTGCCCAGTACCTGTGGTGGTTGGCTTAGGGAACCAAAATGGTTTTTAGGATCGTATCTTTCTTAATTTTCCTATTTCTGCTTGTTTGTGAATGATAACAACAACAACAAAACTTAAAAATCCTCCCCTGTCTCTTATCACTGGAGAATCCTTATTATCTGTGATCCAGCGAAGGCCAGTGTGGTAATGACTGCAGAGAGCTGCTGCTGATTCTTCCCATCAGTGTTTGCCCACAAGCAAGACAAGCGATGATGCTGTGTGTGAGTCTGGGGGTCTTAGGTTGGCGTGGACCTGTGTGATACTCTTCTACAAACTTTATTTGTGGCCCTCATTGCTGTGATTTAGGACAGAAATCATCCCATCAAGACATTTGTATTAAACATGTCGTGTCATGGTCTTGTCTTTAGCATGTGAGACCTTGCTTGATGAATAACCATCAGGAAAAGGGTGATGGTTTTGATCGCTCCTCAACAGAAATGTTTAGGAATTCACCTGAAAATGTCTGAGAATTCAGGTGAAATTCAAGGTAAAAACATTGTGATATTGGAGCAACTGACCTTGCTTGATGAATAACCATCAGGAAAAGGGTGATGGTTTTGATCGCTCCTCAACAGAAATGTTTAGGAATTCACCTGAAAATGTCTGAGAATTCAGGTGAAATTCAAGGTAAAAACATTGTGATATTGGAGCAACTTGAATGAAGATATTTGGCTGCCACAGGTAATTTTTGTAGTGCTAGAGAGTAATCTTTGAAGCACCCTACTGAAATCTAGATAGACAATGTATGGAGAAGGCATCTGATGAACAAGCAGGGAGTGAGTCTTTCTCATTTGGAAGATAAAAATTTCCAGGAAGAGTGTCATCAACAAGGGGCTCCGCTGACTTCATCTTGGTGGAGATGCAACGTGATCTGGATGGTTGAAGGTGTCTGTGTTTGAAATATGATGGTCAGGATACGCCTTAAGGCTGATTTTGGTCTCTGCTTTTGAGTCCTTGGCAGTGGCTGGCCTTCAAGTCCAAGGGACTGGAAGCTGCTCCACTCTGACGTTTTTATGAGGGCAGAGGCAATGTGGAGGGCCAGTGACAAACTACTCACACATGTGTGAGCATTTGGGTAATGACTGAAGAGCTGCCACGTGGACTCTGAAAGTCTCTCTACCATAGTAGAAACCACTTTTATTTCCCCTTGCCCTTCTCTTTTGTTAAGTCTGTTAAATCAGACATCTTTAACTATATATATGATTCTTTTTTTATGCATCTTTTATTGTCTTAGCATTGTCCTAAACAACAAAAACTGTTAGTCTGTTTCACAGTGTCACTTTATGCTGTTCTGTGTGATGGCTATACTATTTCCTGTACTCCTGTATCTTGCTCTGAGGACACAACAGCATAAGTTAATATTGAAAGTAGTCTTGTCATGGACTTTCTATGTGACTTGGCTAAGTTTGCAGGCCCTTTTTTCCAGGTGGGTAGTTGGAGGCACTAATGCTTCTTTACATCACTCATTTCTTGTGGGGAGGAGTTATTAATCAAATACCAATTTAGTAATACTGCATTCAGGTGCTAAGATACAGTCTCTGCACCTTGCTTGCTGGAAAGGCAAACATCTGCAAGAACCTGACACCTGAAGCTCAGCAGAAATCTCACTGTGTATTAAAAGCAAATGTGCTTTCCATGAGGATTTCAGGTTTTGTACATTTTCCTACACTGTTGAATGTTTGTACTGAGTGAATGGTCTTGGGGGGGAGCATGAGAAGAGGAAAGCTTGAAAACCGGTTTAAATTGCAAGACTGTAAAGAATTATTTTGTGAGATCTTCCCTCTGTAGTTTTATTGCCCTGCAATATTTGACTTGTATGTTAGGTTTTCTATGTTTGTACTTGTATTTTAGAAATGTACACAAAACGTCTTTTTATACCATGCTGTTACCTGTGCTTGTACTATTGCTGTCATTTCTCTGTGCCTTCATTTACTTTTTAATTTATTTTTCTTTTTTCTTTATTTGCCGATTTCTAATTAATTCATATATTTGTTTTAATTCTGTGTCTTCCATCCCTTTCTCTGCAGTCTTTAGTGTTTCTGTCTTGTGTATATCTCTTGTCTTTATTCCAACTTCGTTACCACCTTCTTTATTTATTGTGTTCCAAGCAGAGAAAAATAGATGCTCAAGAAGCCAAAAATCTTCCTTTTGGCATTACGAAGGTGTGGATCCTAGTTCTCTTTTTTTCTTGTTGCAGTCACTAGGATGCCTGTGAGTCAAGAAAGTCCTTGCTGTAAGTTTGTTGGTGAAACCCAAACCTCAGATATCCCTTGGATCAGATATTCTGATTATGGAAGTAAACAAAGCTGTTTCCCCTGACTGATGCTCAGTCCCATTGGGTTGCTTCCAGTTAATTCACTGAGAATTTGCTGAGCTTTATTCTTGCTCAGCTAAGTTTTCTTGACTGGGTTGTTAATTATAGGTTTAAACTTGTATTTGCTCTTTCTAACAACTTAAAACATCGGGAGTTTTTCTCCCTCTTTATCCATTTCTTTAGTAATCTCTTTTGAAGGTGCATTGCTTCATTAAACACTTTCCTGCTTAGTCTGTAATGATCCTACTTTTTCCACTCTGAACACATTAATACATTAAAGAAGAAGAACTTCTTTTGTCTTCAGTGGGATGAAGATGTTCCGCATTGTCTTTGGTGTGTGGGGCCTCTTTGACGCGTGATCTTTGGTGTCATAGCTGCACTGTGGAGGACTCAGCAGGATCCATGGTGTAATTCCAGGTTGGCAGGGGTTTTTTTAGGCTGTAATGAAGCAAATATGATATTTGATCATCACGCTCTGGTGAGAACAGTGTGATTTTTATGCTTCTACAAAATTAAGCATCTACTTCTGCTCTTTGCTCTTTCACCCCAGTCCATTCCTGTGGTAGGACTCCAGTATTTTTGGTGGAAAGTCACTGTATACAAGTAGTCAGTGATGAGATGCTTATTCTGTGATGATGAGCTGGACCACTCATCTACTCTTTTGGTGCAGCACAGTAGTGAGACATGTAAACATGAAGGGAAAAGAAAATAGGTGGCTGTTTTTCCAGGGGATGGGCCTTCTTGTGGCAGCACCCAGGGCTGCGGGAGGGAGGAGCAGATGCCAGCTTGGAGCTGCGAGGGGGAGCAGCTGCCAGCTCCAGCTTGGCCTCCGAATGGGCTGCACATTTTAGCAAGTACTTAGCACTTTTGGGCAGGCTGGGAAAAAACAACTTCTGTAGCTTGTCTCCTTCTGTAGCAGATTTCTATCTGATCTGAAGACCAAGCACTGCAGTGACCAAAGAGCTGCAGAGAGAAATGGCAAGGATGCACCCAGTGCAACAGGCTTCTTTCACGTAAACCCTGTTTCTTCCACAGAGGTCCTGCAGGACTCTGTTGATTGTGGAGGTGCTGCCTCACCTCCGTTTCCTCATAGGGAGCTTTTCGTGCTCTGCTTACTTCCCTCCTTAATGGTTCACATTTCCAGGGTTAACTTCACAATTTCTCATTGCTAACAATTTCCTTTCTTCTTAGAGTAGAAGATTTCTGTGTTATGGAGTCCAAGTGTAAACTGATCAATAGATAAGTTGAAGAGTAGTGGTGATACACGACTACTCTGCAGTAGTTGCAGTGAGAGTGTGCTGAGCTTTTGCCATTCCCGAGCCATAGCAATGGAGTAATCACACATAGTGTACATGTTTTTGAGATGTTTTGGTTTTTTCCTGTGGGGTTACTGACATACTAAGCCTCAGCAAATGGGTTAAATAAAACTTGAGGTATGGGTTTGAAATACTGCATGACACATCTGATCCATATTACTGTGATGTGCCAGAAACTGCAGTTAGTATGCGAGTTCTGCAGACAAAAATGATTGCAATGCAATTTCTTCTTTTTCCTGTAAAATCACACATATCCTCCCTGCAGGGATTTTGTTGTTCACTGGACTACACTGTGGGTTCGGGGGGAAAAAAAATTCATTTATATGTAAATACAGCCTGAAGGCTGCAAATATCCAAGCTGCTATGAAGACAGAGGGCATGTATGTGAAAACAAATAGACCTGTTGTGGTTAGAAAATTCATAGTTTACCATAATAGGGGGGGAGAAATAAATGAGATTGTCTTTGAAACCTTATAGGTCAGCATTTCAGACTTCTGTATTTGTGCTCCAATTAAACGAGAAAATGGAAAAGCTTCTGGATATTTACTGTTTTTAAGCCAACTTGACAGGGGAGAAGCAGAAACAATATTTTTCATATATTCTATTAGCAAATTACATGCCATGAATAAGATTTTTTTTTGTTTGGCTCGCACATAGGTTTGTGTGAGTTTTATTTGGGTTGGGGGGGGTGAGTTTTTGGTAATTGTTATGTTTCTTTCTTTTTCTCTATGTTAAACGAAAAGAAAATTTTCAAGAAAACTGGAAGTAGAAATTATTTCTGTGGGTCTCATAGCATTGTCTCACAAAATGCTGGAAGGTACAGGAAATCCAGCGGTCAAAAGCAGAAGAGAAGGAGGGGGAGACAAACAAGGAGATAGTGGATGTTTGTGGTATCTTGTGCAGCATTTGGTTTACTTAATTTTTGTTTCTTGATATAGTAAAAATATTTCCTTGCTGAAGTGCTTTTATTTGCACTTACAATAGCATAAATTATTTTGAGATAAGTTCACATTAACCACCATGAATTCCTCACTTACCTGTCACTGTTGCTGGAGATCCAACTCTTAGCTCCTATTAATGCATCTTCTACTTTAGCAAGGGAAAATGTAATTTAGTTTTATAGCTGTTCTTGAAAAGTCTGTGATAAAAACAAACCAGTGCCTCCTCTAGTAAGTATTAAAGCCCAAGCCTGTGCAATTAGTAATAAGTGTAGTTTATCCTCTTAAAAATGTACTGGGGATTTATGTACTAAACTCAGATTAATGCTTATAGGAGTTACCTAAATAAATCCTCTGGTGCACTGATAGGATAATAGATTATTTATTTATCTAGAAAAGTCTGTGATAAAAACAAACCAGTGCCTCCTCTAGTAAGTATTAAAGCCCAAGCCTGTGCAATTAGTAATAAGTGTAGTTTATCCTCTTAAAAATGTACTGGGGATTTATGTACTAAACTCAGATTAATGCTTATAGGAGTTACCTAAATAAATCCTCTGGTGCACTGATAGGATAATAGATTATTTATTTAGTGTTGCATTTCACGTTGACTTCATTTTATTTCTTTTTTTTTTTTAATGAAAACAAAATTGGGATTGGAGTTTATGATATAAGGAACTTGTTTTCCTTCCTCTCTGTAGGTGTGCTTCTAAGAAGATTATTGACCATGAGGAAGCCCACATGTTAGTCAGTTTGTACTAATCCCACCGAAGAAAATGAAGCCACGTTTCAGCTTTGCCGATCCTTTTCCCACCACTGTTGGCTGAATGAGAAGTGGTCGTGTGATTATGCTGACACCCCAGCATGCATTTGGTAGACCTGTGGTTAACTCGTTCCCTCTCCATGTGTCTGCTCTTACAAAGTTTTGTCCTCATGATACTGTGCTTTCATTCTGCCAGTATGTGCCCGAAAGGCTGCCTATGTTCTCACTCTGGAGGTCTGAACGTCAGCTGTAGCAATGCAAACCTCAAGGAGATACCCAGAGATCTTCCTCCAGAAACAGTCTTACTTTATTTGGACTCCAATCAGATAACATCTATCCCCAATGAAATTTTTAAGGACTTGCACCAACTGAGAGTCCTCAATTTATCAAAAAACGGGATTGAGTTTATAGATGAACATGCCTTTAAAGGGGTGGCAGAAACCTTGCAGACTCTGGATTTGTCCGACAACCGGATTCAAAGTGTGCACAAAAACGCTTTCAACAACTTAAAGGCCAGAGCCAGAATTGCAAACAATCCCTGGCACTGTGACTGCACGCTGCAGCAGGTGTTGAGGAGCATGGCCTCCAACCATGAGACGGCCAACAACGTCATCTGCAAGACTTCTGTGCTGGATGAACACGCGGGGAGACCGTTCCTCAACGCTGCCAATGATGCTGACCTCTGCAACCTTCCTAAAAAGACTACCGATTACGCCATGCTGGTCACCATGTTTGGCTGGTTCACCATGGTGATCTCATATGTGGTTTATTATGTCCGGCAAAATCAGGAGGATGCAAGGAGGCACCTTGAATACTTGAAATCCCTGCCAAGCAGGCAAAAGAAACCAGACGAAGCCGATGACATTAGCACTGTGGTATAGTATTCTGTATACAATGACTGCCTTTGTGATGGAAACTAGATTTGGATGACACTAAAACCAGAGGTTTACTTCTAACGTTCATTGTAAACATTAAGACTTTTGGGATTTTTTTCTGTTTAACTGAATTATACCACTGTTGAGCTTTCTAACAGAAAGTTTTGTCTGGGTGGTATACTTTAATTATTTCTCTGGTGGTATCCTAAAGCAAGTGAATTAATATGTAAACATTAGTTTAGACCCATTCCACTATTTAATAACGAAATTTATTTTTTTAATTTAAAAACCAAATAAAAGCTTAAATTTGAACCATGTAAAACAGAGTAATTTATTGATCAGAAACATGTCCAATGCCAGAGCACACTTGGTTTGATCAGTGCTTGCGAGGTAGAAGAGAGGAGCCATGACAAAGTTGGCTGTGAGAGTTCCAGGCGCGGAGGGTCCCCGAAGGGCACTTCTCTCCCTGGGGTGCAAGATGAAGAGCTGGTGAATGGTAGCCCATTTTTGGGGCTGCTTGCCGTGACAGGAGAGGGGCGCAGTGTGGGGAGAGCAGAGTGCCCTGACTCCAGGTGTAAGGGACCGAAGCTTGGGTAAGACCCGGAGGGCATTTCGGCAGCACTGGGGAGGAGCCAACATGAAGGAGCTGCATTGCAGGACATCGAAGAGAGGTAAGCGGGGAAACGTGGTGGGTTTTCATCTTACACCCACTTAACTGCCTCCCATGAGCTTCAGGCAGGTGTCCCCAGCACTGGGGAGGACAGCAAGAAAGCAAGAGCAAACCTAGTCTACTGTTCAAACTAGAGTACCACTAGTGATGGAGGAAAAAAAAAAAGTTAAATGAAATTAGTGTTTTTGATCTGTATATCGGTTCATAACTAAAAGTGGCTTTATTTTTTAGGGTGCGGCCTTTTTAAAAAAGCTGAATGAAATAAATGAATATATAGGCATAATAGGGCATATTCTATTGTGTGTTAGAAAATATTTTTGTATGATTTTATGGATAAATGCTTAGGAAAATACAAAGCCCATGCAGTTAAACTCAGCCTTGAATATGAAATTGATACTTTAAAGCTCTGCTGTCTTTAAAAACATGATGGTTTTCTCTTTTCATAGATAAAGTTTTCAAAGGGAACAAACTCACAAAAATATATTCCTCTTGTCCTTTATTACCATAATAAAATTATATTTGTCTCTGGGTCCCTATAGATCCAGTCTAACTGACATTGGAATATGGATTGCAGAAGTGTGGATTAAAAAATGTGCAAAATGCTGCTTTGCAAAATCAAGTGTTAAAGAACAGCCTTAAAAATACTAAGAAAACTCCAGAGTAATCTCTCCCATCAGATTATCCGTTATTTCTGTTGCAAGTGTATTCTTTTATATTTTGGAGGGCACAAGGGTTTTTTATCTTATTTCTTTCTGAACATTGTTAAAAGAATATATAAAATTTATTCGAAAGGAGGTGAGAGAACAGGGAAAAAAAGACTTTTTTTTTTAAAATGTGCTTAGAGTCAACTTTTTATGTCATCTTTGTGGGCTGAGTCCTGCCTGGGTAGCTGTTCTTGTGACTGACTTAGCTATTTGCATTGTTTTATCTTGATGAACAGTTTTTGGCATATTTAGAGAATGTTAACATTAGTAAAGGCCATAGTCTTTCAAAAAAATACCTGTTCTCTGATATTTCTGCCTCCCCCCTTCCCCCCCCCCCCTTAAAAATTCTGTTTTCTAAGGAGAGGAGGCTGTGGATTACACATCCTGTTTAGTTTGCATTTTATACCTTCCTTTTTTCAAGCTCTATCTTGCTGAACTTTCCAGCATCGCCAAAGTGCCTCCCCCAGTTCCCTGAGGCACTGCGTGGCCTCCTGGAGGAGCCAAAAGCAGTAGGGCTAAATACACATGTGATTCTGAAGAGAGCAGTTAAAATGTTATATTGTACTGCCAATATAACAAACCCTACTGAACGGGATGTGTAGTGCCTCTGTGTAGGCTGAGCCAAGTTCATTCCTGATACAATTCTCCTAATTTCTCTCCTTCAGGGTAAAATTTGTCTTGTTTCTATTGCTGTGTTCCCCAAGCGATACTTCTGATCCCAGCTAGTATGCTACTTTTGGAAAAAGCAGGGGAGACTAGCTAAAAGAAGGGACTGAGCTGGAGGTACTAACTTAATCAAGAATCCAGTGCTGTTTATTCACAACTAAATGCAGAAATTTCTCCACAAAATTTGGACAAAATTATTTAAACAGCAACAATTACAAAAATCTGGACAGTCTTAAAACACTTGCAGGTTTTTAAAATTTGCTTTCAAGCAGCATTTCAAAAAAAAAAAAAAGGTCTCCCCAAAACTGACTGGCAAAACTATAAATAATTTATCTTTAGTTTTTCCATTTTTCCACTTTATTACTTGATCCGTAAGACTGGTTCTGGAGCTGGTACAGTTTTGTCCCAGCTGAGCTTCTGACTCTACGTGTTTAAATCCTGACCAAAAACAATTTAAACCAAGTTAAGCAGTACTCTGTAGAAAGGCTCTGGAGGGATGGTTTCATATCAGTTCTGCAGGTCTACTGATTTTTTTTTAATTGATTCCCTATCAAACATCTCTCCTCACAAAACTTTTCCTTTCTTCTTTTAAAGCCAGTACTGAAACCTCTGTTTAATATCTGAGAATCAAGGCAATGCTCTGACAACCCATAGATGCAAACTCGTCAAGCTGAGTTTAGCTGACAAGGAAAATGAATGAAATCACTGTTCCTCCACTGTTCCTTGACAGTGCTAGTATTCCCGACAACTCAAATATTTGAGCTACATCTCTTTGTTTCATTGAAAAGAAACAGAAAAGAAGGATGAAAACCTTTAGCATATGAAGACACTTGTTTTTATCATGTTTACTGCACACCTTCCTGGCCAAAACTACTGTCTGTAGAAAAGCCGACACGCTGCCCTTTGAAGTCAATGGCACAAACTTTTTAAACTTTAATTGCGTAATACTTCAAGGAGTTATTTTATTTACCAAAACAGTTCTGCTCAAAAATGAGTAAATTGGTATATTTTTAGCTGTGATACCTTACTATACAAATACGATGAAAGGAAATAGATTTTTCCATATTCACAGGAGATAGTATATGACAGAAAATAAAGAAGGAAATGCATAGCACAGTGATTCTTAATTTTTTTTTTCCTTAAGATGCTTCAGGAAAAGTAGGCCTAGGGCTCAGTAGGTTAAATGTGATTCATTTCACTACCCTGATTTTTTTAAAAAACTTCCTAGTTTTTGTTTCTAAAGGGTAAAGGATAACTCTACTAACATTTTTTTTCTTAAAATTAATGCTCATTTTTCCCTGCTAATTTTCTAGTGTTACTATGCTCTGTGGGTAAGATCTGTGATGGTGCATTTGGGCCATGTGTATTTAGGCTCATACTTTATACTTTTATTCTGTTCTCAGTTTTGTACAGAATTAGATACAGATATCCTCACCATTAATGTACGTTATGTTTTTAAGTCTTCAGTAGCAAGATTTTACACCGCAATTGCCATAACTTTCAGGGGCTGAGTACGAATAGAAAGTGTGGTGGTGCAGTTCTGGTCTTCCCAAGGAGGAAAGAGGAGAATTCTGGTTTACCAAAGAGATGCCATGCAGAAAATCCACCATAGTGTTTTTCAGTTTGAAGGGGGCAAACTGTAAGCATTAGGAAGCAAGCAAAAAAAGGGAAAGTAAAAGGAGCAGCTGGAGGCTAAAATGCTTGAAGGTATCATGGAGTCTTGCAGCATGTTTAGATGTGCAGTGGGGTCTCAGTGAATCTAAATCAATTTTAAAAAGGGTGTCCCTCTACTCCCACACCTGGAAAAAAGCTAGCATTGCTAAACAAGAGTAAATGAGATTTCAGGAGTTACAAACATAGTCTTTAAACTGTAGGAGTGAAATCTGAAGAAGGAAAATAGAAGAGCGTGTAAATTCTGGTGGGGTTAGATGTAAAGCCATAGTGTGGCCAAAACAAACGGGAACATTTTTTTATAAGCAAATCAGAAATGGGAATCCCATCTCAGCAAGGGCCAAGAGCTAATCGGGTACTAAGGGAGTGCTGTGGATAGACTGGGCAAATGTTCTGAAAGAAACTCAGCTAGCATGTGAGAAGGGGAAAAATCATCCTATGAATTAGTTACTGGTTAATAGATAAGAAACAAAGGTAAGAAGAAATTGTCTGTTTTCTTGAAGGAGAATGGTTACTGAAATTTCTGAGAAGGTGTCCCAGAGATCTCAGAATGGGACCAATGCTGTGCAATGTATTTCTGAGTGATCTGGAAAAGGGAGTTAATAATGAACTGATAACATTGGTGGATGATAAACAGTTATTGAGGGCAGTCCAACCTACAGCTAACTGTGAAGAAATACAGAAGGTTCTCACATTTCTAAGTTAGCAGATGATGATAAAATGAAGGTTGGATTTGGTGTGAATAATTGCAAAGTACTGCAGATGGCACATCCTTAGCTATGAACACAAGGATATTCTCTAAATTAGCTATAATCAAATGGAAAAAACATCTTGGAGACACAGTGGGAAGCTCTTCAATGACAAACACCAGAATTATTAGGAGGGAAATAGACAGCCAAACAGTGTGGTGGAACGGCCTGATAAACCAGTGAGTAAAATCTGTGATGAACCCACATCTGGAATATTGCATTCAGTTCAGGTTCTCCTCGTCTCCAAAAAAAGCAGATCTGTAGTCTCCAAACTACAGAAGATGTAGAGAAAGGCAATAAGATAATCAAGGATATGAAGTTGTTTCCATAGGAGAAGACATCAAACATCCCCAAGCATGGGGATGAGATGCCAGAAGAAGACATGGTAAAAACTGGAGTAGTACACAAAAGGTAACTTGAGAAGGACTGATCTCTGTTTCTTGCAACAGAAGACAGAGCAGTTCTGATTAAAGAATACCAGGCAGCAGGTGTTGGGGGGGGGTGGAGTTTAATATTTTTTGTTGGAAAGCATGCATTTAAATGATAAAGTACAGGATACTGTAAAGAAGAAAGCATATATTCAAAGGTAGGATTCCACAAATTCATGGAAATCAAGGTTGCCAGAGGTTATTTAACACTGCTAGCATTGATGTAGATACAATTCTCAAGAAGGAAAGCCCCTGCTCATCCCAGGAAGCAGGGATGGTTTCCCTAGGAAAGGCTCACAAGTCTATGCTTCTCTTACTCTCTCTGAGGGGCTGCTGCAGTTGTTTGTTGAAGAAGGGAAGGTGGGCTTGATTTTATGGCACCGAGCATCCAGTGGGATGCAAACTGTGCTGCAGTGCCCGCTCTGTGAGGCAGGAGGGAGCGTTTGTTGTGCGGACAAGGAGGTTTCACATGCGTGGAGTGGGAATGAAGCCCCGGGAAAGCAAAATCACATTTATCTGTTGGCATCTCCTCACTGTGAATTGCAGCGCTAACTGCCGGGCAGGGTTCAGGTGTTCCACACTGAGTTGTGCCAAGACTATGTTAAGTAAAGGATGACAGCTTTTCACTGGGGACCTGTGGGAAAGTTATTCAGCGATCTTTCCTGACACATCGAGGTGCATTGATACTAATCTCAGCTCACCTGGTGGTCCATCTAAAATGGATGGGGATTTCCCTACAGGTTCATCATTAAAATAAGGCTAAAGAAATCCCTTCATCATTGTCTGTTTCTTCAAGTGAAAACTGGTGTGATGACTTAATAAACTTCACAGTGCCACTTATGACAAGGAAATACCCTGGCATCTTTAGCTTTGATTTGCCTGAGTCAATTAATTTGAGGAGTGAAACCAACCAACAAGCATTAAATACAGAGTGTACATGCTGTACCATGGCAATATATGAAGTAGGTGTTTTTTGCATGCCAATACATACATGAGTATGTATGTGTGCAGGTCATCCATAGAATCATAGAATAGTTTGGGTTGGAAGGTACCTTTAAAGGTCATCTAGTCCATACATCTTTCAAATCCACTGTTTCCTTGCGGTTAGTCATGTGCATGAGTGTGTCAGATATGTGTACAACACACGTGCACGCGGATAAAACAGGAACTCCTTTGGATGCTTTCATTTCCCCTATTTAATCATGAAACAGGTTGCTTTGTTGCTTTGAAGCCATGATTCACACTGCTTCCGAGCCAAGTACACCTCCGTCCTCAGCCTTTCACAATGTCCCCCCGGTCCCAGCACCAGCTGCACACAACGTGAAAGAAAACGGGGTGACACTGGCACAGCTCATCCTCTTTCTCTTTCTGAGATCCTTAGTCAAATCCATCAGTTACCATATAAAGCTGTTACAGACCTTTGTGAACAACCTTTTGTTTTCCTTCTGGCTCACAGAAAGCAATACGATTTTCTAGAAAGAAAGATGGTTAGGTGGATGATGTAATGCCTTTTAGCTCATAAGAAACGGTCCTGTTTGTAAAATGTGCAAATGTGGCTAGTGTCCCTGGATCTGTTCTCCTCTTCTGCACTTATTAATGAGTAAGTTCTTGGCATTACAGTGTGTTTGGCTGTGTTTTTCTCCTAGGAGATAGTTATGCCCCTTGGAGGAGATTTCTTGAGATGGTTGTGAGTCCGAATACAGCTGCTAAATCCAACAAAAGCTCCGGAATGAAAAATGAGATGGTTTTAAGCTTTCCCTACTGCAGGGAAACTTGAGAAGCAGTTAAGTATTTGGGAATTCAAACATCTGTATTATTCTTAATGCTGCTGGGAGGTTTCAAACACACATTGTAAGCATCCTGCTGGTTCGGTGGGGCAGTCTCCAAGCAGATTTCATAAAGACGCGACAATCTCCAAAGCCTCTTAGTGACTTATTAAACTGGTCATTGGAGGAGAAAAAAACAAAAAAAGCCCAAAACAAAAGAAGTCCCTATGTTGAACAGTCTGTTTAGGTATCTTTATCCTTCACAATTATTAGTCTCTGCCTCATAATCAAAGAGTCTGTGACCACTAGACTTTTTCATAGCTCCATCTTAATTTGGCAAAATAGGTCTTTTTAAACACATCTGCCCTAACACTGGTAGTATCTGACCTCACAGTACTAGTATTTAAAAGGCAACTGAAGTTTAACATATTAGCTAAATCTCATCTGCACTGAGGTCTGTTTGTACATCTGTCTACATATCTGCAAAAAAATGCTTAGGTATATATTAAAAATTACACATTTTCCTTACATAGGTGTGGCTATGAGACCATGCTCTTTCAGATATGCTCTGAAAGTTTTTAATGTAAAAAAGCAAGGAAAAAATTGGAAAGGAAAAACAGACTCCAGACAAAACGGAGGAAAAAAAAGCCCTAGCACAACCTATTCTTGTTTCTTCCTTTGAGGATTAGCTTTGTGCTCAATGCTGCATTTTATGGCTTACCAATTTTTTATTTCTGTACCTAAGCCAGATTAACATTCACTTTCATATGCTCTGATTTAATGTAAAAAAGCAAGGAAAAAATTGGAAAGGAAAAACAGACTCCAGACAAAACGGAGGAAAAAAAAGCCCTAGCACAACCTATTCTTGTTTCTTCCTTTGAGGATTAGCTTTGTGCTCAATGCTGCATTTTATGGCTTACCAATTTTTTATTTCTGTACCTAAGCCAGATTAACATTCACTTTCAGCAAAGTCTCTTATAAATGGAGTTCTCAGCAACAGAGAATACTGAGGCATATCAAGTTGTCTGAAAAAAACTGACTGCAACAAATAAGCTCTCTAGAAAATATTTCTATACCGTGTTAATTAAATTTAGTGGTGAAGGAAAAGAGTTGTTGTTGAATTAAGGTAATGCTAGAGAGATTTCAGATTCTCAAGTAGATGCTGGCTTTTATATTCTTAATGTGGCTGTATATGGGACAACCAACACACCTTTTTGCTACCCTATTTCAGAAGCTATGGGTCTGGTTGCTATTACAGAACACAAAACCTCCTATGTCTTTCTTCATGCAGTCACTAAGGACAAGAGCTTTGGGAAACACCGTACCTGGGAAATGCCACCCTGAGAGCAGTTTGCTCAGAGTCCCACCTCAGCACTGGCAGCTGCTTTGTTTTAGGCCATGTGTAAAAGGAGGGAAACTGCTGTTTGGATGACGTCTGTGAACCCTCTTGAAGTGACTCGGTTACCACTAGTAGCAGATACACCACAGCTCAGGATCCCAGACGGCTCATCCCTTAAAACCACAGGGCGCTTTTTTTTTCCTGACAGGGCATCCTAACATGTTGGTGAACTGAATTATCTGGGTAAGCCAATTTCATGGCTACTTTTCTACAGAGTGACATGTTAGTTTTGGGACATGAAACTCTCCAGTACTATAAACTGAAAAACACCAGCATAGCCAGTTTGATTTTCACGAGGGGGGTGTCTAACCACATTGCAGCTATACTCACAATGTTAGAACTTTTTCCCTTCTCTTTAGTCTTTTGTTGTTTAATATTACCTTTGCAGTTGAATAACCTTCATAGCTCTTCATATTGTATCTTCAGCAAGCTTGTTTTCACTTACCAAAAATTATTTCCTATTGCTATGAATGGTAGACCTCACTGGGAAATATGTACATGGATGGGGATAGATTTGGTCTTTTCTCATGGTTTTTACAAGATTCATGAACTGATTAATATACTAGGGTTTTTTACAAAGAAAATTATATTTGATGTGTATACACAAGCTTTTTTAAAAATGGCTGATCAATAAATGAACAAAGTGGAATTTACTGTATTTTATTCTGAAGTCCTGAAGTAGAAAAAGACAGACTATCTGTTTGGAAGGGCTGGGTAATGTATAAAGGTATTCTTTCAAAAGACAAGCTCTGCAGTACCTTGAAACATTTATTTCTCTTCCAAAACTATGGCAACCCTGAAACTGTTGTTCGAAGCATCATACTAGATGCAAATTGTAATGCTGAAAATAATTCATTTTTAGATAGTAAAAGAAAAATCAATCTCTATCTTGGGTTCTCACATTGTGACGTACCAAAATTCCCGGTTGAACTTCAATTTGTGCTTTCTTTGTTAGGAGACTTCCTTCCCAAAACCAAGAATGCACTTTGGGCTGTATGTAAAACAGAAATTTTGCCGTTGCCATGGGATCAGCATTTCTGCAATAAATGTGTTATTGATACGGGGTGAACTGAGTGACTGTTCTGGCAATTGCTTTTGTACTGACGGGCTTAATGTGGGTTTAATCTCTAAATAACGGCATCACACAGCTCTGCAGTGGTGCACCCTCAGACTTCTGGAGTGGCAGTGAGGAACTAGCCTTTCCTTACGCTGGTGGCAAACAGCAATGACAATTGTCTTAGCTTTTTATTGTTCATATGATAAAAGACAGATGGTGTCTTTTTGTATTTGGCTGTACATAGATCTCTCTGGAATCTGTAAGTGTGTGTGTATGAGGGCAGGCTTTCTCAGGGTAAAAAAAATGGTATTTCAGCAGGTTGACTGCATGTTATCAGCTTCCAGTAATGGGTCACTGTTCAGCCAGCATCACCCACAAAGTTACTTTATAGCAAAATTGCTGGAGTCAGCAGGCTTCTGGAAAATAACCATTATTGTTTAAATGCTTGTATTCCAGTATTTTTCCACAATTACTGCTGTTCTGCACCATTGTGTCCTCTGTGAGCACCACTGTGGAGGTGAGCAAAAAGTTGTCTTGGAAGGAACAAGCTCTAAATTTTCAGGCTCTCCTGAGGTGGTGGAGGAAAGGTCTTTCATGGAAACTACCTCAATTAAAAACATGACTACATAATTGTGGACCTGAGGAGACCTGACACACATTTCATGCCTGGCCCCTGACTGCCTGAGTAAATAGATGCTGTACTTAGCACAGAGAATAAATGGTTTTGGCTGAGAAGAGTGAGTCATTCAGAGCTGAGCTGCTTTTCCTGAAAACCCACAGAAATTCAATGATTAAATAGGCTTTACATTTGGAAAATCCTGCAGGCAAGTCTTTAATCAGTGTTGAAATGTTTTTCCTTCTGATGCCAGTAGATTTGTTTTGACACAGCATGGCGATGACTATAGGTATGGCAGTCAGTTTTATCTGGTAGAGGCGTGTGGGTGATGACTGCTTATGTCACGTGACCACAGTATTAGGTGTCTGACAAGTGTGCTCCTTCTGCTGCAGGTGTTAGGTTGAGCACAACGGAGAACCAACTCTTCAGTACAAACTGAGAAGATGCCGGTGAAAGGTGCTGCATGGTCTGGCTGAAGATTTGGAGAGTGAGCAGATGGCATCCCTCACTGCAGCCCTGATGAAGCTGTTTCTGATGAGCTTGGTTTGAAACACCAGTTCTCATCCCTTGTGGAAAACCACGTCGATCCATGACACAGGGACTTCAGCTGTTCCAGCCTCCTGTACCCATGCATGTGTATGTGCACTTGCATGGGTGTGGTAACATTCAACTCGGCTAGGTCTTGCTGGTAGGAGAGTGGGAATTTATACGCCCTACATTTTGAGTTAGGGCATATACAGATGATGGGCTTGGGCGGCAGCAATATCCTGGGGAAGCTATCCACAGGCTTGTTGGAGAGTGGGTGAGAGAGCGTCAGAGGGTGCTCGCCATGATCATGTGCTGTTCCAGTTTTGATATAAGAAGTTTGTGATTATTTTGTCTTCTGTTCTCTTACTGGCCTAATACTGGAATCTTTTCTGTAAAAATGAAGGCAGAGTAATTAAATCATTACTTACCACTGCCATAACGCAGAAGCACTTAATTACTGCATGTTATATGTCATGTCAGAGCCTGCTGGGTTGCTTTTGTCTGAGGCCACTTCCCCAGGGCAAGGAGTCAGCCAAGTTCTTGGTGCATCCCTGCCCGACCATGGGGTGCCTGCCTCTGAGCAAAACACACCTTGTTCACCTGACAGCTACACTCGGGGGGAGGTTCTCCGTGTCCTTCAGCAGCAACATGGACCCAGCAAACTACCCACCTGTCTGTCAGATGTTGTGCATTTCCATGTGTAAACTTCATTTCCTACCAGAGAGAAGGAGTCAAGCAGCAGGGCAGGGCAAGGAGTGGTGGGAATCTGCTCCTTGTGCTCCCAGGGAGAAAGGAGTAGCTAGGGTGGATGAAGGAGGTCCTGATTTGAAGCAAGGGGGTACGGGAATGCCTGGAAAAGCTAGTAAAACCCAGAAACCTGGTAGTCTGTATATGGGAGAAGCCCTGAGCTCTCTGCAGAGAGGGAAGGAAGGGGTGGGAAAGACTGAGGTAAGATGACTACCTGGAGAGGATACTCTGCGTAGGGATATTCATTCATTCGGGGAGCTGCTGGGGGATGCAGAAGGAATTCCGCCATTCAGTAACCATGACCCTTGCTGACACCACAACTTGTTTTCTACCTCCCATAACACCATTGCTGCTGCTCTCCACTCTGGAAAGGCTGTTTGGGAGCAAGGCTGAGCTGGGAGAGAGGGACGTTAGGATGCTCATGCTCCTGATGAGGGGATCAGTTGCCCAGCCCCACCTGGCCTGGCCAGAGTGTTTCTCCCTTGCCACCTGCAACCTCTGAGGCCTCCTTGGAATGGGGACCTGGGTTGGTAGGAGGCATCCCAGTGCTGTCCCTGCTCCTGCTGCGAGGCTGGTTCCCACCAAGCGGGGTGGGGGAGGAAAGGTGCCGAACTCTGCGGTGGATGCTGAGTTGATCAACCACTGCCACGTTGCCACCCCAGCAGCTCGCCTGATGCTTGACTCTTCCCTGCCCAGCCCTCATCAACTCTGAAGAGGAAAAATGTTTTTCTTTTCAGGTAGTGAATTGCAAATAATGTCCATGCTCTGCTCTCCCACAGAAGGGCGTTTAAACCAGCTGTGTGTGTCTTTTGAAACACAGGGAAGATATAGCGAAGAAGGGAGCAGGCTATATAAATCAAGTCATCCCTTGCATGCTTCTCCCTGTTTTGTCTTTAAAAATTCATAAGCTGGGAGACGACCTACCCTGCTGTAATGCCTTCCTGGGTGAAATCCGAAAGTGTAGAGGGTCAGATCCTTACCTGCAGTAGTTTATTGTAATGCCATTAAAATCAAAGCAGCTGTTCTCATTTATCACAGTGAAGGTCCTCCTGCAGAAAGCATTTTTAACTGCCAGCATCGTCACTGAGCATGAGGGAAAGAAATCCATGGTAATTTGGGGGGAATATTTGGCCTGTCTAGTTTAAAGGTGCTTGTTCCTATTTCAGTTGTGCCTAGGAGTTCCTATCAGAGAAAAAGATACTGATAGAAGGGTTTGGGCCAGCACAAGTTTCTTTCAGCATTGACTTAAGCTGTCAGGACTAAGTAGATCAAGAAGAATAGCACTCAAATAATGAGAGCTTCAAGGCTTTGTAGATAACAAAGAGAATCTAACTTTAATTATGATCTTCAGCAAACTTTGAAAAGGTCATATTCCTTCATCAGTGCGTAGAAGGACAAAGAGCATCTTCATGAACTCCTCTCCCACCTTCAAGGTAGCAGCACTCCTGGCTCTTAGCCCAAAGCCTGGGAAGGCCAACATGACTGTTTTTTTCCTTAGAATTATCTGGTACAATATTAAAAATGTCATTGCTGCACTGCAAGGGCAGTAAAGCAGGGCTAAGAAAGAGCAGTTATAATCTAAGTAGAAAGTACCAGGGACAGGTGAAGACTTGAGTCTCTGCTCCTTCTTGTAAGAGCATGCTAGTATACCACAAAGACGTGGAGGCAGAAGAAGCAAGAAGCCTGTGTGTGTTCAGAAGGCCTGTTATGACCATGTTAGTTTTTCTATTTATTTATTCTCTGGAAAGTTGACAGTGGAGGAATTAGTCCACCCAAACAGACATATATATATATATAATTGTCTCTCTGTGTGTGAATACATACACATACATGGCAGGGTGAGTGAGTGCAAAATGACGTGTACTGAACCATATTTTCTGATATTTTTCTCCAAGTTTCTTACCCTCCCACCAATTCCTAGCATGTTGCTGTAGCTAAATCTTCCCTGAACTTTTTTCATGTCACATTAATTATTTGCCAGTGAACAGGGTCTGATTAGCAAGTTCCTAAAACTGAACTTGTGAGATGCTGTACCTTTCATGCTAAAACACAAAAATGTTCTTCGGTTGGCTCAAGACATACCTCCCTACCAGTTTGGAGGTACCTCCCTCACCCAACAAGATTTAAAAAATTTACACAACTTTTAAAATATCAGTCTCAGGCTTTGTCTTAACTTAAAAACTGTACTTTTGAACCAGAGGTTAATTAACTTTAGTGGTTATAATGCTAGTATTATATCCCTTGCTTCTATGAGGAATTTACAGAGGAACAGTTTGCAAGCAGGCATCCTGCATTTAAAAATAACCTTGTTTTGCAGGCGTATATAACTTGTTTTAGATACAGTTGCTGTCTCTACCTAAGATCCTTATCATTGTCAAGGAAATGAGAATTTCTCTGGGGCTGTTATCACTATAATTCCATGAAATATAGTCAAGTACCATAAATGTAAAACCTTGTTGCCTGCTGCTGGCCTCTTCTAGGACCTCATCATTCTTAGATGTGAATGGTATGGATAGGAGACCTGTCTGCTGAGGTGCCTGATATCAACAAAGGCTGAGAAACTCCAGATGAAATACAGGAGTGTTGCTCAACTTTTAGACAAATATACCTTGGTAAAGGTCACCTGTGAAGGAAAAGATGTATGGAGGATGCCTGGAAAGGTGTTCAGAAAACAGATGCTTCAGTTTTATTTTCCCCCCCTTGCTTGTTTTTCACTTTTGAAGTCCTACTGGGGCTACAAAATTTTACAGTGACTGGAGAAACAGCAAAGTGGTGAATTGCCACAGCCAAATGAGATGATGTTTAATAAGAGACAGGAAAAGGTTTTTTAAGTCAGACTACCTCAAACTCTGCTAGCATGTAATTTTTTTTTCAGTGGCTAATTAACATCAGATAAAAGATCTTAAAGTCTTTAATAACAATTTTGCTTCTTCATGGAGATGCAAGAACTCCAAATAAACATCCTTGATGCATCCTTTATCAAGGCTTGGAAAGTTTGAAAGACTAAACTCAAGCTCTTTCAGATAGGTCTAAAGTAAAAGTAAAAGAAAATCAAGAAGGTTTTAGCTTTATTCTCTTCATCTGTCCTTTACCCAGCAGCTGTAATTTAGCCACCAAATAGATGGGGAAGACAAGCTCCATAGAAAATATATATGTTCTCTCATGTCAGCTACAATGGAGGGAATATTTGGTGTACAGGTTTTATCTGCCGCTTTAATTTCTTTTAATTCCCCAAAGTTTCAAGCTGATCTGTGTTCCAGCTCTAAGTATCTGTATTAAGACCAGATTTACAAAATCTCAAGCAAAAGTCTGATTGAGATTTTTATAAATCTGGCCTTAATGAGGAGACTTAGAGCTGGATTATCCAGATTGTTTTGGAAGTTGTGAGGATTAAAAACTTGTCTTAAAGAACAAGGCTCCCTTAGCATCTTCTTAATGAAGACCCTAAGTTTAGAAATGCCTGTTTAGGAAGAAGGAAAAAGAGAGAAATCAAAGCATCTTTCTTTAAAATAATAAAAACAATTCTTCATTTTAGAAGTGCAGGGCAGCCTGGGAGAGTGAAGCCAAGCCCTGGACCCCTTCTTGGTGTGCTGAGCTATGGTGCTCGCAGACGCTGAGTAAGAGTCTATGGGGATATTGCTGCCAGCAGGGTGGGAATCGAGCAGATAGGAGCTGCTCTTTCTAGCTCCAGCTGGGGCAAGGGCAAGGTGTGGGCTGGGCTCCCTCAGCCAGTGCAGTGTCAACCTGGTCATCAGCAAGAGTTGGTGCTGCTCCTGCCTCCATGCCCTGAACCTTCCCCACCATGCATGGGGCTAGGATGGTGCTCACCCAGTTCATCTCCCAGATCACCCCCAGGTGTGGGGATGTTTGTGACAAATGTTTCTTCCCTTTTCACTTTGCTTTGTTTCTTCCTGCCAGTCGCTGAATGGTCCTCTGAATCAATACAGAAAAATGACGAGCCCCAGTAGGGTCTAAGGGCTGGGGGGTGCTCTGCAGATATATGCAAATCCAAGCTCTGCAAAACAGTTTGTCTTCCCCATTCATGCCAGACCCATAAGGAGAGGAAGTGTGTTTGGAAAAGGAGTTGCATGTTTTGAGGACGTTGTTCTCTAAATGCAATGTGTTAACTATACACCTTGTGCGTGTGGTTAGAGGGGCTCCGGCGTTGTGAGAACAAGTCCTAAAGAACTCCTCTAGAACACATGCAGCTTGTTAATGTCCACTTTTAAAGAGAGGACACTGCTTTTATATCATGTTTTCTAAGACTGTCTCCAGGGGAAAACTACATTTACTTCAGTGACTCGTATTAAGGGAGTGAGGATTAAGGGCTCAGAGTATCTAAATGCTTGGCCACTCATTACAACTAAAGGTCTTGGTGTCAGACATCATATCCTAATGGAATATGTATTAACCAGCTGGCCAGGAAAGTCTAGCTTTATAAATATGTGACATACTGAAGTGCTTCCATTTTGCTCGTTGAATTCAGCATGATGATCAATTTGTGCATCTGCAAGCTCTTCAAAAGTAGCTGACGACAGAATGGCTTGTTTGCTCAGAGACAGACTTCTGCAGCTTGTTACATGGTGTGTGAGTCTCTGAGTTCACCTTCCTCTCTTGTTTTTGCAGTTATCCTGGGAAAGAGGTTGGGGAAAAAACAGAAAACCTTATGAGAGACTAGCATTAAAAAATATACTCTGTGGCAGAATTTTAGGATTAAAATAAACTGTGTTTTATGTGGTCCCCTAATGTACCCAGCTGTCTAAACTATTTTCTCTCACCTAGGATCTGTCAGTGTTGGGAACATCTGCTAAGATGTTCCCCTGCTGGTTACGGATATGCCATTGAGCAAAGCAAGTGCAAAACTTTATACAAAGGGGAATGCAATATGCTCTTCCTGATCATCTCTCTCTACCATAAAACACTAAAGTTCACACAAGGATTTCTGTTTGGTTGGTTGGTTTTGAATTAAATTATCAAAGATTTTACATTTCTCTAAGTCCTCGAGCGCATTTGCACTTTCTCTCCCCTGTTAATGTGCCTGTTATAAAAGTGAAAAGGTACTGTCTTTTCTTAGACTTGTGGATAAAGCTGAGAAAAAAAAAGGGGGGGGGGGGGAAAAAGAAAGGCCCTTGAAAACTGCAG
>NW_008796217.1:5381953-5389416 GCF_000699145.1 Aptenodytes forsteri
GAAAGAAAGAGGGGGGGGGGGGGGGGGGCAACAGAGAAGCTCTTGCAAACTGCAGAAACTGCAAAAAACACTTGCTTGTTTGTTTTTCTCCCAATTATGTCAGTTCAACTACAAAAACATGTCAGCTCCTCCCACGTACCTTGCCAGGGGCCTTCTATTATGACAGCTAAAACAATACTGTTGCTGTTTAAATGAATGCAGTGTTTTCAACTTTTGAGAACAAATAGTATTCATCATCCTCCTAATATTGATATCTGCAGAGGAGAACATTGGTTACTAATCAACTGCTTGTTTTAAGAGCCTGTCTCAAAACATCCCCAACTCCACTGGCCACTTTGCTAGATAATCTTGTTCTACTCCGATGTCAACATTTAAGACAGGGTTTTCTGTCAAAATGGAGAACACACAGACTGGTAAATATGTAATAAGTGGGATTTCAAACAGTCCAGTTGTAATGTTTTTCACTAAACGGTCAGAATGAGTTTGCCTATTATCAACCAAAGAAGTTTGCACAGATTTGCTGATCAGATCTTGCATCGCTGCAGACTTGGTCTGCAGTTGGTATTACTGCAGAGCCTCAGACACCCCTGTCTCTACTGGGAGAGTATAAACACATGGTGAGACTTCCTTAGCATTTCTGTGCCACTGCATGATCCTAAGCACATTTCTCATGACCACTTGCAACCTTAATAGAAGAGTTTCCAGTGAGGAACAAGAAGTCTCTTGTGCACAGAAGGCAGAGTATACTCATGTATGTGCGTACAGGCTCACTCTAGAAAAGACTTGAACAAAGTCTACATTAATAGGATGTAATAAAAGAAAAGTGGTGACACAGTGTGTGACTAGTTGCATGGTTTCAGATATTTCTAAAATTATTAAATATAAATAATCAAACCGTCAGTACATTTTTTGCTGCTTGTCAGACTTCTTAGTAGCACTTCGCACCATCCTGTGAGCTTTGCAGTGGCAGCTGATGACACATTCATTGGAGGATAAGGTAATTGGTTCACAGATCAGATCAGCAACAGATCAGTATTTCAGGCAAAAAGGAAATAATGAAAAAAAACCTCTAGGATGTTTCTGGGCAAAACAAACCAAGGGGAAAATATTAAGGAACAAGAAGGGTTATTATTTTATTATCCTACTGCACTGTGTTTCATGTTTTTGCAGCACAGAATTCAAGTTGGTGCCAACTCTCTGCTTGGCTCTTAAAAGAGATTTCTAAGCATTTGAGGAGAGATGGTTCAAAATGGTGTGAAAAAAATTGACTTTTTTTCTGGAGAAGTTGTTGATGTTTTGCAAACAGCTCTAAGTAGTGTTGAAATTTTCCTGCTTTTTTTTGTTGTTCCTCTGTTTGAAGAAAACTGTGTATGTTACTTTACTGCTCTGTTGAAAAATTATCTTGTAACCTTGAAGCATATATATTAGTTTTGTTTCATTTTAGCCTATTCAGCTGCAAATCAAGCATAGTGAGTTTAAGCTGTTGGTTTAGCTGGTTTAAAATTTGTTGGCTTCCTTTTAAAGCCAACAACCATAATGCTTCCATAACACTTTCTGGCTGTGCTAGTCCTCAGAGAAATAATACTTTCATACAACTTCCATTGATCTTTGGGAAGGCTGGAACTCTATTTTGTGAATAAATATATTTTCAAAGCTATTTAAAGTTTCAATTAAACAGTGTGATTTTTGTCAAATTATTCCTTAGCCTTATTGAAACAGAAAATAGAGCACTTTCTACTATTTATCATTACTCCATTGTATTAAAGTACACCATTCTGAAATGGTTCATACAAGGCTGCTCACCTACGAATGAGCAAAATGGATGCAATGACCCAGAGATGCATCTGAGGAGCTGGCTCCGCTACAGGGCTTTGCATTTAGCCACTGTGGGGGGGAACCACTTCTGGATGCAATTATCCTGGTGCTGCGTGAAGTCTCAGCAGTCAGACGGTCCTGCTTAAACGGGAGTCACAGTCTCAGTTGGCTTAAACCTGTGCAGTACTGTGCAGGTTCACAGCGCTACGCTAATTTACAACAACAAGGGTATCGCGCTCAGTCTGTATGACCGTGGCAATGGTAATGCTGAGCATTGTAAGGAAACGGTCTGGTCTCAGCTCTCCAGGAATGAAGTTGCTCCTTCAGTGGATAGGAACAGTTAAGCTCAACTGCACAAAACATATGTTGCTTGCATAAGATACATTTTGGGTGAAAACTCTGCTTTTAATTATAGATGGTTGCATAAAATGTCAGTGATTAAAGCACAGATTTAGCAGTATTCTTGGCCTGCATGATACCAGCCAGAAAGCATGTTTCTCCTCCTGTTTACTCCTCTTGGAGCAGAATTTCTCCAACTTCATGAAAGTTTTTTATTCAAGTGAAAAAAATGAACCAAAGAGAAAAGTAGTATTTCCTCATCTATTCTGTCTCTTAAGGTTTCTCAACAGTGAAATTGCTGAGGATGGGATCCAGAACAAGCTGAGCAGGACTGTTTTGAAACAGGGACAAATGGAGATCTAATATCTCACTTCAAAGCAAGAAAGCTAAAATTCAGGTTTACGTTGTCTGAGGCAATCTTAGCCTTTGGTGTCCTTTTGTCCATAGACTGATGGGGAATGCCCATCCTTTAAAATCACCAGTTGCCTCTGATCAGTAAAATTCCTTCAGTAATTCTCCAGAGCCTGAGATAATTATATCCAAGGCAAAACTGGCAAGGTTTGAAATCTGATCAGCTATATATCCAGCTGAGCATGATCCACTTAAGTATTTGTTCTGATTTAGCCATTGTCATTCCAAATATACTGCCATGGAGGAAAATATAAACATGATCCCTTCTTTTTTAGGATTGTTACCATCTGTATCATAGTTACCAAATGTTTCTTGCTTAACTTGTATTTAAAATTAACCTAGTCTATGCATCGCCTGCCTTTACTGTAAGCATAATATAGTAATCACAGCTCTGTTCACAGAATGTGGTCTACTTCGATAAGCATTTTTCTTTAGCTTTGAGTAATGTTTTCTGACAAGTGCTATTTTTGCCACTTCTTCTATAAATGTGTAAGTTCTTATTATTCTGCTGTAATGATTCACTTCTGTACTCATTTCTGTGGAAGTACGTTGAATTACACCAGCTGAGGTTATGGCCTCTACTGCGCTTTTCAGAATGTTTTCTTTTAGTCTCCTCTATTTTTAGGTCAATTACTGAGTCCCCATCACATTACATGACTGAGGATAGCACCTGTCCTTTTATTTATATCCTCATCTTTTCTGAGTTCCTGTTGCTGCTTTTTTTGACCTCCCTTCCACATGTAACTGCTTCTCATTATACTATTTCCTGATTTAAGCTAGTTTACACAATATCTGTGTACGTTCAATAATCCCTTTGAAAGAACTAATTGAGCAGAAAATGCTAGCGGGAGACCTATGGGTTAACCGAAGCCAAGGCAAAATCCTCAAGCACATAAGGAGGATACTTTCCATTTTAAATGAGGTGATTAATAGTAAGACCCTATCTTACTCTGAATGCTGTGCATGCAAGTATTACTTTGGCAACCTTTCATGAGAGCAAAACCATGTTTAAAAGAGTATTTACTGGAAAGCCAGGTTCTGCCTGACTCCAGGAGGGATCCTTAGCACCAGGAGGGACACAAAAGGCTGCCTTCCCTTCCTAATCTCCAGCTTCTGCATTTCTTGAAAGGGCTGACAGAAGTCACTCGATTCGCAAGGTGGCTGCCAGCTAAGCGTGACCAGATGCTGGAGGAGCTGGGAAGAGCCACGGATGTGGATCTGGTCTCTGTCTGCAGTAGGACTGGCTGCTTGTGACAGAAGTAGGAAGGGAACTAACGCCGCAACCATCTGACCCTCAAAAAACACTCACTTTGAGTTACCAAGTTTGTCCTGTCAAGTGTAATGGCCAAGAGCCAAAGCTCTTCTGCGTGAAGTACCTAATTAATATCTGAATGAGTATTTGGAGGTTTTGGCATATATTCAGGATTTGTTATCATCTGACCTTTTCTAACCTAGTTTATTATATGTCATATATGGCTTTATTTGTGCGGTGTATTTTTTTTTCTTTAATTATTATCGTTTATCCTTAAAAAAAAGCATTACTGATATATTTGTGTCAGTGTAAAACTAGAATCACTCACAAGTGTGGCTGGCTTTAAATATATTTCCAATATGATTTACAGGGGTAACTTCATATGCACAAAGAAACTTAAACTTCAAGAAACAGCAGCTCTTCCCAAAGATCTGGTATTGTACTAGGATGGGCTGCAGTATACCTTAGGTAATTTCAGGCTATTCAAGCATCAGAGTTCTCCACATCAGTATTCAGTCTGTATTTTACCATGATCAAAATAAGGCTATCCATTTCTTATGTTATGTCTTTGATTCTGCCTCACTGTACCTATAAAGTGTCATTCCTGTGGGTTTTGAGCTGGAATTTGAGCTGTGCCAGCCTTAGCATGACTTCTTGGATCCCACAATGAAATGAACATCTAATACCCTGATAAAGAACAGCAAGGAAAACAGGAATAAAATAGTTAAGTAATGGGTATAAAATTTTATCAGTGATAGCTGAAGCCTTCTTCCCAAATATGGCACTGATTTTGTCACGTTAGGAATGTTGCAACTAATTGCCTATTTCTCAACAACAATGTCATGCAGTTACAATTTTGATTGTGAAGGTGTGTGTTTAAGATTTAAGACTTGAGAGTAAGGTTGGAGTGGGTTATGTGGCAAGGGTAAATGGTTCATTTTGAGTTTCTGAAGAAAAAGTGCACTGCTCTCGTTTTCCAGCCAGTCTGAACAAAGGCAGCACCTGAAGAACATTTATGTTTCTGGTGTTTTGAGCTCCCATCTCTGGTGTTGCTGTTACTGCTGTTAATTACCCACTTGGTTTTCTTTTCACTTAGTGCTAATTCTTGGCCCTGGCAGACTGACTCACTGTACATTGACTGAGAAAGAAATCTTTCTTTGTCTTCAGCAAATCTGAATAATTAATTTTTTTTTTTTTATCATTGTGCTTCTTAGCTGACATTCTCTTCGTGAAAGAAAGAAAGGGGCATGTTTAATTAAAACAAGAAAGTGCTGAAGTTAAACAACATTTCAGTCACACCGATAGTTGAATAACATGCTACTTTTCCAGGGTAACATGCCTGCCTTCTCAGCACTATTTACTCTACAGCTCATGTAATGTAAGCCTGTTTTTGCAGCAACAATCTGCCAAAAGCTAAATAATTTGCAATTAGCAGAGAGGAAGCTTTATGTTTGCACCTCAAAAATATATATAATAATTGACTGAGGACTCAGGCCTGGGGTATGCCAGGCAACTTCTGCCCCACTGAGCTGCAGTCGCAGTGCCGTGCGAAAACCGGAGGCCGAGGAGATGCCCAAAAGCAGGCGGCAGAGCTGTGCCCCTGTGCCCTGGGCAGCCACTTTCCCCCCCGCAGGTGTTCTCAAGACCTGAAATCTCGCATTCAATGAGGTGGTGTTTTCTGAACATACGTTATCAGCACCTCATTAGCTACCATACTGTTGGGGACCTGCAGTAATTGTGTGGGTGTTATGACCGGTGGCAAACACAAGGTAGTTTGTAGTTGCTGCAGGCTCAGAGAACAAGGGGCGGGGGCAGGGGGCATTCACACATGAGTGCGTATCTTTTTTCTTCCTACTTGGAATTTCTTTGGTTTCTAACAGTTTGGCCTTCATGGCTAAGATGCTCCAGAAAATTCTTCCCTTTATTGAAGATATAATAAGCACCAATTTAATCGGTACTGGCTCTTCATGCTTAGTCTCAGATTTATCTAAACCTCTGCAAAAAAACACAAGGAAAGACCTCCCACCTTCCAAGATGTCTGCTTCAAGAGCAAAACCTGAAGTGAATAAAGACAACATTAAAGTGGTTAAGTTAAGCATAAAGCTAAGTGGTTTAAAAGTTTCAATGTACATTTGGGTATTTCTGCGCTTTAAAAAAAAAACAAAAAACCACCACCTGATTGTGCATAAAAGTGGTATTTAAAATGTGTGTCCTGAAATAGCATGTTCCCAGGCCTGGCTTCATGTGAACAAAACATTCTGGCTTTCCTTTCTACAAGTCAATATCACTAGATGTGTTGAAAAAATCATCTAAACACTCCTTTTCAGTGCCTAGTATATGTATGTTTATGTTTCCAGCATGGATAACTGCTATAAAGCTTTTGCTTTACTTATTAAACTGTCTTTATCTCAACCCACGAGTTTTCTCACTTTACTCTTCCAATTCTCTCCCCCATCCCGCCAGGAGGGAGTGAGAGAGCGGCTGTGTGGTGCTCAGTTGCTGGCTGGGGTTAAACCACGACACACTGTCATCACAAAAATTAGCAGACTGGAAGCTGATCACTTTGGGCAGTCCCCCTGCTTATGCAGAGCAATGTGCATAGCAGCATACTGTTTTCAGGATAGCATCCTTCCAACCAACAATGGTAGATAATGTGCTTTCTCCAGTTCTGAGGGGAAAAAATGGTATGTACAAAATTCACGTTGGTGTCAACGTTAGATCCTGCTCTGCTTACTGATGGGTAGTTGTAATAGCTGCAGGATTCATCCATGCCAGGGATAACTGGATTAGGATAGAAGAGGAGTTTAGGGACTTGCCTTGGGCAGAAGTGCAGGGTGCGTAACGATCTGTGCCGGTGGCTGGACAAGCCATATTTGGGTATGGACATTAACATGACTGATAGGTTGAAAGAACCTTGAAAACTTTCAGGACTCCAAATCAGGAAATCCAATTACTGCATGATGTGGGTGAATTTAATGAAAAAAATGATGGCAGTGAAACTGTAGCCATTCTTCACAGTGCTCCATCTGAACTGCAAAAACAGATCTTAAAAGGGACAGAGGAAAGGATCAACGTAATAAACTCTAGCGCACATTTCATTAGGGTTGAGCCATAAGAGACTGCAGGACATAACTGTAATAGTGATCCCCTTTTAGAATGGCAGCAAGGGTGCTAAAAGCTGTATTTCCATCTCTTACCAGTAGAAGCACTCCTGTTCCACAAGTAAGACAACAAAAAAGACGACCGTTAGCCTCTTGTCCAGATCTCTCTTCTGACCCTAACCAGACTTCTGAACCAACCAAGGAAAATCCTATCTTTATATGATCAGCCCAGATTTTACATCAAATCCAAGCGAATGCAGAGGAGGAAGACTCTGAAGGGATCCTTTGACCAAATGGAGAAAAGGAGGCTCAGGGGAGACCTTATCATGCTCTACAACTACCTGAAAGGAGGTTGTAGCAAGGTGGGTGTCGGTCTCTTCTCCCAAGTAACAAGCGATAGAACAAGAGGAAATGGCCTCAAGTTGCGCCGGGGGAGGTTTAGATTGGACGTGAGGAAAAATTTCTTTACTGAAGGAGTGGTTAAACATTGGGACAGGCTGCCCAGGGAAGTGGTTGATTCACCATCCCTGGAGGTATTTAAAAGA
>NW_008796217.1:5389585-5392986 GCF_000699145.1 Aptenodytes forsteri
TGGACTCGATGATCTTAGAGGTCTTTTCCAACCTTAATGATTCTATGATTCTACCTCCCAAGCGGGAGGGAGAGAGATGCTTTAGGGCACGAGCCCTCCTCTTCTGAAGGTGATGCCTAAGTGACAGGCCATGCCTATCTCATTCCAATGACTGGAGGGAAAATACAGTGAATTACTTATTATAGATGTCTATGCTTTAAATGTCTAAAACCGGGTGAGGCGAGCCTCCTTGGGGAATACATGACACATACGTGATCAGTGAAGCCTCCTCTCTAATACCAGGATGAAGAGCCTACTACATATGCCTTAGTATGTTTGCGCATGAACACATAGGCTGGATGGATGCTTCTGTGCACTAAAATCCTAATGAGTTCCTAAGAACTGGACCTGATGCTTTTAAAACTACGTCATGTACTTTTTGCTGTTCAGCTTCAATGCCTTAATTTTTCAGTTATTTGAGAAAAAAAGCAATTTACACTCCTAAAAATTCAGTGAAAAAAATGATGCAGTCATAAGGTTCTGACCTACAGCCAGGGGAAATGGAAGTAAATGGCTTTGTGTTTGTTTGAATGTCTACCGCTTTGCTATGAAGATAAAACCCACAATGAATTTTCTGATATCCTATACATCAACATTTATTTTAATCTTCATTTTCAGTGTAAATGGGCTTTATCAGCCCCACTCATGCCTCTGACTTAATTTGTAATGATGTTTTCCTAGGCTTCATAATCTGAATAAATGGATAGAATTTCCCTTCCTACCTCAAAAACAAATAATTGTATCTTTTCATTGCATATTCAGTGCTCTAGAGCATTCCATCCAGACCAAATTAAGGTCCTGGGTTGTAAATCTGACTTTACCATCTGGTTTGTGCATAGAGTTCAAACAAAAGCCTTTAGGAGTGAAACTGTGTCCATCAAAGGGTAGAATCTGGCTGCTAGTACAGAAACTTGGCCCGCAGACTGGCACATCAGATGAAAGCACAGGATTCAAAGCTAATTTGGGATCCAGACATAGTAACTGGAAGTAATAGATAGAAGCATACAAGAGTACATTTCTCTAAGGCTAACGTGTGCTCTGATTTGTATCTTGCACTTATCATTGATCTTAGTGAGGCTTCACAAGCAAGGTACGTGCAAGTACAGAATTTGTTGCTTTGTATTCGAAGCTGTACTTTCAATATAGTTGGTGAGAAAGTGAGAAAACAAGGAAGCAGTTGTTTGGGCTGGTGAAAAAAAATGAAGAAAATGATGGTGACAAACTAAATGCTCATTTATGAGCAAGGACAGATAGTCTCACCTGAATGTTCTTAAAGAGCAGAGATAATTGCAGAGGCATTATCAATCATTTTTGACACCTCATTAAGAGCAGATGAATTTCCAGTGGATTGAAGGACAGGAAAGCCAAGCTACAGCCAATAGCTAAGTAGGTAATAAATAGGAGAGAAAGATGTGGATCTTTGAAGCTTCAATACCCAAAGAAATAATAAAAGGGTTTATTCCCAGACATAATTGCTATGGCTTCCAAATGTGCGAGTTTCGGGGCCTGTGGGAGGGAATGCTCTCAGGTCCAAGGAGAGGCAATCAGATGGGCAGGAACATATCGAGCTAGTAGTTTCTGACTGAGAAGTATGACAACCCCTACTCTCCACCCCTGATTCCTCATCTATCCCCGCCAAACACAGCATTTTATATTTAGAATATATTTGGAGAGAATACCAAAAAAAGAAATAGTTGTGATCAATAGGAGAACCCAAGGATTAGACACATGCTTGCTCTGTGATGGTTAATCTAATTTAAGTACGCCCATAGTCCTGTCATATTGGGGAGTGATTTTGAATACTATTACTGGTTTTCGTTCAGTACACAGAGGCATGCATGCATAGAGGCTAGAGGTGCAAGAATGGATAGGCATTTCCTGGCAGAGATGAAATAAACCATGCCCTGAATCATCATTTTTCTTGCAAACAAATCACAGGCTGAGTTACCCAAGATGTTTCTGGAGGCCTTGCATACCATTCTGATATTTCTTTCCACTATGGGGTGGATTGTTTTGGTCCATTGGTTTAAGAAAGACAGCTCTTTTGGGGATTTCTTTGTTAGAATATATGTGAATATCCATTTAAAAAGAACACTAACAGAACCATTAATATATTGGGGTAGATGCTTAATTAATATAACGGCAATGATGCTATGCTGATATATGCAAGCTAAAGATCTGTTCTATTGAATATCCAGAGAAGACACTTGCCAGCCATATTATCTATGCTTCATTGCCTTGTTTGTTGTATGCCCAAAGAAAGCCAAAGAAAATTAGTTCTTTCTTATACCACTCATAGCCAGGAAAGGATTTGTCATCATCAGTCATGAAAACACTTGAAATACGGATGCAGTGTCTTCATTAGCATGGTCTTCCATGTCTAGCTTGTTACCTTGCTTTAAAGGACAGAGAGGGTTTTTCCAGTGCATGGGTTTCTGACATTTATGTCAGCAGAGCTGGCTGGGGCGGTGGAGAGGAGTGTATGTTTTACTGCATTCTCTTCTTTGATTTTAAATTTTATTTAATTTAACTTCATTTTTTAAGGTACTTGATTTTTCTACACTTATGTCTCACTACTATGCATAAACCATTAATCTATTCTCCTGAGATCTCCAACTTTTAACATTTAGTCATTCATAACATTTTCAGAAAGCTTTTTGTAGCTATGTAGTGTTAAGCTTTATAGTACTAGAGTTTCTTAGAAATGTTGGGATATGACATCACTTGGCACTTACCAAGTGACCCTGGTACCTTTCTTCAGAAGCCAGCAGAAGACCAAGTCTGTAATGATATCTGACATCTTACTCTTAGATAGGGCTGTTTTAAGGCTTTATTTTATTACAAATGTAGCTGTTTTCATTTTGTATCTAGTATGGGCAATAAATTAAAAAGTGCAGCTGCTTTCAATTATACTCTAATGTTCTGTATCAAGACAGTTTTCATTCTTCATGGCATTGCTCAGTTGCTGTGCCCCCTTCCCTGCTGGCTTCTTCACTCAGAGCTTCTAAGCACTTAGGAATTACACAGGGATGGAGATTAACAGATGTCATTCATTTGCCACCTCTTATGCTTTGGTAGTAAAATCATAGAATCATAGAACTATTTAGGTTGGAAAAGACCTTTAAGATCATCAGGTCCAACCGTTAACCTAGCACTGCCAAGTCCACCACTAAACCAGGTCCCTAAGCACCATGTCAACATCTCTTTTAAATACCTCCAGGGATGGTGACTCAACCACTTCCCTGGGCACCCTGTTCCAATGCTTGACAACCCTTTTGGTGAAGAAATTTTTCCTAATATCCAATCTAAACCTCCCCTGGTACAACTTGAGGCCATTTCCTCTTGTTCTATCGCTTGTTACT
>NW_008796217.1:5393310-5394420 GCF_000699145.1 Aptenodytes forsteri
CAGCCGGCTGTCGACCAACACCCCCAGGTCCTTTTCCGCCAGGCAGCTTTCCAGCCACTCTTCCCCACGCCTGTAGCATTGCATGGGGTTGTTGTGACCCAAGTGCAGGACCTGGCACTTAGCCTTGTTGAACTTCAATACAATTGGCCTTGGCCCATCAATCTAGCCTGTCCAGATCCCTCTGTAGAGCTTTTTTACCCTCAAGCAGATAGATCAATTCACCTAGTGAAAAAATGATGTTCTTACATGCTAACTAAAAACTTCTGTCCAGGGGGAAATGCGGCAAGAAGTTGCTCAAAGGAATAGGATGCTGTTAGGGAAATGCCACAGATAAACCCTTTATAGGCATAGTACTCTCTTCGCCTTCTGTATCTCTCAGCCTGGGACTGGGAGTTGCTGGGAGAGGGGGGCATTTTCTGGTGAGATGGAGGAAGGGCAGCAGGCATAGACTGCACCTGCAAGGATAGCACTCCTGTGTGAAGAGGAAGGGCGTCCTAACCCCATGAAGGCAGTACTAGCAGGAGCCATGAAGACCCATGTTAGGGAGGGAGAGCTCTGAACGTCAGCAGCTCTGAGAGTAACCTGGCAGACACTGAGGGATGCCCATGATGCCATTGCTACTGCCATGGTTAGGCTGAGATTGCCACCGGTGTGGGCAAGCTGAGCAGCAGGGGAGCAACACAGACTCTGGAATGACTGCTGGAGCTACAGGTTAGCATCCCTTCATGGAGAGTGGGAGACTGGCTTTCCCAGCCTCTGTCCGGTGAAGATGAAGTCTGGCTGTGCTCATTTGACACTGGGGTTTTGTTAGCCTCCAACAAATGGAGTTGAAGGAAATAAAGAGCAATGTGCGAAAGGCATGTTTGTTCATTGGGTGGTCATCCAGAATGTAGAGGTGAAGAACCACTGGCAAGAACAGTGGGGGTGGGCATAGTGCTCCTTAGTCTCATGCTGCTCATTCTTCATTGTTTCCTCAAGTTAGTTAGACATTTCTTATGGTTTTAATAAAGTCAACTCAGTAGGTGCTTAGTGCCTGTAAGTAGGGAAGAATCTCCTGTGGAAAAAAAAGGGGGGGGGGGGGGGTGTGTGGGGACTCCACTTTTCTTGGGT
>NW_008796217.1:5394430-5465705 GCF_000699145.1 Aptenodytes forsteri
GAGAGTGAGAGTGTATGTAGGGTAGGAGGGGGGGGGGGGGGGGGGGGAATGTTTGAACTCTGCCTTTCTGCGTATGGGCTCAAAATGCTTTATTTTGGAGATGCCCAGATGCTGAACTAAGTCTTCACTGTCTAGTAAAAGACTAGGAAGGAAAAGTAAACTTCCTTCTAAGGGCTAGCTAGTGTCTCGGAGTGAAACACAAACCATCCATCTTTTATGGAGGTCAGAAATACCAGAAAATGCAATTCCTTCTAAGTCCATCTTGACTTGTGTTCTCCATGCTGTGGCAGATGTGGCATACTTCTGCCACCAGAAATTCAAAGCTAATTTTCTAGGCTGGGGTAGAAGAGCTTGGCTCCCACTAAAGAAAAGGGGGTGTAATTTCTCCCCAGTCCCCACGCACACACATAAGGGAACGAGGTGCTTGTGATTTTAAGGTGTAACTCTTTTTTATGCATGTAAAGGAGGAAAAAAATGCTGGAAAATCTTTCCTCTTTGTTAACAGGATTTTAAGTAGCTAAGTAGCCACATGAGCAAGCAGGCACACTTTTGGCAGATGAGGAGGTTTCCCTCTTCCTTAGCAGCTGAAAAAAGGAATCTGATGTATGAAATACCTCTTGTAATTAATCAACTGGCTTGTTCATGCCTCCTAATCTCAAATTTGAAAGCTGTCTGGAAACCTAAAGTACCTTGGGGATAAAATAATGGGCATTAGGCTCATTTTCTAGTAAACCAGGCTCTGGGAGTCTGCCAGCATTAGTCAGGCTTATTGGACCGTACCAAATTGAAGCATGGAAAGGCATGAGCTGAAGTCTTTGACTACCTGAAAGTTCAGAGAGTGATGAGCAAGAGTGACCTCTCCCAAGCTGTGAGATAAATAATAAATGGCAAAAAAAAGAGGTAGAGAGCTAAAAATAAAGTCCAGCTACACTGTGAACCCTAGCAGGAGCAGCGAGGATCATTTCACATTTCAGCATCTTCTCCACTTTGTTGCAGGGAAAAATTTGTTCACAGAGCACTTCACTAAGCAGTTTTTTTGCCCCTTGCTACTCGAATCCCAGCTCCCTGAAAGCATACTGGATGATTCAGCATGAGAGTGGAGCTGGGAGGGAAATTTGCACACCTTGACTAGGAGCCATATGACCCTGAGGAGCGTGGTTGTCCTCTCACATCCACACGGGGAAATACCACTGGCTCTGAGGAAGTGGTTGCCAGCAACAGCTGTGGTATTAAGAAGTGAAAGGATATTCATGGCATCTCATTTTTAGAAGGAAAAAGAGGTCTCTTCAATGAGAAATAGTCTGAAGAAGGTGTTGAAGGGGTTTATTTGACTCGTGCTAACAAACCCTTTGATGAAGCAGATGGGTTTTAAATGGAGGAGCTGGAGACACAGCCCAGTTGACCTGAGAGGAACCACAGGCTAGGGGTGGGTCTGCAGTAAAACATGGGCCTTTCTGGAGTCTCGTGGTGGAAAGAGAGAGATGTGGGGACAGATTGATGAATCCTCTGACCCCTACCTCCAAGCTCTTACTCATTGGGAATGGACACGCGCTTAGAGTCAGGCTAAAGGCATTTACTGGATTTGACCAGGATAGAGAACATAAATTTTCCAGATCAAGGCACAGATGACTTTGGTGGCTGAGGGGAAGGTGACAGCAATGTCAGTTCTCTCCAAGACCCAGGGTCCAAAGCTAGGCTGAGAAATGACAACCCCACCTCAAATTGCAAAGGAAGGCGTGACTTAAAAGGGAAGAAAACATTATACACAGAGCTATTGCTTTTAAAAGAGGGTAATAAGATGGAGCTCTCTCCCTTGCTATATGCTGAGCAAGAGCTTTGAAGGTACCTTCAGTCAAGGAGCTGAGAGAAGATGCAGATTAGATTCAGCAGACAACTGAGACTGAGCAGCAAGGCGCTGTGGCAGGAACTGAAAAAAGGGAACAAGTCAGAGGCAACACGCAGAGACGACGGCCTCTTCACAAATCCTCCTTCGTGTGATAATTTCCTGTGACTGGCAGTCAGGAAGAGAAAACAGACAGGATAATGTAGGGTATGATCACACTGGGGATCTCACAGCAATGATACTGCAAAACTTGGGGGAAACAGAAGAATACACTGAGGGCAAATGGCAGAGGAGGAAATCACACAGAGCAGGGCTTTGGGAACATCAACTAAAAGTAAACCAATTCCCAGGGAAAAAGGTTTTACTTTTGCACTGCAGATGTGTAAGCAGCATCTTGGCTCCAGCCAATGTGTTTGGGAATAAACTCAAATGGTAAAGGCCACGCACCTGAGTTGCATTAGGAATTTCCACAGTTCACAACCATGCAGTTGTGATTAATCAGTTGTGCTTGCATGTAACAAGGCCCAGTCCAATATCCGCTTCCACTGGAACAGATCCTGCGTGTCACTGCTGACTTGCTGTGTAGCCTCCATCGCCTGCTGGCTGGGTCTCACTTTACAAAGTGTGGGTGAAAGGGTTCTGTTGCACATTTCTGTTAGACATACTGTACTTGCCATATATAGCTGTCCCCTTTTATTTGATACTGTCAACAGGATGCTTCCCTCTAGTAGGACTACTGCAGGTTATACCCTTATTTCACTACAGGAATAATGCATGCACTTGGGTTCTTTTTGTCACTCATCTTCTGTGTCTAGTCCCAGAAGATGAAGAAATTTTTAAGCATAGCACTCACTCAGCATCTCCTTGCCTGTGTGGCATGTGACAACAGAAAAAGGATATTTACACCTAACTCTTCATTTGGTCTTAGCCAAGAGGTGAAAGCAAGAATCACAGTGGAAGGCAGAAGATGTACGTTGGAAAGAGAAAAACATTTCTTTTAGGCCATGTGTTACTTCTGTATCAGGAAGCTAAGGTCCTCTTTCATGTAAAAATTCTTTGGTGTTGTGGTTTTGTTTGAAGTTTCTCAAAGGGCTGCTTCTGATGTCACCTACAGTGCCATTATTTACATGGCAACTGGTTTGTTAGCCCATTTCAGGCACTGAACAACATAATTGACCACCGAAGTTTGCAGATCAACATGATAAAAAATACATTTGTAAGGCATTCATGTGAATATTTTATAGCTCTTGTCATTTTAAAAGGCTTACTGGGCACTTTATCATTTATTTGAACTGTGTAAATCTGCAAGTCCTAGGCCTCGCTTTAGTATGAGATTATGCTCTGTTAGTCAAGTGCAAATTCCCCTCCTCTTTTCCATCACATTTTAACTACAGTCTTCCATTTGAAAGGGAATAGTCTCATACAAATAAAATTTTACCCAATTCCTACAAATGCCAGGAATCTTGAATTAATCTTGGCTTCTGTTATACTGCTTCACAGTCCATCTCTGATGGAGAGGATATTTTTCCCAATGAATGAAATAATGAGATGCTTTCAAGACACTTGGCTAGTTTTATAGCTTTCAAAAATAGCACTGCATCTCACAGAGCACAGATAGTCCCAGAGCTCTGTGCAAATTTTCCAGTGATGCTGTTATCACCTCCTGCACTGAGCTGCAACAGGACCCAGACCATCGCTCCTCCTTCAGCCATCTGATAATGCTACTGGTGACACTTTGCTTCTGGTAATGTGGCAGCCCTACCTTAACTTTATGATGCAGTCTATAATCAGAAAGCACAGAAAAACTGTACCACCACATTATCCATGTGTCTGTGGTGCAAAGTTCAAACTGGCCTTCTTGGTTTGCCCTCAGTTAATAAGCGGAATGAGCCTGTCGCCTTTGGATATCAATGCTGGATCAATCTTCATTTGTAATGAGCAGGAAAAAATTCAGAAATTACTTTCACTCACTTATAAGTGGTGTCCAAAGATCGCTAACAAAGGCTGGATGATCAGAGCCTGGACTGCCTCCCTGCACTGCTTGTGGTAAGTGCTCATCAGCCAGTGTGAACGTGCGTTTTGTGCATGTGGAAGACAATGAAATCACATCTGCTCCTTTTCATGGTACACGATGAGTGTGACTGTGGCCCATCAGGGCCTTTTCCCAGCACTGACAGATGGCAGAAATTGAGTTGGTCATAAGACCCCAAGAGTGATTTAGCTGACTGAAGGCAGGCATCTGCAGCACAGTAGTCTGTAGCTGAGCTACTTAGCAAACTCCCTACACAGTCAACAGAGAGAGAAGGCACTTTCAGGGAGCATACCTCTGCCTTATTTTACATGCCTATTTTACGGTGGGCTGAATCACGCTTTGGGGTCTATTCACTATTGACCAGGGATCTGCCCTGGTCACCAGGCAGCCCAGGTGACCTACATTTAGGTAGATGACTCCCATCCCCATTTTATTCAGGCAGATGAAGTGCCACTCCAGAAGTGCACTTCGGCTGGGTAATGCCTGCAATGGTACCGGCTCTGCCTGCCCTCTTGTAACCATGGCCCCTTGAGAGGTTATTCTGGGGCACCTGGGAACAGTTTAAATTTGCTCTCCCCAAACTGAGGCAGCCTCTCCTGGCTGCTATTGGAAATGCAGTTTGCATCCCACTGCATCAATAAAGGTGAGTCAAGCACAGTAAGGGTAGCTCTAAAGGCTCATTTCATTGATGTTTGCTGTTATTGAGTACATACATAACTTTCCTGCCAGCTGGAGATGGCTGTAATAAGGCCAGTCTCAGTAATGTGGAGGGAGATCCTTCCAGGGAGAAAACACAATGGCTCATACCTCTTTCCCAAATTGTTTCGTATTTCCGGCTTTCAGAAAACAAATTTCTGTTTGCAGGATATTTTCCTGGTGGTTCTTCCCTGTGCAGAGGAGACCTTGGGAACAGACACACATGGCTCTTCTCATTTCAGAAAAAGACGACTGTGATGACCATACAGTATGCAACAAAAAAGATGAGTATGACCAGTGTTGCTAGAGCACAGCCAGCCCCACAGCTGGGGGTAAATCCTATAGGCAGTTAAACCAAAAACATAATCGCAAGCATAACGTTACCCTCACAAGCCCATCCACGGGACATCTCCAAGAGACCTAAGGGGTTATAGGAGGGAAGATCTCCCACAAGAGTGGGTCTTGTCTGTTTAATCAACTTAATGCTTAAGGAGTTTTTCCTCTACCACACCAAGTGACCTCTGGCTGACTAAAACCTATTTTTCAAAATAGTTTCTTCTTGCCAGAGATGAAGATCCAGAAACAGATTCACCATCCCTTTTCATAATTTCTTTCAAAGATTCATACCCCACTGTTAAAAAAAATGCATCTTCTTGTACTACAACCTTTTCCGGCTTCCAACATTTGAGCTTGCTAACCCCCTGTTCTTGTTCCTTGTTGAACTCTTCTCACTAGGTTAAGAACTCACTGTGACCTATCTTCCCTTTTTCCCTACTTCAGCTGTTATCGAGCCACTTCACAATAAATAGATCAAGTCCTCTCAGAATAAAACATTTTCTCAAACTCTTCAGGCCTCAAATCATCTCTGCACCTTTTTCATTTTCCAACATCTTTTTCAAGATGCCAGCATCAGAACTTCACGTAGTATTTCAGTTCCAGTGAAATTACTTCCCTGCTCCTACTTGTTTATCTCATGTTTATGTAGCTAGGCATTACCTTTGCTTCTATTGCCAGAACATCACAGTGGGACTCTGTTTGCACTGTGGCAACCCCAAGACTCTTCTCGGCATTGCTGCTTCCCCAGCTCTGCAGATACAGCCTACAGTCTATGCTTGTGTAACTCAGCCAAATTAAAAAGCTTTATTTGATTAGACTCCATACACCCAATCACCATTTCATATAGTTGTCATGTCCTCATCATTATTTCTATTCCACCAGCATATGTGATATTCACAGATTTGTTTTAAATCAACAGGAAAGTTGCATTTATTTCCAGATCACTGAAGAAATTGGTTGGTCAACATTGTTTCTAGTACATACCACCATGGGACGCCACTAGAAACAGACTCATTCAGAGAAAATTTCACGTTAGCAACAGCTTTGCAATCTGCCATTTAGCAAGTTCTAAATTCATCTTATCCAAGCTTTATTGACACTAATTGCTCATTTTTGCAACCTTGCCATGCAGTTGCTCATTTTTTAAAAAGCTCAGATTATCCTATGGCAGCAAACAGAACACATTAAACCATAGAAATCTTTTACGTCTACACAACAGTGTTTATCAGCCAAACATGTAATTCCCAATAAAATCAGGCTGTTCTGACAAGATTTTTTTTTAATAGCATCATATTGACTGTCATGAAATTATATTCACACCTTTTATCTCTATTTACATCTTTATTAATTAAATCCTGTTTCAGTTTTTTTGCTATTTTGCAAGGGACATATGTCAGACTAGCAAGGTGATTACCTATACTAACCCATTTTTCCTTTTTACTGTACCATCACCAGATGATTGAAGTAATTGGCTATATCTCTTGCAAGTTACTCAGGTTTGATGCTTTATAAACATTCATCTTAAAGAGATGGTAGCACCTTCCTTGCTTTCCAGTGGACTGGAAAACATTTAAGGTGGCATAGGCATATCACCTGCTTTTCTCTGAATACAGAACAGAAATATCTATTGACGACTTCTTTCTTTTCTCTATCACAGTTATGAATGGTTCTGTTTTCACTTTGCAAAGGTGATCTTTTATTATTTCTTTCTTTTGCTTGTACTATGGCTCAAAAAGTCCTTCTTCGTCCTAAACCTGGCAGACATTTTTTCTGTACTTTCTTCATGTGTTTTCTACAGTGCTTAAATTCTAAGTGATAGCTGTTGGTTTCCCCCCCTTTAACACTGTTACATAGCACTAACTCTGTGGCTTACATTTACTTCTGTATTACATTAGGAGGTTTAAAACAGGTAGCCATTATATCTGTATAAGAACAGCAAGCCAGAGGGGGTGAAAAGAAGATTAACAGCACTTCCTCTGTCACAGTCTGGGAGAAAAGATCGTCTCGAACCACTCCTGGCACCCTAATCTTTGATTATGCTGGCCCATCCAGGCCATGTAGAGCACCTGACACCAGCCTACCCTTAAGAGGACCGACCCGCTCAGAGCAGGGGGTTTCAGGTTTAATATACCACAAGTAGGGAAAACTTCTGGGTTGAAACCATTGTTTCAGGTTCTCTACAGCCCTAGACTACTGTGACTTTACTGAGGACACTGAGGTCAACTTTTCAAGGTTTCTCTCCTAAGAAAATTAAAAGATTGCAAAGATCCTAGAGCCTGGAAGCCTGAGTGTTTGCCTGTTGAGGTTAGGAGTTAGTCTAGTGGCTGTGAGTTTTGGGTGATGACTGAGGTGCAGTGAGCCGTGCAGAGCTGCCATTACATCTAGTGTGATGGAGCGGCTGGTAATCAGGATCATGGAGTAACTTGGGTGGGAACGGTCAGGAGGTCTCTAGTCCAAGCCCCTGCTCAAAGCAAGGTCAGCTCTGAACTCAGACCAGGTTGCTCGGAGATTTATCCAGTTGCATCTTGAAAAGCCTCCCAGGATGGAGACTGACTGCACAACCTTTTTGGGCAGCCTGCTCTGCTGCCTGACTCTCCTTGCAGTTAAAAATTTTTTCTAGTTGGAAACCGACTGTCTGTTGTCGACCTGCCATGCCCCACTATAAACAGCCTGGCTCCATCTTTTCAATTACCTCCTTGTAGGCGTCAGACATCTGCTGTTAAGCCCCTTCAAAGCCATCACATCTCCTGTTGGAAGAAGCCCCTCCTCAGCCTCTCCTCAAAGGGCAAGTGCTTCTGTCCTGGTCATCTTGGAGGCCCTCTGCTGAACTCACTCTGGGTCATCGGTGCCTTTCTTGTATTGGGGGGGGGGCAAAGTTGGACACAGTACTCTAGATGGGGTCTAGCAAGTGCTGAGTAAATGCTTTCTTCAGCTAACTGCTCTTTTCAACCACAGTCCTTTTTCTCCACAGCTTCTCCAGGTCCCTTAAGTAGGTTGCTTGTACCCTGCCTCCATCTTCTGTGTCATTGCCACTTCAGTACAACGATTTGTTGCCCTGCTTTTGAGACTCACACAGTTCTGCCTTGCAGTCTGACTGAGTAATCAGCATTCAGAAATAATAGCGATATTTTAAACAGATGAGAACGGGTCTGGTTTTGCTAATGCTGACTGCTGTGGCAGACTATACAGCAGAAACCAAAGAATATCAAAAAGCTCTTCTGTCCCTTCCCAGAACAGAAAGTAACAACAATGAATCAGTTTCCTACAGCAGCAGCTGTGGGGGCCTTTTCTGTGCTAAGAAAATATGCCCTCTCTTCCCAGCCTACAGCAATTTGTATCAAGGAAACGCTCTCAGCACTGCCTTGTTATTTATTCTGCCTGCATGGTCCCTCAGTGCAGTGGCTGCCGCCAAAGGCAGACACAGCACGAGCCATTGTCAGAGAATGTTAAAAGCAGAAAAAGTCCCAGGAGCCATGCAAACGGATGCAAAAATGTACATTCTCTTCCCACTCCAGAAAAAAGCAGCAACTGTTAGTTGCTCACTGACTTCACAGAGCATTTAGGCTAAAGAGCCCTGAAAAGTCAGGGGAATAATTCTAGATGTTGTGAAAATGGGTGTGATTCCATACACAGAATACTGAACGTTTCATTTTATGGGATTTGCCTGCATCACTCGCTACAACAGCCAAATAGCGCTCTTCAAGACCAGACTTGCCTATTAGGCAAGGAGCAGACCTCCCATCATGGCTTCCAGTTTGGTGAGCTCTGAAGCACATATGCACAAGTAAGCATGCCCAGTATGCCATAAAAACAGTAATTGATACAGGAATTGGGTACTCCTGCAAGCTCATGGAGAGAAGGGGATGTATAATGTTCAACAACTAAAACCAGGCAAACATCTAATGGCATTTCAAACTTCTGTTTCTTCTCCTTATATTTTCAAATTTCTATTACTTCCTTCTTCCACATGCTCTGTCACACTCCTTTCTCAGCCCTGCACAAGCCTCTCTGTCCTTCCCAACTGGTGATCCTGGATGTCACCTTGCTTTGCCAGGGCCTCTCAGATTCTTCCTGGTAGGGTCCATCTTGGGCGTCTCCACCTATGTGCTCTGAAAGAAGAGCTACAGAGCAGACAAGGTTGAAATTCAGCAAGCCTGTGGGAAATTGTGCAAAGGCAGAGGTTTTTGTGTTCTTTAGCAACATAATTCTGAACAGGGAAGAGGAAAGGTTTCCAGGAGGGAATTGGTGATCAATTAAGACACTTGACAATGAGAGGCAAATCTTGACCATGTGGGGTACCTGTGGGATAGGTGCAATAAATACAGGAAAATGAACCCTTGTGATCAGAATCTGCAAAATAGTCTGATGTGCAACTAGAAGGACAAACAAAAGCTTAGGGATCTTATTTCTCATGAACAAGTTTTTCCCATCCTGCAGCTGAACCTGTTGCAGCTGCTCTCCCAGGCATTTCATAAATTTGTAAAACCCTTAGGCCACCGGGCCCAAACACCCAAATAAATAACTCATTCAATTATTTTGCAAAACCAACACCATATACTCTGTGACTTATAATACTCAATGAAATAAAAAACACACAAAAAGAGAAGCTGGTGACACTGTGACTGGGGTGCTCCATTTTAAAACAAGGCTGTTGTGCACTTTTAACCATGATTAAGGACAAGAGCCCTTTTTTGCATACCTGTTTGTTGAGATAAACCTGAATTTTCCTCCTCTGAAGGAGGAAAAGCTGGGAAGAATCAGTCGCTGAAAAGAGTATGTAAAGCTGGTCAGAATACTGCCAACCTAGGAACGTATTTCATTTTAATCACAGAAACACAAATATTGACAGTTGTAGGAATAGACTGAAAGTTCATCAAGACATCTTCTGAACTGGGAACATGAAGAGGAATTTAGACCCGATTCTCATTTGCTTATACTAGTAATGATGTATTTCAAGGAAATAATACACTGTTGTGGACATAGTGAGGTGAGAAAGCCTGGTCAAATGAAAAGGCCTTTTTACATTATAAGAGCTCACAGGTTTATTCCATACAATCCAGTGCATGTGGAAGGTCATTCTAGCTCAGGAAGATACTGCCCCTATCACACTATTGCTCTTCAGATGTTACCGATTTCTGGATTACAGCAGTGTGCAGTGGTTGTGCCAACTGCTGGAAAAAAATGTCTGCCCCAAACATGCATGGTTTGGATACACGAGACAAACGATAAACAGTGGGAGACAGTGACCCTCATGTTACAGCTGCTGGCCCAGAGAGGTTGAGTGAATGCACTTGCCAAAGATGACGATGGGAGTCAGCAGCAGGACCAGGAGCTGCCTTGCTGAGCTGGTTTATTGTCCTTGAAACAATCAGTGACTGAAAGGACTTCTTTTTCTCTGGTGAATTTTTCTGAGCATGCTTTGCTTTTTAAAAGGTGGTAAAACATAATCAAAGAACATGTTCATTACTGATGTTTGTCCAGGAAGTTTCTACTAACATCAGCCTCTTTTCATCTGTACAATGATCCATTTGCATCACATTGGGGAAGTCCTATTCATGCATCATTTGCAATATGAACCATCTGTTTTACTCAAAACAGAGATAACAGACAATGCAGTGTCAACACTGAAGGGATTCATTTTTTAATCTTTGTGCACATTTGTTAAAATAATTTACCTTTGGATTTCAAGCTTTAAAAAACTGTCAGACTAAACACTGGCCTGCAAAGATCACAGTGATTTAATTAAAAACGTATAAAATGTCAAAGTTGGCTTAAGGCTCATGCGGGAAGGAAATATTGCCAAGTTTCCACCCCTGTCTTGAGAATTTATTGGTTTATATGAATTGCACTGGAATGAAAACAATCTTTTCAATCAGAAGGAATTATAAATTAAATGAATTAAAATATATTTACCTTTGATGGCAACACTGCCACACATAAAAACATATACAATCTCTACTTACTGAAACTGTATTACGGTCCATTCTCAAGATTTCATGTCAGAGGGATGAATAGCTTTCTTTTCAGTTTCAGTAGTGTATTTATATATTCACGTCTACAATAGTTATTCCATCTCAGCAGAGAAGTAGCCAATTTTACCCTAATTAAAGCCTCATTATGCCATCTTAATAGTAAGACATAGCTCCCTTCCACCTCAAAACACTTGCTAAGTTTTAACAGTGCCCAAGGCCATACCATAAATGGGTAGTAGCAGTACAATTAGTACTGGGGATTTCTTGGCTCTTAGGTCTACATTCAACTGCTAAGCCAGCTCTCACTCTCCCTCTCTCCCCTGCTCACTCTTTTTGGTCTATGTCAAGCTTTGTAGGTCATAAATACATGTAATGTCAAATCAGGCACCCCTTATCACAGCCTGCCCACTCATTCAACAAGAAAAATATGCAGAAAAGAAAATGAATGAATGTTCCTTGTCAAGGAATAAACCATTGTATATTCACCAAGAGGTATAACATGATTCGCTTACCCCTTGAGGGTTTATGAGCTCTTTTCTTCCCCTTTCTGGCAATATATTTCTTATGCTATTCTGTCAATATAAAATAGCCAAAAACAAAGAGCTAGGGGTTTTTTTTATAAAGGTACCATATTGCTATTTAATATCCAAGCAGCAGCTTCATAGATAGGGTTGAAATGTAAAGCAAGCTGTTTCCTAATACAAGTGGAGAGACCTCCCCAGTGATGTTAAAGTGAGATCTTCATGAACATAAGCTTGTCCCTGGTTAACCTGGCACCCAGTATAGTAGGGTGGCTGCATCCCTCTTACTGTGCTGGTACCAGACAGTAGGTCAAGGGATAGAAAGAACCACGTGTGTCTTCTCTCTCTGTAGCTGAACAGGCAAAACCAGTCAGATATATTCAGTGGTATTAACTCCCAAGGTGTTCTCTCCTTAGATTTCTTTGCAACATCTGTTTCCACATTTTGTAAGAAACTATTTCACAAGCCAGTGTCATATACCAGGTTTGGTACTTCTCTTGATGTCTAACCTAAACCTTTCCCTTTTCTATTTCCAGCCATGACTGTGGGTTTCTTCATGTTAACCCCTCCCTCATCCAATCCTACAGCAAAATAAAACTTCCTTAGATATTGAAATGCTCTCCTTCACAATAAATATCCTTACATAGCAATGAGTCTCTTTATTCTAAATTAGAATCATAGAATCGCCCAGGTTGGAAGGGACCTCAGAAGATCATCTGGTCCAACCTTTCATGGGAAAGGCTGCCTAGATGAGATTATCTAGCACCCTGTCCAATCACATTTTGAAAACCTCCAGCGATGGGGACTCTACCACATTCCTGGGGAGGTTGTTCCAGTGAATGATTGTTCTTACTGTAAAAAATTTCTTTTGTACAATGAAATGAAACCTCTCCCAGTGCAACTTGTACCCCTTGCCCCTTGTCTTCTCCATGTGGCTCCTTGTGAAGAGAGAGCCTCTGTTCTATCTGTAGCCACCCTTTAAGTACTGGAATACTGTGATCGTGATGAGGTCCCCCTGAGCCTTCTCTTTTCCAGGGAGAAAAGACCTAACTCCTTCAGTCTTTCCTCATAGGGCAGGTTCTCCAGCCCTTTGATCGTCTTCATGGCTCTCCTTTGGACCCTCTCCAGTCTGTCCATGTCTTTCTTGAACTGGAGGGACCAAAATTGGACACAGTACTCCAGGAGCAGCCTGACAAACACTGAATAGAGTGGGATGATCACATCTCTATCTCTGCTAGTAATATCCCTGTGGATGCAGACCAGGATCTGATTTGCCTTTGTGGCTGCAGCGGCACAATGCTGACTCATGTTCAGCTTGTTGTCCACCAGGACCCCCACAGGAGAATCTCTACTGCTGCGCCAGTCAACATTTCCTAGCATTTCATTCCAGGTCCAACCAGGTAGACCTGACTCTAATAATGTGCAAATCTTTTTGTAGTCCCATCTTCAAATAATTCTAGGTGCTCTTCCTCAGCCTCACTTTCAAATCTTGACACTAGGCAAATGCTTATTTTTCAATCCATTTCATATTAAATAAAACCATGTCAGCATCTCACTTCTTCTGCTATCTCAGTCAAAGCTATGGTTTGTTTGACTACTACATGTTTCATCTTGTTCAGTAGTGTCCTTTGCTGTATTTTTCTTTCCAAAAGCCTTGGTTAATTCCAGGGAAGGAAATGCTCTCGTCATCTGCATTGGGATTTTGTATGGCATCAAAACAAACAACTGTTTTCTCGTGTGCAGTGACACATTAATGCCAAATTTCTCCGCTTCATCTCCACAGATCTCCTTGGTTCTCAAATGACCCGTAATCTGTGAAGCAGGAAGAAAGGGGCTGAAAGCGCTGGTACAGCAGCCTTTTCTGAACCCTACAGACTGCAGTGTCCTGCTTGTGTAATCTGAAGCTGTCACTGGTGCATGGATAGAAGAAGCTTAGTTTAGAAGTTAGCATGTAGAAATGTTCAACTCATCAGATTTAGCAGGCCTTCAACCGCCTTCCAGATGTGGTTCAAAGCGTTGGCTTGAATTAAAGTGTGTTCATAACTGATCCAACATCCAAAATTTTTACTGCACCAGATATTATTTTAAGTCAAAAAAATTATTTTCTTTTTTTCCAGAGACACAGAAAAGAAACAGAAACCTTCTGGCTCTTTTCTTTTTTTTGTTCAGGGTTTTTTTTTGGGGGGTGGTGGTTTTTTTTCTTCTTTATCCATTTGGGTTGCTCTAAGAAAGATTTGGTTTCACACAGGGACAAACTGTTTTTCCTCCTCTAGTTTACAACTGAAGAAGTGCTCTACCTTCTATGTTGCTTTCTTTCAGTTCAACAAAAAGTATTTCCTAAAATATGACATAAAAAGCTTATGATTATCTCGTATGGGAAGTAGTCTGATAGTTTTTCAGACTGAGCTAAATGACTGGGAAGAGGTAGAAGGGAACGGGGAGAGAGCTCACATTTATGCCACAGACCTGAAAAAAGTTTACTCTTTTGACTGAAGTTAAATCTGCATTTTTCTACAGGGCTGTCTTAAGCATAACCATCATAAAGAGCTTAAATCATGTTGTAGCTTATGGGTATTTCTGTACCGTTGTTAGAATAAAGGTAACCCTGATGTCATGAAATGCCAGTAACACTATGCCCAACATAATGTAGATAAGCTAAAAGCAATGTAACCTTTTAAAAAAATAAGGCTGCTATTTAGCTACTGCACATATTAGCTATCCAGCACCCCAGGCTAGAAAAGTGGATGATGCAAGTGTCTAACCTTTAGTGCAAACGTATTTGTACATGAGGTATCCAAGCTTCGGGACCTGCGGCTTCCTAACCAAACTCACATTCCAGGGCAGAACAACACAGGACGAGACATTTTTCAAATCACAGGGAGGAAAAAAGAAGGGGTTTTGGCTAGAGAATGGGAGACACAGACCAACCATCTAGCAGGGGATAGGGAGAGTGATTCAGTCATGGCCAAATGAGAATGGGAGACATGCAAGGGGCTGATACAAAGTATGACAGTAAGAAATATAAGGGAAAATATGTTAAATCAATTTAGACCTAGTCAGGCACCATGGACCCAATGCTTTTAAACAGCCTGTGAGTCCACATCCCCCTTTCTAATGCCCAGTCAGCTGTAAGTATAAGATTGTAGGTTAAATAAATGCAATTGTAAATGACAGCATTTAGCTAACTAATCACCTGCTGGTCCCTGTAATTTATTGGACCTGCAAATCTATCTCCAGGAAGGTGGGAACAATTCAATTACTCCTCAAACAATGGCAAACTTGGCAGACACAGATCTGTAGCTACAGGTGCGGAAAGTGTTCTCAAGCATATTATATGAGGTGTTTAATTCAGGTAATACCCTGTCTAGCGGATCTTGGCTGGATTCTCAGCTGGAATTACGATGTACTGCTCTGCTCCATATTCACACACGTATGCTTACTTCAGCTTTTAAAAACAACCTTTTAACCACAGAAGGTTGCACTTGAATATTTATGCACACGACTTTTTCTGAGTCTGAGCAGAAGGCAACAGCCTATAATTAGTACAGCTTGATGTGAGATACATAAATTACGTTAAGTATTCTTTTTGTTTTCCAGGCGATTGTGTGACTTTGGGTTTTCTTTAGCAGGAGAACAGCACATGATTCTAGTAAACAATATTAATGACAGACTCAGCCCTGCTCTTCACTAGCAAGAGATATTCCCCTTAAGACAAAGTAGGATAAATAGGAAAGACATGCAGCTATTCCTGAGTGAGGCTGTGATTGTCTATGGCAAGTCAATAATCTTTGGGCTTTAATGTGTTTCTTTACAGGAGTGAAAAGCTGAAAATATGAAAATAGAAAGTCTCTGCAGCTCAGTGGGATGTAGGCAATGGCTGTTGTGCAACTCATTTAGTGCCTGGAGCTGCCTTCCAGATCCCCTCTTGCCAGCACAGTGAGGAGTTTATAGGGGAAAGGACGCTAATTCCCACAGTGGCATGTAGAGGTGCGGAGCAGCGTTATGCATGCTTGACTGCATTATATAGTACTTCCCTGAAGTGATAATCCTCACACTATGCATGTACATAAATAGGTATTTGTTTTTAGCACAGCCTCCTTCTCATAAAACATTTGGAACCTCATTTCAAATAATTTTCTTACCAGCAATTTCTTTTCTTTTGATATAATGATGAATGTTCATACAAATACAATGCAAACCAAACAGGGAAATCTCTCCAGGATTAGAGTTGCTCAGTGCCCAGCCTAGGAGACCGTCTACAGTAATACCAACACATTCCTAAGCGGAAGGATAGCACCCAGCAATGCACATAACATACGATAACCATAAACTGCAGATTACCACCTTGTACACCCTCTTCATTGACTATGTACACTTTGGTGGCTCTCCCAAAAAAGTCTGAGGCAACCTGACACACAGATTAGGAACCCACCGTCTTCTTTACAAACCTCCATTTCAGATGTACTCAATCTGCAAGGCTTGTCCTTCTGTTCGCCACTGTAGTAATACACTCAATTTGAAAAACAGGAATTTTCTAAGACCTTCTATGTTAAGTGCTCATAGTACTTGGGACAATTGTTTGGAAAAAATTAATCACCACCAGTCTTAAAACAATTAGTTCAGTTATTTACAAGTTTTAAGTAGTCCTTTCTCCTGTGCCTTTATTATTAACTGTTACTTCTGTACCATTCACTTCACATAACTTCAGTTACTTTTGGCAGGTGACCAGCTGATAGTGGTTCAAGACTTTCTCTGTAATTCATGGAGAGAAGTAAAGATTTCATTATCCTCCCTGTGGAGGAGCTCAGGCACGTACCAGAGATAGGTAAAGATCTTACATCTATGCTGCTGGAAGGCGTGAGAGCCAGAAACCTCGAGCTCGGGTTGCCTGCAGACACCCCCTCCTTCCCTGCCCGTGCTTCCAAAGCCTACCCCGGATGGGTGCCAGCTACGCTCCCTGGCACTGGGGATGGGACAGTGTCACTGGAGCAGCCAGGATGGAGGGCCCAGTTCCAGCTTTTGTCGGGGTGACGCTGGCTGCACCCAGATACAGCCCCCTCCTTCCAGCCTGCCCAGTGCCTGGCTCTAACTGGTTAGAGTGTATTTCCCAGCTTGGGTCCCAGAAGGAGACGTTACACACTGCCCTTGTGCATTCCCACAACAGATAAACTCAAAGTAGGTTTGGTTTTTTTTAGCTCTTCCAAAATGCTATGTAGAGTTACTGCGTGCTGTAAAAGTCTGCTGTGGTGCCTGAAATGCGCCCTAGATCCTGTGCAATGCCACTATTGGAGGTGGCCATGAAGTTTCTGTGAAGTCAGCGGAGATGGGATGTGTGTTTGCTTGAAAAAAGGCCAGCTAAGTAAAAGACATCACACTATAGCTCAGTTAGGATGGCTGTCTACTGCTACCATGACCAAGGACCTTTTGTCCCTTGATCCCAGTGATGAGCACCTGCCACTGTCATTGGGAATGTGGTACTGTTATGGAAGTGGGAAAGATGCAGCAAAAACACCATTTGAAGGAAATGAAAGTAGGAGAGGAACACAGGCATGCAGCACATGGCACCGGCTGTTTGCACGCAGAGCGACTCACCCCACCGTGCCGGCTGCTCCCCAACCTAGTGCGGGTCCGACTGCTGTTGGTGAAGCGAGAGTCCTCTTCCCACTGGCGCTGGCTGCTGGCACCTGCAGTGTGGCTACAACAAATGGCAAACTGGTGAATCTGACATCAGGAAACAGTGGTGACTGATCAGTGTTTGCGCTTGGTATGCTTACAGTCGTGCCAAGCCAGCTGTTTTCTGCCCATCTCTGCTATTTGCTCTCTCCAGCTCATTAGCTGATGGTCAACATGGACAGTAGTGGTATGGGGCACAGCTCCATGTGACCGCTGTGCTGGTCTCACGTCTCACCTGCTGCAGGTGTGGAAAGGGGCTGTCACTCCCCCCTCTCCCCTGTTGCCACCCCTGCCCACAAGGGAGCCGTCCTGCCCCTCCTTGGCTCCCGGGGGACAGGGAGGGACTGGGAGTGCGCAGCCCAGGGAGCCGGGGCAGAGGCATCCCCCTCCCCGTCCGCTGGCGGCTGGATAAGCTTAGCCATAACCTGAGACTTTACTCTAGGGACACCAGGAGCTGGACAGCAAGCTTTAGTTACATGCAGATAAGCCAGAAGTCACATTAAATTGTGCATGAAATAAAAACTGACCCTGAGGTGGAGGTGGCAGGGTTGGGCGGCTGACCCAGCCTTACTGGGGCTTTTTAGCTGCATCCTAATGCCACTGCAATTTCCACAGCCTCCAGCTCCACAATCCCTCCTTTGATGTGACTCAGTGATCTTTTCAGGCAGTTTATTCCACAACCTGATCTGCTTTAGCACTGAGAAAGGTTTATACCTGACCTGAATCTCTGTTTCTTTACACAGAGCTGATGAGCCTTCATTTTATCCCTCACAGTTTTGGGTAAGCAAAACTGTTTTTCTCTCACTTCTTTTCACATTTCAAATGTTTGTACAGCATTATCATCTTCCTCCAGATTTTGGCTTTTTATTGAAGTGATAAGAGAGAGCGGAAGAGAGGGCATACCAAGACAGGGATAGATAGAGATGTCCATAGTAAGTAATGGGAGAAACTGAGCATGTTGCACTGTATATAGTATGTGTATAGGTCTATGTCAAGGTAAATATGTGTAGGAGGATGCTTATGTTTATATTCACAACAAAATATACAAACATACATAAGCACAAATTAATTTCCATCATAAAAATGCTTCATTAATTAGTTGCTTTCTTAATGCTATACAAAAATTCTTCCCCCTGCAAAAAAAAATAATTCTGAATAGTCTCTAAATGCAGCCAAGCTTCAAGCAGAGCAGAGTCTCTATAAGAGAGGAGCTAGGAAGGATTTTATTCCCTTAAATGCCACTTACTGAGCTTTGTGAGCCTTATTTTCAGAGCAGCTGGTCCTAGAGCAGGATACTGGCGCAGATGCCTCAGCAGCCTGATCCTGTATGACAGGCTGTATCTCTCCACTTTTAATCTGATTTAAACATCCTCAAGAATACAAATATTATCTGAATGCACAGTAAAGGAGTCACAGAGCACAGCAGTATGGGTTAGTGCATGAGCACAAGCCCCATAATCTCCATTGCCCATTTGTCATAATTTCTTTAGCTCATCTATGTGCTTCTACAGCCTGTAATGCTGGGTCTCTCCAGAGAGGCACCCTACCAGACATCAGCTACCCAGTGCTTCTCACTAGCATGGGATAAGCAGTGACAGCTTTGGCTGCTGCTTGTGTCCTGATCACACAGAGGTAGGGGACAATGCAGTCCTGGGCTTTATTCATCCTGCATCTCTGCACAGCACACAGGACTTGCACCCAGATGCTTCATAATGGGTGAACAGAGCTCAGACCCACACTTAAAATATGGCTCAGGCGTACAATGGACACTCTCTATGCTGCTGTGTTGGGCTTCTGCAGGCTAGAAATTTTGTGTGGCCAGGCAGGGCTTTGGGTTGCAGATACCCTTTGGGGCCAACTGCTGACCCATGAGACCTCCGATCGCCCTCCCTCCGCCTTGCAGAGCTTACCACCAGAGCCCGTCCCCCAGGCAATTCGCGTCTATGTTCTTAGCTGAGCTTCTCAGGTTTTGCACTGAAAAAAGGTCACCATCATGCCATTCTCTGTGTATGAAGAAAGGCTCAGTGGTTTTCTTTATATGAAGCCTGAAATGCATTTCAGATCTAGAAAACTGCTGCAAAACCAGCAACCCTCCCCATGATACAACTTTCAAAGGCACTGACTTAATTCCCGGAAGGCAATGGTAATGCTGGCTGTAATCAAGAGGGCTGTGCCTACGAAGAATAAGAATTGCCCTCCAACTAATTTTTACTGCCTGGGTACATGAGAGCAGAAAGCCCTGCAGAGAGCGGATAGAAATGCCTCCTGGTATGACCAGGTCTGCCCTAGTGGGACAGATCCACAACTGCTTCCCACCAGCTTTACTTCAGTGTAAATGTACTGATGAAAAGAGCTGGTCTTTTCAGCCTCAATAAGCTTAATTTACCTGTACCTCCAGCAGTTAGTTACTGTTTTAATGCTATGATACTAACTAGTTTTCTTTAACCCTAAATGGCAAAATTATCAGAGAGGAAACCTGGGGGAAAAGTAATGATTTCCAGCTATTCAGAGTCCCCATTCTGAGGGAATAATTTGCCATGTTTGGAGCTGTGGCAGGGAAATAGGTGAGAGATGGCATTTCCAATCATCGGCTTCTGAAAGGCAAACTGAGTGCAGCCTGCCTGCTAAAATCTGGTGAGGACTGAATTACGCAGAGAAGAAAGGAAGACCATATTTGCACAGCATGCCATATATTCTCTCTCTCTCTCTCTCTCTCTCTCTGTTCTCCTTCTGCCTCAGCAGCCTTCTCTAGCAAAATACTGAAATACAATCCTTCCTTCGAAATAGGTGAGAGATGGCATTTCCAATCATCGGCTTCTGAAAGGCAAACTGAGTGCAGCCTGCCTGCTAAAATCTGGTGAGGACTGTGAATTACGCAGAAGAAAGGAAGACCATATTTGCACAGCATGCCATATATTCTCTCTCTCTCTTTCTCTCTCTGTTCTCCTTCTGCCTCAGCAGCCTTCTCTAGCAAAATACTGAAATACAATCCTTCCTTCCGAGAACACAGTGAATAATTCTTTTCTAGACAAATTCAATCCCGGGAAAGCCACTGATCTTAATGGCATAGTAGCTGGTTGAACAAAGTCCCAATTAACTTTATGGCCCAATAATCTGAAGTCTGCTATTAAAGTTTTCATCAAAAGATGCTGGCAGAGAAAGACAGACTTTTTATAGCAGTCATCGCATGAGACCATTCCCTTAAAAACATGCTTTTCAGTAACCAGGATGCTTCTCTGGCTGGCTGGAGCTTGCACATCGCTGCAACTGCCCTTCATGTTTGCACTTTGGCAAGATAAAGCTGCTGCCAGAGCATGGGCCAGCCAGCAGCGTGGTGTACAGGGCAGACGGCTGGTGTTGTCAGCCATCTCCATCCACTCTCCCACAGCAAATGTCAAATAAGGGAGAACTGGGAAACAGATTTGACTTACAAAACTATTCCCGTTTGCCTTTTGTGGAGCCTGGTACCTCTGCTTCCTCTCTGCTAGTGGCTTGTCTGTATTTATTTACTTTTTCTGCCTTCTGTTCCCTCCCCACATCAAGAAGAAAGGTGACTTTTCAGGCCTGAACTGACACTGCACCTAATTTATTACCTGTTTTCTTCATTGACAAGCGTATCTGCATTTTAAATACTGTTTCTCCATTATGTATCTATGGTAATTAGTATTTTCCTTTAAATTGATCTGTATTAAATATTTCTTTTTCCTAAGGTTGATAGATTCCTCTACAATTTTATCATCTTACCTGCATTTCTGTTGTTTGTTCAATAATAAAAATTGTCAGGACTGAAGGAAGAGTTTTGCCACTTAAGAAATGGTTTCAGTATTGCTAAGAGAGCTGCTGAGAAACAAGTTTATATTTGATATGATTCCATATTAACAGAGGTTGACCTTATCTGAGGGCAGCCTTAAAAGGAAAGTCTGTCCAGTCCCAGGCTTGAGAGTAAACAGACAAGTGGTCCTTATGTAAGTAGTAATAAGTGTTTACAACATTGCTCAGATATCTTCATTGTTCTTAGCTGTACTTTTGCAATACTGTTGTTTGTTTAATTTCCTTTTTCTACTGTAATCTTAATGTAGTCATAATGGATTTGATTATATGTTGTTGCTCTTTCTTGGCTTATTACAAACTGCTGGCAAACAATCCAGAGCTCGAATGTACTCCTGCAAAATCAGCTGTTTAATAACACCAAATAGCAAACACATTCTTGGTGAAGAATCTGTAAACCGAACAAAGGGACACATCTCTGCAGCATGCTAAATGAGCATACTGCCTGCAGTTAGTATTACGACTGACAGATGAAGAAAAAGGGCAGTAGTAGAGAATACTGCTTTCTGAAGCTTACACAAGATCATAGAATCATAATCATAGAACAGTTTGGGTTGGAAGTGACCTCTAAAGGTCATCTAGTCCACCCCCCCTGCCGTGGGCAGGGACATCTGCAACTAGATCAGGTTGCTCAGAGCCCCGTCCAACCTGACCTTGAATGTTTCCGGGGATGGGGCTTCCACCACCTCTCTGGGCAACCTGTGCCACTGTTTCACCACCCTCAGCGTAAAACATTTCTTCCTTCTATCTAGTCTAAATCTACCCCCCTTTAGTTTAAAGCCATTCCCCCTTGTCCTGTTGCAACAGGCCCTGCTAAAAAGTTTGCCGCCATCTTTTTTATAAGCCCCCTTTAAGTACTGAGAGGCTGCAAGAAGGTCTCCCTGAAGCCTTCTCTGCTCTAGGCTGAACAACCCCAACTCTCTCAGCCTTTCTTCATAGGAGAGGTGTTCCATCCCCCTGATCATTTTTGTGGCCCTCCTCTGGACCCGCTCCAACAGGTCCGTGTCTTTCTTATGCTGAGGGCTCCAGAGCTGGACGCAGTACTCCAGGTGGGGTCTCACCAGAGCAGAGTAGAGGGGCAGAATCACCTCCCTCGACCTGCTGGCCACGCTTCTTTTGATGCATCCCAGGATACGACTGGCCTTCTGGGCTGCGAGCGCACATTGCTGCCTCATGTCCAGCTTTTCATCCACCAGTACCCCCAAGTCCTTCTCAGCAGGGCTGCTCTCAATCCCTTCTGTAGAAAAAATACTTTTTTTTACAAAGCATGCATCACAAATGTAGCAGAAATGCTGTGTAGTAGTATATAGGATGTATGAAAACTTGTTTGGGATGACCTGGATGTCTGATTTCAATCCCTCTTATGAATAACACCCTTGTCCTAAACTTGTAACAGTACAAAACCTCACAGCCTGTCTCGCTGCTCTTCTGCTCCTGGGAGGCAACAGTTTCAACAGAAGACCTTCAGTCAGGTCTTTAAATCCTTCTGTTGGTTCCTACTTCAGTATCACATCAAACAAGCTGCTTATTTTCAATACAAAGGCCCTCAGAGCCTTGCCTCAGGAGTAAAGATTCTCTGTGTATATATGTATGTATTTATATGTATTCTTATTGTTTCCATCTCAGGATCAGCCTACTTTAGGAGGCTCCATCACTCAGCTGTTAAACAAGTGTCTTCATGTTTTTTCTGCTATCAGAAGCATCCACTTGTGGTGGTGTCTTAACTGCAGATCTGGCCTGATATGCTGCAATGCCGAAGTGGACATGCTGCCCAAGTGCTGAGCGTGGTGAAACCCCTTCCCACCTCCCTGGCGAGCGGTTTCATCACGGGATGAGAGCCCAGTCTGGAATTTGGCTTGCAGAATCCCTCTGTTTAGATACTTTACTTTTATATAAAACACTTAAAAGGAAAGAGCAAGCCACAAAACATGTCTGTAGTCGTCTTGGCCAAAGACCTCTGTAGGACCAGGGTCCCAGGGGCTGTTTAGCTGTCAGTACCAAGTACAGCAGAGTGAAAGGGGAAGCTGAGAGCTCCCGACTCTTACCAGAAACAAGCCAGGAAGATGTCTATTTGTGTCAATGGGTAAGAGAGATGCCAGCACTGGGATCTGTAGCAGCTTTGTGAAAAATCCAGCTCTTCATTTCCTTTGCATCTTTTCCAGGCACCCATAACAAGCTCTCATTTGGGGCCAGATGCAATACTGTGTCCAATCCTGAGATTTTCTTTTTTTTTTTAATAACAAAAGAAAAATAAAGCATTTATTTATTAGTTTCACTGCTGAAACAACTTTGACACCTCAATCACATTCATCTGCTATCCTTTGTCTTATGCTTGGCTTGTAAACTCTTTGGGCCATAGACAGTTTCTCTCTGCAGTGTTCCTGATTGCCACAGTAATAAGAAAAGAAAATAGTAATTATAATCTGCTAGGGTTTGTTCATAATAATAAATAGACATTGACTGTTTCCTCAAGTGAACAAAACCACCATGTCTCGCTTTTAAAATTCTTAGATTTGAACTAATCACTCATGGAGTCATTTTATGTGTATGTACGCGATTTAGACCTGCACCCCTGTGGAGGACATCTTGCAAGCACAGACTGAAGTTTATCTGGTAAAACACAAGCACATGTACTCCTAGTGCTGAACCAGGCCTTCAGGGAGCAAGTGATGGCTGCCCAGTCACAGCTGGGTGACTGTACTGATTAAATTGAGGGGTATTAATGCTAACCGTTCCCCTAATCTGCTCTCATTCATACCGAGTCTGAGCAATGGTCTGAACTACATGACTGTACTCCCTGGAGCAGCGAGCCCCCTGCTAAAGGGACTGGGATTATAGGTCCAAAGACGGATTTCTTCAGCTCTACCTGCCTGACCCAGCCAGTGCGAAACCATGCATGAAAAAACCTCAGCACATTGATTTTACAGACACTGACATGTTTTCCAAACAAATCCATGCAACCGTTTCAGTTTTCCCCAACACTAGTCTTGACCTGAGTTGCATTGTGGCGGGTGTAAGTAGCACAATGTGTAAATATTAAAAAGTCACCTCACAGCAGGCAGAACTGTGTAAGACACAACTGGCCATCAGTAAGACAGACATGTAGAAGGTCAAAAGACCCAGATGGTTTCTTACTATTTAAAATACTTTCGGAATAGAGGTCAGGCATATAGTCACTCTGAAAAGAAAATGGTCCAGATCCCAGGGTCTGAGCACACTAGCCACTTCCATACAATGCTGGGACAAACAAATACTGGCGTGCCCCTATAAACCCTAGAAAATCTTTAACACATAGAAATGGCAAATGTACCATGACCAACTTTATTCTGCAGCATTTGCAATACCTGATGCCTTTGTCACCACCACCCGGTATTTTCTTACCAAGGCTGTCTCTGAAATCTGCAGAAGCTGTGTTTACCTGCTCACTCAGGAGATCTGGCTGCATGGTATGAGGCAATGCCTGCTCTGCAAAATGCTGCATTAGGTTCCAGTTTTCTCCCAGGTGAAGTTCAGACTTGGTTTTGACCTGCTATGCCAGATGGGACACCAGCTCTTGTTCATGGCCAGAGGAGCTGAAAACAGTACAGAACTTTGTTTAATTGGGCTCTTGCAAGAATGAGCATTGGAAAGGGAACAAAAGAACCTTTTCTTCTTACAGAGATGCTGGAGGCCCACTTGCAATAGAGGGCTTACCTTTGGAGGTGTGACTATCCGGACAGTGTGCTCCGTCCTCTCTATGCGTGCACAGTCATGTTCTTCACATGATCAAGGGTAGATAAAGACCAGATGACCCACTTGGCTGATCTTTGCCCAGGTGACACCAGAGCAGCTCATGGTCCTTCAGCCTACATGGCGTAAAATTCTACTCACTGACATTCAATGGAAAAATTGAAGCTTGTTTCAATGAGATTGGTACTCCTTCACTGTGTTTTCCTAGAATCACAACCAAGAAATTGTACATGGAGCTCTATGAATATACAGCAGTGCCTAAAAAAATGCAGTACAGCAAAACTGAAGAGCTTCTGTCTCAGAAAATTTTGTGCAAATCTTGCCTATTCTATTATTTTCAGTAACTGTCATCTGATCAAAAGTACAGCTTCACAGACTAAAATGTATAGAATTGAAGGAAGCCAGCATATGCTATTTTAGTGAGTGTATTATCTAAAGTAGGCCTTCCATCTGTTTCAGACCTAATTATTACATCATCTTAATGTAGCTCAATTTACAATGAGTGAATTAAATGCTTATGTGAGTGCTTCATACAATGTGAAACACAGCTGTGTCATTTTTAGAGACAGAACAGGGCAAAATGTTCCAGACACACTGAATTTCATTTTTCTACTGTGTTTACAAAAATATTCCTTTGTAGCAAATATTTTTCCCACTCCCTTAGTAATACACAATTGTATTTTGAAGAACCATACAGCATCCACTCAGATTGCAATAAAATACTGAATATTTTTATCTGTCAAAGACTGTGAGTTTAGTGATCAAAACAGCAGTCTCTATTAAAAGCATTCAGCTGGTTCTTCCTAACCTAGCTGTTGCCAAACAAAGACAGATTAAGATTAATTGCAGTAATTAAACAAAGAGACAGGCTACAGCATTAGTAGCAGCAATGTATCACATTCGTTGTTCCCAGATACTTTATTCAACAGGAAAACAGCAAATCACATGAGCTTTAGTCCATGTTATGCACATTTTCTATAGGGATTAACTCTTTAGCTGATACTCAGCTACAAGGCATGTGCACGTATAGCTTGCCATAGTATATCTTTCTTTAAAAACCCCTCTAGCTAGTAAAAGCAAGCCAGATTGAGCACGTATTTATTTCTTGATTAGATTATAACCCTCTAAAATAGTTTAATGGGAGCAATTTTTTAAACTACCAATTTTTGTCTTGGGTTTCAAAATTCGTCTGACAAGTTGTAGTGAAAGGAGAGGTAGAATACAGATTAGGGTCTAGCAAAAGCTCCTGTTTTAAACAGAATAAGCAATAATCACAATTTTCTTCTCACTTTTCCCTATGCAATCTTTTTACTTGTTTTTGGGTTGGGGTTGGGTTTTGCTTTTGCTTTTGCTTTTTGTTTGTGTGTTTGCTTCAGAAGACATACACTGTGCCTGAAGCCAGTTTTGGTCACATTATGGGTTCAGGTTACCGTGTTACTAAGGTCACAGCAGGACACTGCAAATTAACTGTATTGCATTTACAAGACTTGGCTGTATACCCATTCTGAAAGCCGAGATATTGGTTGTTGTTTCCTCAGAATGGAAAATAAAGGACTGATGCGTCTCCCAAAAACACACCCTGCCAGGGTAGAAGGCTAGATTTAAAAATCATGCTCATATTTAGGATAGTCCAAGGCACATAAATTGTCTTTGGCCAATAGTGTATGGGTTCAGCATAAATTCTGTGTGCCTCCAAAGCTTCTGCTCTCCCAGGACACTTCTTCCCATCCCTCTTGCCCCCACACAGCTGGTTACAAGAGCAGTCTCTGCTAAGCAAGACATGATCAGAGATTATTTCAATTAAAAAAAAAAAATTCCTCTTATGTCCACTTCAGTGTGGCATAGACACACCCTGTTTTGCCAGCATTGGCACAGCTTAAGGTTTAGTCATTAGTCATTAGAAAAGAAATACAGAGGTTAAGAAATCAACAGGCAGTTTTGCAGGCAGAAAGGTAGCAGAAAATAAACGGAGCTGTACTCTAGGAAGCAAACATTTATTTTCCTCATTTTAGCTTTGAACTGGAGAGTGAACCTAATGCTGAGAGGAAAACGTTAAGCGCAACTGGGGAGGGGGGAATGTGTCCCTTGCAAATAATTTCCCATGAATAGCTGCCTGCTCTGACATCTTTTGATTGAGCTATTTCTAGAGCTAACCCGCTGCTTGTAAATACTGATCCTAATCTTGTTTCAGAAATGTTTCATCTTGGCAAGGCATTAATAAACACTGTACCAGAAAATGCCTGGAGTCCAGCCATGCACAAGGCCTTGCTGTAACAGATCAATCAACAGTGGCGGTTGGTGAAAACCAGGAGAGGGACGTTCAGATGCCTTGGTGGCTCTTCAGACACATTTTGATTCAGTCAAACCCTTGTTTGGCTTTCCATGAACATTTCCACAAGAAAAATTTAGCTTGTGTAAATGCTCCCAGAAAACAAATGCTAGTTCACAGGCTGAAGTTTGCTTGATAAGAAAAGAAAACCTGATTTGGTGGAGAGAACAAGCCCCCTGTAACGGCAGAGTCATCCAGCAGGACAGCCCAAGTAAAGCAAGGGGATACCTGGTCACACTCCTGGGCTACAAATCGCAGGAATATCCATTACAAACTGTTCATTAATCACTTACAGAAAGGGAGTCCATTGTATAGGCCAAAAGTGATTTGTGATTACAGACTTTAAGTCTCCTTAAAGGAATCTGATTTTCAGGAACCAAGGCCTTCAAGACTGTGAAAGCCATAACCTATATGTCACAGTCTGTTAAATAATGAGCAAATCACAGGAAGTCGTCACTTATTGCAATGAATTATTATTATTAGTTGTGGTGGTGTTGATAAAGATTGGCAGCCTGGGCTAGACAACTAGAGATAGGTCCCCTCTTTGTAGGAAGTTTTGTACAAGTGCAAAATACATTGTACAAAAAAGACAAATTCAGCTCTAAATAACTTCCAATCTCAATGACACATTAACAGGAGAGAGGGAGAAATGTTACTTTTCCTTATTCAGTGCATGGTCATCAACAAACTTTCACCACTTATCTGAGGCTAAAGGCTTTCTCGCCCTTTATGCCAGATGAAGAGTATTAATAGCAACAAGTGTCACTGGAGGGAAGCGGTGAGCGGGTCTTCGGTATAGCCTGTTGTTGATAAGAGTCTGATTCCCTGTCCAGATGAAGAGTGAGACTACAGCTGCCAAACAAAGCGCTTTTGTTTGATCTTGTTGCTGCAACCATGTAGGGAAAGGTGCCAAGTATGATTCTGAAGTAGTACGATTCTGAAGTAGCCTTTTAATAGCAGATAGCTAAAATGAGAGGTTGCTCTGAGTGGAAACACAACACACACCAGGGGAGGCAGTTTTGCCTGATGTGGTAAGGCTTACTGTTTATACAAGAGGATGCACATGGCATCACATAATTGAAGAAAACTTTGGGTGCTTTTTTGGCTCAGGAGGTATCTGAATTGTAGCCTAATCATTTGTATGTGACATCCTGCAGCCCCTATTAACAAAACAAAACAAAAAAAGTTTTGAATTGTACAAAGATATTAAAAACCCCAAACAGAATCTGGCAGGGACCATGTTCACCTTATTTTTCCATAGCTTTTCCTTAGAATCCTACAACCAACAGGCTGTTTATGGCAATATATTTAGAGGGAAATTATTAACAATGCAGACAGTAATATGATTCTGCTTCATTCCAATAAAAAGACAAATGTACTTTAGGATAAAAGTCAACAACTCATTACACAAGTCACCATCTAGTGGTACGTAAGAACACGTACTGCTGCTCTTTAAGTTTAGAGGTTAAATAAACCTGTGGTTTTAGGGACTTAAAAATAACATCTTCAGTGCTGCTCAGAATGAACTTGTGACTATATACATATGGTACATATATGTTCTGTATTTTATATGCATGTATTAATATATTAGTATAGAGAGATATTTTAAGCAAATTTGGTGTTACTCTATGCAAAGTTTAGTTCAAATAAAGTTTTACTTCATGTATTTAAAATGATGGAGCACAACAGTTTGTAGGCTACCTGTTTTTTAGCCTTTTTCTCGTCTCTGTATGCATTTATATGTGTTGCCTCTCTTTATGTGCATCTATAGCTATATATATTATGTTTGTAACTGATGCGCCACAGCATACCATTGAAGGTGTCTGTATTTCTAACCAGCCAGCTGAGTTGCAAAGAGAAACCTGGTTAACTAGGGCTACTCTGTAACCGCTGGAACAAGTGACATCTCCCCCACTGCAGCTATCTGTTCAGCAGGAAAGCTATTAGGACTGACAGAGAAGCTCATTCTGGCTCATTATATTCCAAGCCCTTACAGATGAGGCAATTTTTCACTCTTCTCAGTTGTGATAAAAACTGAGGACAAATACAGCATTATACTCTATTCAGCCTGTATCTAAAAATGTTCTGAATTTATTTATCCCTGAAGAAAAGCTGTATGTAAGCCGGCATTTCCCCCCCATCTCAGTCTACCTTTCCTATTTGCATTTATATTTAGCATCTTCACTCACGGCCAAATCTTTGAGACCGTATTTGACTTTTACCCAATCTTTCTTCCTGCATTAGTCACCATATGAGATTTGTCTGACAAAGAACTAAATTAAAACTTCACAGAGAGGATGTGCACTAGAACTTACTGATGAAAAAAACCCACATGGTAAACAAGATATGACATAAGATTACAAAGGTGCACTGATGGCAAGCCCTGACAGTTCTGCTCCTGGGCTTCAAAAACACCAGAGGATACATGGGGTGGAGCTGGAGAAATGAGATAGGCATGGTGAGAGGAAGGCTTGTCTGCAAATAAACAACTATGATTAGTACTTGGCCATGTGCAGCATTTGTTGCTGGGACTCCCATGGAAAGAGCAGTATCATCTGTCACAGAGGCTAATACAAGGTGCTAACAAAGGCTGACTTACCCTTTTCACCACAAGGTCACTAGCAGCGAGAACTTGACCCCTTCACGCTACTCTAACTATCATCTACTTTTGAGAGACATTTATTATGGAGACCTCTAAAGTCAAGGCATTGTGGTGGAAGATCTTTCCATGGGTGAGCGCTGCAGTGATTGAGACAGACTTCATTAAAGGCAAGAGCACAAAGGAGTGCAATGAAACTATCTAATAAAATGCCTGGCAAGCTTTGGGGATCAATCTTTGGAAAACCTAGTCTGCAAAGCAGACTTTTAAACACTGTCACCAGCTTTCAGTTCCTGCCTCCTTGTACTGAACCTGGAAGAAGGGGAAGACAGGGTACCCTCTATGTGGACTCACATATTGGATTTGGTTCCCTCAGTGGCAAGATACCACACGTCAGCTTAGGCACAGGACCTGCCCATACTGTTTATAATGTTTTAAATGCAAATAAAATATTTTACCTTAAATTCCTCCATTTAGCTACTGCATTTTACTTCACATTTATTTTAGGTTAAGAGTAGGCATACGGCCGGTTATGGCAGTTCAGCTCAAAAGAGCTAACTTCTTAGGTCTTACTCATCTGCTTGCATCTTTAAAGTCTGCCTGTGTAGTCCTCTGTGGAGTCTGGGAAGGAGCAGAAAGCTGAAAGAATAGTGTCTCGGACTCACTAATGTCCCTGCCTCAGATATCCTGAGAGCCCTGACGCCAGTGGGAGGAATGCAGATTCATACTCCCCCAGATTATGTATTACCCTTAAAAATTCAATTCAGTTCTCTCCTGAATGAATTTCCTGGCTTCCTGTATTATTTTCTTTTTTAAAGGCATGCAAGTGGCCAAAGGCAGGTCTTGCCTGACCTCTCCTTTCTACCTGTGCTCTTAAAAAATTGCTTTTTATAGAGGGGGTCTAAAAGGCAAGATAGAGCACTTAAAGTTGGGGCTCTACAGCACAGGCACAGAAGAAATAGAAACAGAAACACTTCAGAAGAAAATGAAAAGCACCAAGAAATACTCTAAAAGAGCAAAGTGGATTTAGGAAACACTGAGGCTCCACTGTGGTTACTGGAAGAAGACTAGAAAGATGAGTGGTGAGACTAAGCAGTCAGATCTGCAGGTGGTGCAAATTAGCATTGCTGAGGTAAAGTCAGGGGCACTACGCTGATTTGCACCAACAGGGACCGAGGACTGTTACTAGGGAGGAATGTGTAACAAACAGCCCTGTGATGCACAGATTTTACTTTCTGTGGAGAATATTGTTTCAGTCCCTCCCATGGTTTGTCAGTGACTGCTCCCTGGTGAGAACATGAAGAAGTGGTCAGGTCTATTAACCTTAACAAATGTAAATATGAACCCAAAATGTGGAAAAATGCTCGGATCTGAAATTAATTTCATTCTAACAGACCGCTGAGTTAAACAGTGACTTACACAGCCAACACAGCAACAGCAGCCACTGAGAAAGAAAATTGTTCACCTCGTTCTTTTTGGGTTGTCCTTCCTGCCTGTTTCTTGGTTCGGTGGCACCTCATGAAGGTGGCACCTTCACCACAGCTGCATTGAAGGAGGTTGGAGTCACTTCTGTGATTTATCCCAAATAATTTACCTTGTGAATGTAGGCTTTTCTTCTCCAGTCAAGACTGTTGTTCGCAATTTTTCAATACATCTGCAAACAAATCTTATCCACTGACTCACTCACAAAGCTGCTGCTAGGAACAAGCCATATGCTCAGTTCTTGTAGCATCTGACTGGAGCCAGGAGCCGTATTCCCTTATTTCTGTTCCTTGAAGGAATGGCACATCCCATGTCCCCTATCCCACAGGGAAAGAGGAGTCCTTTTGCCTGTTACAGGTTATTCATGAACATGGGGAACTGTATGGTATTAGACTAAGACCAATACTGAGGGACAGTCTGGAGCGTGACTTAGTTTGGTATGGAGTCCATAATGTTTATACTTCCCATGAACACTCTTGCAATAAAAACAAGTAATTAGAAAGAGGCTTAGCCCACATTTCCAGGGCTGGACCCATACAGGAGGGCCTAAGGGATCCTACTGCACTGGGGTTGGGATGCCAGGAGCTGTGTGAAGTGGCATATTTCTCCTCGTGAAAAAGCTTTTCCAAAATTGCTCCCTGCAAGGACCATTACTCTGGAAGGGTTGGGATGGGGCTAGAGGGAGGATTGGACTAGGGAATTCTTCACTTGGCAGATCTTTTGCATTGCCAGCCAATGTACACACACATGCCTGCAAGAAACACTGGAGAAGGTCCCACTAAGATTCAGTCTGTGCTTTGGGCTGGGCAGTACTTGCAAAACAACTCTGCAGCCCTTCTGCAGCTTAAGGAAGAGAGAAGCCAGTGTTTGGCTAATGCTCTCAAGTTCACTTCTCTGAGGTCCAGGTTCATACAGAGACTGAAACCTGCGGACTGCAATGCTTAAGAAGTCAGAGGCTGGGCTCTGCTTGGTGTTCCCAAGGCCGAGTTCTGTGCTGAATGGGAGGTCTGTCAGGCTCAAGCCCACAGGCTGCAGAAGCTGAAGGTGTTACAGCCCAGGACTGTCCACCTTGCATCTCCACCTGTGCCTCTGCTGCCCGCCTCCACATTCAGCAGCATGGCACACACTCCTGCATCTCAGCAGCTTCAGTGCCAACATGGTGTCCTGGGTTAAACTGCTGGGGAAAGGCGGATTGAGTTAAGCTGAAGGACTGGGCACTTGTGCTGCTGTGGTGTGCCCACCTGTCAGCTCTGTTAGAGTGGCAATGCCCTCCAGCCAGGGGTATGCAGAGTGGAAGCAGCCCACCAAAGTTTGTCTGTCAAACCCTCTGGGGCTGCAGCTGAGAACTGGGAGTCCAAACCTGGAGCAGGAGATGCTGAAAGCAGAGTAGGGGAGAGAGACTCAAATTTTATCCTTCCCTTGCTCTGATCATCAGTTAGGTGTGAAGGTGGGTTTCAGCCTCCATGATCTCATTGAGGGTTCAGGCATCGGTACTGTGTGTTCAGGCACTGGCAAGTACACTGCTTTCTCATACTGCAGGGCAGCAAGAAAAGACAAAGGATTCCCTTTGCTTAACAACCAAGAGTACTAGGATACTTGCCCAGACACCAGGCTTTGAACTTCTGAGAAAGCAAAAAAAAAAAGGCAATTCAGAAGCAATAGGAGAGTTGCCTTTATATGCAAGAATATTTATGAATCATTTCCCTGCTATAGTGACAGAAATCTCCTCAATGGGACAAAGGAAAAAAAACAGGACTAGATTTGACAGAAGAACTTTAAAGGGTACATGGACATTAGGTTCATCTAGCTCCATTTGCATTTGGGTGCAAAAAACTATAGTTTTTACTGTTCTTTTCTTCCATTAAAAAGAAGCCATTTAAACTTCAATGGAGATTTGCTTTCATTTTTGAGCTTTCTTCTGTGTTTTTGTTTCCAAGTCAGAGGTAAAATGGATAGCCCTTCATTTTATTTAGCATGAAATGAATTACAAGAAAGTGGGACCTCTAGGAATAAAAAGTCTTCAGTCTGTATGTTCATGTAAGTGTAAAATGTACTGCAAGGCAGAGTGCTTCTCCAATTTCGCTACAGATTTGTAATAATAAAAAAGTGGACTCTGAGGAGAAGTGAGCCATGAGCTGTGTGATTTGAACAGTTACATTAACACACAATAAAAAGGTGCAAAGGTTCAAGACAGTTCTCTCTTAAAAGAAAAGAATGCTGAACCCAGAAATGCATAAAAAGGCAGTAAATGAAAGATTGGATAACATACTTGATAAATGCAAATCTAGACTGATTTCCATTTGAAAACAAATAAAGGCTCCCGGTCGCAACTAGAGCAGGGGAAGGGAGGCAGGAACAAATGAGCAGACAAAGGAAGGAAGAAGGGGTCATATACATTGCAACGTACAGTTATCGGTGCTTGGCTAAAATACAGTGTCAGAATGAATGGGAGCTGATACCAAGATGATAATTTACAACACAGAGATACACAGAACATTCTGTCGGTGTTTGGTAGGAGGGAAAACTAATGCCTGAGTCATTCAGAAAGCGCTGACAGTCTGTTTATAATACCCACATCTGTCACACCACACTCCGTTGTAATTACACTCCCCTTGATGGGAAAGGAGAAGATTATGTACATCCCCAGGGAAGGATGTACTCATATGAATCTGCAGGCAACATTCAAAGAACAATCCACTCAGAACTTGCCTAATTCAAGAAGCAATAGAGCATACAGTGCCAGTGAATCACATCCCATATATAATAAAGCTAAAAAAAAGGAGGGACATACTCATCATTGAACAGACCTTTGATAACAAAGTAAAGGAAAAGAGCTGGAAATTGGGGGAAAATACCTAACTAATACCTAAATAACTCTTTCTGGGCTGCATACAGGTAACCAAGGCTGGGTCTTAAGGATCTTGATTTTTGGCTTTGGGTACAGTTTTGAACAAATGTAAAGCATAGGACTGTTGATACGGCAAGGCTTTGTTTGGGGGTGGGATGGTAAGAAACTTGGTCTTTCACTTGGTTTGCACTTGAATTATAATTTAGTCTAGGTTTGTTCAAAACTTGGCCATATTTTGAACTCAGCCCAAATTTGCAGTATAAGGCTTTGAACACTCTGCCTAGGCAGAGGTTCCCAACTCCAATCTTATAGAATGAGGGGGGGTTTCTTTTAAAATGAACATTTCACATAATTTTCATCTTATTTTCCCTTTGTACAACAATCTGTTTGCATGGATAGCTCAAAGGGCATAACTAGGGGCAGAATAGAATAAAACACCTGAAAAAGAAGTCTTGCTTCTTGAATATCTAGCAGAAAAAAAAGAAAAAAAACAACTGTATGTCTCTAACTTCCATTTGAAAAGCACCTATCAGAAAATGCCTAGCTACCATGGAGCAAAAAATCATTTTTAACACTCAAACACACTGAATCTTAAGCCTCAAACATATTTGTGAATATTTCCTGCTATTCACTCTACTTCGAGGCAAACTGCACCGAAAACAAGCTATGGAACTTTCAATTTAAACTCAGTGCTAAACAATTATATTCTAGGCTGTCCGTGTAGCTCAGCCTTGGGAAAAAAGATAGGGAGAATCAATAGGATACTATGCTAATGATGAATCCATAACAGCTCAGAGTAGCTCGTGCTCTTCCACTGATAGCATCAGTGTAATGGTAGTGCCAAGGAAACGACAAAGATTTGAACCTTTGCAAGATAATGATCACACTGACTCCTTGTCATGGTTTAGCCTCAGTCGGCAACTAAGCACCACGCAGCCGCTCGCTCACTCCCCCTCTCCCCCTGGTGGGATGGGGGAGAGAATTGGAAGAGCACAAGTGAGAAAAACTCGTGGGTTGAGACAAAAAAAGCAAGTGATGCACAATGCAGTTGCTCACCACCCGCCGACCGATGCCCAGCCAGTCCCCGAGCAGCAGCCCCCCCGGCCAGCTTTCCCTGGTTTATGTACTGAGCATGACGTCACATGGTATGGAATGTCCCTTTGGCCAGTTTGGGTCAGCTGTCCTGGCTGTGCCCCCTCCCAGCTTCTTGTGCACCTCAAGCCTTCTCAGTTGGTAGAGCATGGGAAGCTGAAAAGTCCTTGAGACTAGTGAAAGCACTACTTAGCAACAACTAAAACATTGGTGTGTTATCAACATTATTCTTGTACTAAATCCAAAACACAGCACTGTACCCCAGCTACTAAAGGAAATTAAGTCTATCCCAACTGAGACCAGGACATTCCTGTTTAGCAAAAAAAGGATTAAGGCCACATGATTTTAGCATAACAAGCAAAATGGCACATTACAAAAGCTCTATACCAAAAATCAAGGAATAAAATTGGAAACAAATATTACTGCTGGACTAAAACCTTTGCATAGAATTTGGGGATTTGTGAATCAGTCACTTGAGCCTCACCCATATATCCTGTAGTGACATTTCCAAAAAACAGCTTAGAGGTGCAGCTACGTGGCGTTCACATTTTCCTGTTTCAAGCAGACAACCAGCCACTACCACTTCTGCTGTTCCACCTTTGCTGCCTGTCTGTGAGGGCATAAAAAACACCATACACCAGAAACTGCCAACACAGCTTCCCAAACCAGGCAGGGGAGCTGCATGGGTGCAAGGGCAGGGCTGGAAATCAATATTTTCCCGTAGATGAAGGTGGTGTTACCAACTCTGCAGGGTGTGGTTAGTTCATGAGTTGAGCCCTTGAGATGAGGCACGTTTTGTTCCCTGTGGTAAAGCACCAAGCTGTTTCCTACACACCAGGTGAACATGTAGTGTGCTTGTCAGAGCCTTACACCTTGAAAAATTAGGGAATTGGCCAGGAAAATGGGTATATGCAGATAGGCACCTGCCACATGTGCCTTCTGTACTGTAGTTGCATAAATACCCGTACAATATTTTACAGCATTGTTTTTAATTTTCATCTCAGATCCCCATATGGATCTGGTTCCTTCTAATTTCCCATATGGAAAGGGTTCCTTGTAATTAGAGAGTACCCCAGCTGTTTTCATGCTGCAGCTTTGTGGATTTGCTCTGGTTTATGCATATTGCATGTGAATTAATGTACACTTAAGCTAATAGGGGATCTTGTGTAAAGCATCATAGAGGAGCTCATACGTCCTCCTCACACCCTGGGACTATAGTCTATTAATTTACATCCCACAGCCTATTTGTTTTAGATGTACCTGCACAGGAGCTTTACTTCTCTCAGGCATCCGTTTGCACTGTGGTCCTTATTGTTCCTCTTCCTTCCTTTAGCTTGCAAAAGAAAGCTGTGGCATCTTTTATATTTTGTGTCTTGCCTGTAAGATCTGTGGCAGTGCACCATGTTTAGAGAGTTTGAGTCCAGAGGGGATCTTCAGCTCATCAGCCACTGCCCTTCAAACTGTCCTCTGAGGAACTTGTAGTTGGCAAAAAAGACACATCTTCAGAGAACATGCCCACTCTGGAAGACATTGAAAGATGGAGAATCCATCACTTTGCCTGATAGTTTGTTTCAATCACTCCTACCAGAACAACGCGTGTCTTGTTTTTAGTTTGAATTTGCTGTTCTTTAGCTTCACGTTCATGGTTCTTTCTGTGCCCTTGCTTGCTAGATTAGACAGATGATTCACTCCCAGTATTTTCTCCCTGGGATGTGAGTATACTGTAACCAAGGAGTTTCTTTTCTTAATGGATTCATTCTGTAGTGCCCAGCACCAAATGCATGTTCAGCCTTTCTACGGGACACTCCTCCTTGGAAAAAACAAGTTCGATCACTTCTAACTTCTTTTACTTCTACACTTAAACATGTTTATCACCCTAAAAAATCAGTAGATCGCTCCCTGGTTAACTATCCTTCTTGACTGCTTTTTAGAGTTTCACTGACCTGTCACAGTGTGCTGCTGCCTGGAACAATATGCCAGTACTTGCATCTCTCTACAAGTATTAACTAAAAGAGGCTAATGTTGAATAATGTAAAAGTATTCATAATTCCAGCCACTACCAAAGAGAAGTTTGGACCGCTGTAACCCACACTGGTGCACAGACCTTCCTTCAGAAAAGTTTAATTAGATGGTCACATCCTGCAGGGCGTTTTTAGTACTTACAGAGTGACATGCTCACTGTGATGGCTTAGTGTAAAAATTATGTTGTCTAAGGCACAATTTTTCACTTTGGGCATATAAGCATTTCAGAGCTAGCAAATGGGTGGAAACACGTTTTTCCTGAAACCACCTACATGACCCTCTTAGATTTCCCTGTAAAAGCCATCAGACAGATAAGCTTCAGAACAATTCTTATTTACTTGTCAGAGCCCAAAGGTGCAGCAGTCTGTGTGGCCAGGGCAAAGTTGAGGATGCTGGGAATGCCAGCTGTTTTCTCCATCCCCGGAGCTCCAGGGACACTGGTCTATGTCTGCTGAAATTTCTCTCTCAAATCAGCCCACAGCCTTGCCAGGTGCCTGCAGGCACGTCTAGCTCTGGAGGGCAAGGTTGTCCTTCCCCCAGAGAACATGTTTGCAGGTTATTTTTTAACCAGCTTCATTTCATTGATCCTGCTTACAGGGCAGGTCACTACCCACAGTTACATAAAGAAAATGGAGAGGGCAGAGAACTGAAAGTGAGAATGTGGGAGCTGGTGGGAGTGTCTTTAAAAAAATAATAAAAAGTTATGTTAGACCACATGCAGTTGTCTACACTAAGTGGCTTAGGTTTATCAGCTGTACCATGAGTCACTTTTAACATCAGAAGAGCTTAAATGCAAAAACACTACAAGTTTATTCTAGCCAGACAAAAGGTTTCATTCCTGATTATAATGTTGAAAGCAAGAGTGTATAAACAAAGACAACACAAAGTCATCCTGAGTGGCACTTCACATTTGATATCTTTCGTAACTGCTGCTTGGGCTCTTTGAAGAATATTACACTGACATCCTGAATTGCTAGTTCTTAGATTTAAATGCTAGTTTAGAGACTTACAAAGTTAGTCCTAGTCCCAGGGACAACCACCTGAAAAATAAAGAACAATAAGGAACATTTATGAAAACACTGTTTTTCATAGCATGTCATGTAGTTTTCTTCAAATGTGCATGTAACTGCTGCTTGGGCTCTTTGAAGAATATTACACTGACATCCTGAATTGCTAGTTCTTAGATTTAAATGCTAGTTTAGAGACTTACAAAGTTAGTCCTAGTCCCAGGGACAACCACCTGAAAAATAAAGAACAATAAGGAACATTTATGAAAACACTGTTTTTCATAGCATGTCATGTAGTTTTCTTCAAATGTGCATTTGATGCCCTCATCTAAAGAATTCCATTGTCATAAAATTCAATTTGTTATTTAAAACAGTACTTATAATTTTTAATCCTTCTGTTTTTCAATCAATCCATTAAAATCTTTATGTGTGCAACTGAAACTAACTTCCATTCAAAGTGTTGCCTTAAGAGAATCAATATTCAGCACTTTTTTGTAAAATGTCCAAGTTTGTTCACTAAAGGAAAATATTCTATCTAGTGCTGCATTTGAGGTTGGATTGCAAAAAATAAACTTCACAGATATGAAAAAACTACGACGGGAAGGCAGAATGTTAGTCTATTCCAGAATACAGGTTTGCATACAGGCCACCAAAGTGATCACACATTGTTCTGTATGCAAGCAATTTGCATCCAGATTTTTGTTAAGCTTCAGTCCTTCAGAAATGCTTAGTATTTCCTGAACATTATTTTTAGGAAAAAAGTTTCTGTATTTCATCAATTAAAGCATTACAAGCTTTCATTATTCTAATTTTAAGACATCATAAAAGTTATCATTATGAAAGAAGAGCAGTGAATGAAGTATTAGTTATTCAAAATGTATTTTCATCATTCCTATCTTAGCCAAATAAGTAACTGTAGCCTAAAATACAAAAATAGCTTCTAATATAAGATCAACATTTTCAGACTCCTTCATTTGCAGGGTTTTGGAGATAACCACCTTGTAGAGAAATTCCTCAACATTTCCATGCACTGAAGGATGACAAAATGAAAACTGCCTTGTAATTCAAAAAAGCATTTGGCAAAAATGGAAACAGATTTAAACTTTCATTGTACACATTCAAGGCCATATCGTAAGTCATCTACAGCTTCCCTTTTTGTATTATGCAGTATGTGGACTAGGAGACTATTTGGAGTAATATTCACTTTTATACTATATTAATATGTAGACAGTTTTATCTCCCTAAATTATTATTTTCATGGTCTGTTGCAAGTATTAATTTTTGTCAAAATTTGCACTACTTTATGTTTAAACATTTTTTATATCTTCCAATATTCCTGATGCAATTTCATGTTGCCTTCAAAGTAAGCAAGTAGACAACAAACTAATGGACTATCCACCTACTACCCACCTAACTATTCACCTAACTATCCAGTTAGGAGCAACCATTGGAACATTTTAATCTCTCTGTGTATTGGGATATCAGTGGCCTTCTTAATTTAAAAAAGAAAAAAAGAAAAAAAGAAAAAAAACTTTTGCACTTACCAATAACAACCTCGTTCTAAGTGGACCTTGGAAAACATTATTCACATTGCTATCTCGATGAAGTGACCTGGCATTCTGCACTTCATTGCTTCTGAAGCAGTCATTTCATCACTTTCTGCACTCTTATATTTTTTAGCAACAAAAAAGTTGTTCTTTTAAACTACACTACAGTTATGTTTATTATGGACTCCACTTTCATGCTGTCTTACTTCTGACAGTCTATCATGAGCAACTGAGGTTCTTCACATAAACTGCAATAAGCCCTATAACAATTATCGCTATCTTTACTGATCCTGCAAAATTATTTTTCCATTCGTTCAGGAAATTGCAAAGCTCTTTCTATTTAGGGAGTGTATTGTAATTTACTAAAGAAAATAACTCTTGCCATCACTGCCAAAATTATGATCCCTATAAGGATGTAGCTCAGCCAATGAAAAATACTATGGTAGTTAAACTCAGACTTAATCTGCCCCCTCTGTACTAAGCCAGACATTAAATACTGTATTCTACACAAACATTATTTAGTTATAATAAATATACATGATAAAATCCTCTTTATTTACTGAGAGTTTGAATACATAGGCTAATCCTAGCAGTAATTCCTCAAGATAGACTTCAACTATACTGAAAATACATCTCATACTTTCTTTTTTTGTGAGGGTTGACATTCTCTTAATATAAAATGTATAAAGAAATAGAGGATTCTGCAGTTTAAAAAGCTCTACACAAATGTAAAAATGTTATTTTGCTGGAGATCACACATCAGAGCTATCTGGGGAGAAATGAAGTTTCATCAAAGGCAGGTTTGCCTCAGTAATTCAGAAGTCCCCCATGTCAGTGTCCTCTGCCGTGCCGGGAGGAGAGTTTTCAGTGATGTTTGCAATGAGCCCTGCTATGATACCTGCCTAGAAACTTCCAAGGTCTGTCTGAAGAATCCGTGTTTCACAGCCCTGTTATGCACACAGGAGGTGCTAAAATTTAGCAATAAAATACACTAATGTCTCTTTGTGTCAAGTATTTCATTTTTACATAGCTATTAATGGTACTTCCCAAAAGATGGCTTTTTTTTCTTCTTGCAAACTGATCCTCGTCTGGGTTACAAGTAGAAGAAACAGCAAAAGTTATCATGCTGTGCCATAGCTGTGATTTTACTTCAAGGCAGTCTTGGGAGAACAAAAAAAACCCAAAATCAAAAAAAAGTAATATCTGTTCTATAAACTTTGTGGATAGTTTTGTTAAAAGACCAGATTTTTGCAGGCTGAATTCTACAACGCAAACAAGGCTTTACTGACAAGTTAATTCCTTAGTGTAGTTCTGCAGAGGTTTGATAGACTGGCTTCAAGGCTTCAGCTTACACCTGTAACAGAAGAATGAAACAGAAGATGGTCTTTTAATCTAAGGGAAGAGCCCTGGCAATACCACCTGGCACTACCTTTCTCTCTTTTGCTCGAGATTTCCCTTTCCTCATCTTTCTTGGCTCCTTACTCCAATAACAAGGGGGCTTTGATAATAGAGAACGCTTTATCAAATATGGCTCTAATAATTAACATCCTACCCCTCCTACCTCGCTTTCTGGAATTGCACTCTGAAGTATCAAATGCAAAATACCTCCTTCCCCTCCCTGGGAATGTCCTGAATTCATAGTCTAGGCATGGTCTTAAATTAGCACGTTCTTTCTGCTTAAAACGGCCTTCCTGGAGGTCAGAACCATTCTAAGATAATTTCAAGATACAACATTTCCACAATGTTTCATAAAGTATGTATCATAAATTGCATTCACTGTATGCATACCTTACCAAACGCATAATACTTTGTTTTCCCTGAGCACTCTCTGGAGACAGGGTGCATTACTAATGCAGATGACAGAGCGCTTTGTCAAAACTACCTTCCCTCTCTCTTTCATCTGTTTAAGAAGTTCGTGGCACCATGGTGACCAAAACTGACACTGTAATATTCAGAAATTTTTTTCCACATAGGAAACATGAAATTCTGTGCATCTTGGCTAAATAAGTCTGTTACTCTGTTTTCATTGCTTTTTCTTTCTTTTGGGAGAAGAAATGTTTTTCTACCACATGTAAGGAATTTATATTGGATATGTTCTCTTCTCAAAGCTGAGATCTGCTTCCCTCAAGAGGATTTCCTCTGAGTAATTGCCTAACTAGTGGTCACTGAGCTGTAATTACTCCAGACGAAACCAATTGTCATTATTCCTTACAGTGCAAACTGCACACACACTCCAAAAAGCATTCCCATTAGTCATATCTCCAGCACAACCTGCACATTTTTTTCTGCTGAAAACAGATATTGATTTGACACAGTGCTGAGATGATATGATGTACAACGGATTGTACAATTCGGTGCAGTATTGGATTCGACTAATGCAGCTAGGTTTTCAATCTAATTACCTCTGCTCAACTGATGGAGAGAGTTGTACCCTCTGCAATTGCCTTGGCAATTGCCAGTATCACTTTATGATAATCTACTTAAACTGAAAGAATCCTAGTGAAACAGGAACAGGCTGAATTTCTTCCAGAACTTTTTTAATGTTGCTTGTACTTTTAAAGGAACATTAAGTTTTTCTGAATTGGTAAATAAACATCTGAATCCTACAAATCCTACTCATGCAAAAATGGCAGAAGAAAACAGTCAGTGTTTCCATAATCTTTGAAAGACTGTTTGTATCGCATTGGCTGTCTAACATTGTCCCATGAATGCACTCTGGCATGGCTTGGTCTTGGCAATATATGATGATAAATACTTGAACTGTGCAGCTAGCCCTGGACCTAGACCCATGACTTCCTCCAGTGTAAGATTAGCTAATGCATCTCTCCTTACTCCCTGAACAGTACCTGTTTGATAAGGCATATAGTCACAGACAATCATCGAAAGTTCAGCAAGAAAACTAGGTGGGAAACATTCCGTTAATATCCAGCTGGACAAAGAGAGGAACTAAAGCTCGCAAAATGAGCAGGAGACAGAAAGTGCAGGTAGTCTTTGGTCATGAGTAGCTCCAGTTTTAAGAAGCAAAGAATTGCCAAAACCCCACAGAATAATTTTTTTGATGTTTTCTATTATCCACTACTTCTCATGGACATCTAAGTCCCATCACTTTGCTCTCCTAGTTCTTGGCAAAAGGACAATAATACATCCTGAAGCATGTCAGGAAAAACAGGTTCACCTGAGAGTCTTTTGGGTCTGTGAATGATCAGGATATAAGAGTGCCCAGAGACAATGAGGTGATTGCCAAGAAACTAAACAGCACCTCTGTATCAATACACAAAACAGAAAAAATGAGCACAATTCCCCTGCTCAGACTCTTCTTTGTGGGAGAACTCATTACAGATTCTGTTTGAAACTGAAGTGACTGTAAAATAGACGAAGTTATTTTTGTCCTTGACAAAATGGACAAAAGTAGCACATTGTCAGGATTAAGATGGTGTTCACCCAATAGCTCTGGAAGAGCTCCATGATGAAATAGTTTGATTACTGAAAGTGGTGCATAATGTGCTTAAAACTGCCCTGCACACCTGAGGGCTTGAAGGTGTCAGATATGATACTGACTAAAAAAACAGTTTCAGGGAGAACCATGGAAGTCCAGATATGGACTCCTGATGCCTGCCCTTGGCATCGATAGCATATTAATATCACAAAGAACAGACACCTGGATAAGTATGATCCATTAGGGAAGAGTCCACATGCGTGGTTTTTTTTTTAAGAGGATGCCTTACCTCAGTGGAGTTGTTTGAAGAAGTCAACAAGGAGTCGAATAAGGGTAACCTGGCTTATGTAGTGTATCTGTACTTCTAAAAAGCCTTCAGCAAATTTCCTCACGTTTAATTTCCTTAGCACTTCTAAAAGACATAAAAAAATAGAGTGGGAGTGAGCAACCAGTTGATATGGTGGCAGGCAGAAACCAGTGAAGGTCTACAGTGTTGTGTGCAGGATCCTGTTCTGGTTAGCATATTCATAAATGCACTGACCGTGAAGAACTGCACGACTTACAAGACTGAGTGTCTGGGTAGATCACAGCGGCTGATAGCTTTCAGTACAGATAAATGTAAAGTGATGAGCACTGGGCAAAATTAGTTCTAATGTCACATCTTAAATGATGGGCTCTGAGCCCAGCACTAATACTCAGAAGTGAGATCGTTCCATGAATACATCAGCGTATTGCTAAGTAGCAGTCAGGAAAAAAAAAAAGGTTAAAAAAAAAGTTAGGCATTAGTAAGAAAAATAGAGAGCGGAATAGGCAAAGTTATTGTACCACTGTATGAAACCATGGTTTGCCTACACCTTGAGAAATACGCAGTTTTAATCCCCCTGTGTCAGAAAAGTTTTATTAGAATTAGAAAAGATCCCAAGAAAAGTAAGAAGAATAATCTGAAATGGGAAACATCTTCTACATAAGAAGCAATTGAGCAGGCTATGATTTCTGAGTTTGGAAAAATGATCATTTTGATGTGGTAATGATCTTTAAAAATCATGATTGGCATGGGGATGGTAAATAGGAAGCAGCTGCAAGCTGTGTTTTCCACTATGAGAACTGCAGACCTTCAAATGAAGCTGGTGGGAGCCAGATTCAGAACAAACAACAAAGGAAATGGTTCTTTGTGCATCAGGTACCTGACAAGTTGAAATCTTTGCCAAAGGATGCCATGGGATTACGGAGCATTTATATGATCTCCTTTCATTCAGCAAGCACCTAGTAAGTGAGGATGTGATCTTGGGTCAGGACGATCATATGAATCCATATGTCCAGACCTGCTTTTTGATGATGATGGATTTGGTGGGTTGGTTAGGACCTGGAAAAACGAAACCCAAAGCAATAGCAAAATGACTAGTGAGAAAGAAATAATGCTGCAGAAAAATAATGTACAATACGTTATTTTTCTTTTTCTTTAATGCCATGAGTGTTTTCTGAAGAAGCAGGAGTCCTATTGTCACACCTGGCTCTCACAGGCGCTAAGACAATCAGCAACAGAGGGCCGTGTATCAGGGCAGGAATCTGCTGGCTGAAAGCCAGTGAATCACTGTTGTCATGTTCCAGGTGTTTTTAAGCGGTAGAGTAAGAAGTTCAGGGCCCTGGGGAATTGGTACAACCAATAGCCCTGCTGTGCACTGTAAATCAGGGAAAATAGCTTGCAATTAATGAGGACTGTTGCAGGGCTTGTCAATATACTCTATTTTACTGCTTATCAGAAAGGCCCAAAACCTCTGGGCCAGATTCTTAGTGGATGTAAATCCTAATCAATTTAAGTTAGAGTTTTAAAGTTTCAGAATCAGGTAAAAAATTAATCCTATTACAAAGGGAAAAACAATCACAAAACCTGGCCAGAAGGGACAATTCCCCCTCTACCTCTCCTGACTACCATGTATGACTGCTCCAGCTTCACAGCCAGAAAACCCCCATCCAGTGAAACAGTCATTGGCTAGATAGTAATCCGCTCTACTGTCTTGCATCCATCATTTTCACCCCCCCAAAAAAAATCTTCTATCTTTATGTCATCACATCCAAGAATTGGGACCTCATCTAAAACCCCTTGAAGTCAGCGCAGACTGTCATTGACTTCAGCTGGCATTGGAACAGACTCTGAAAATGTAAATCTACAGCCTGCTAGCAAAGGAAATCAAGATCTGGGTTCAATTCAAGTTGGACACAGATAAGTTTAAGAGTACTGACATCAGTGAAGTTATACAGGTCTGCAAGCAGACTGACTTTCATTCTGTTTGTTGCTGTTCAGTTGACTTCAGTAATTCACTGCATGAGGTAACACATCAAAATGGCACTTGATAATGATTTTCAGTATCAGTGGAGGCATGAAGCAGAAGATTAAATAGAGTTTATAGAGTTTACAAACGAGAAAGACTGCTTTGCACTGTTTATGCCATGTGCAGGGTTTCAGAAATCAAAGTCAATCACTCTTTCAAGACAGCATGAAATCAAGCCATATCTAAAAAATGGTGCATTTATTAGGATTTCAAGAAAAAGTGTTCTTGCTATTGTCTCTGGGATGAGATAAACTGTGCAAGAATGACATAAAAATATTCTTCCCTCCAGAGTTTCATTGGCATAATCTGTCTGCAACACACAGAATACAATACTGTGTTGCAGGAATGTGGAATCAGTCTTTTTTAGCAGAAAATATTTGGAACATCTTGAAATATGTCATTGTCATATACGTGTCTGTGTGTATGATAGAAAATAAATTCTGCTGTTGGTCTCTTGAGATATATCTTCTTGCACATAGAAATACTAATTGCAGTCTTCATCATAGCATAGAGACATAGCCTACTGTGGTATCTGGACTATGGAGACGACAAGGAAAAGTAAAACAAAGCAAAAAAAAAAAAGTTCTTGTAAGTATTTATGTCATCCGAATAATTGCTGCGAAGAGAAGAAACCAGGACCTGCTGAGAAGTTTCTATTCAAATCTTTTCCATTGCTATAGAACAAGTGCCACTAATTCACACAATTTACCAGTGCATTATGCCAAGTCACTCCCATTCTGGCTAAATATTCCTCTTGGCCAGATCCAATTGCAAGAGGAGATGATATTGCTGACACAAGTGCTATCAGATAAAGAATCCCCCCGTAGCGGGGGCACAGAGCTGAGGTCGGTGAGATAAAGGGAGATGGGAGAGGAAGTCAACAGCTGAGCTGTAAGAATAGGAGAAGAACTGGGACGTGGAGCCAGGTAAGAGAAGGAGCAAAGGCAGGTTAGGGTGAGGGTGCAGAGAGTGAGGTGAGAACTCACAGGACTTTTTGGAGCCTGAGGAAGGGAGGGCTGATGGAGGCCCAGAGACTGAGGGGTGGTGGGGTTGGATGGAGTGGAGTGGCACCAGAGCTTGTCACAGGGTCCATGGCCAGCAGCACCGACAGCTGCACTGTCAGAGGGAAATCAACACCACAGCAGAACAGGCCCTGCAGGGCAGCCACATCCACTCACAGACTTTCACAAGCAGTGCCATAACCCTCTGCCCACACACATATGGACCCACTACCACCACCACCACCATGACGCAGCACTGGTATGAGCTTTGGTTCTCATAAACTGTGATCAAAAAAATATGAAAAGGGTTTTGTTATGTCAAATGCTTTCTTTAGATGTTAGAAAGCAAACTGAATTTTGGTTGGGTTTTTTTTGACTGACAACATTTCTGTTCCCTGTATCTCTTAAAGAAAATCCACCAGTGTTCTTCTTCACAAAGATTACAGTAAACAAGCCATATTGGTGGGAAAGAAGACAACCCACAAGAAAAACCCTTGGAACTGACCAGTTCTTGCTCAACTCCTTCACTCCTAATCACACAATGAGAAACTTGAATGGGTTCTGAGAAGCACTCAGGACCCACAAGAGCCCATCCACTCCCATGTTCCTATGCAAAGCAGGACCAGAAGCACAATGTGGGAGGCAGAGAAAAATCCACCTAAACTCTGGTGGTCCACACAATTTCCAATAGCCCAGCTGCTTCCAGTCAGTGGAAGCCTGCAGGCTGCGCTGCACAGGCAACTATGGACAAAGTGTTTGTTAAACCAAATATACTGGGAAGTTTTGCACTAATATTTTCACACATTTCATGTGGGGAATCAAATCGCTCAAACAGGATGGTCAGTTGATGTCTGGATGGGAGTCTCCATTGCAAGCATTCTTGCAACAGCACCTTCAGCTGGATCAAGATGGGATACCACAATCTGTTCTGATGATTTCTTACAGTCCAGCTGGTCTGTGGTCCTACATGATGATTACAGTACATGAGTGATTGATTTCTATTTATTATCTTAAACTATGCACAAAACATCTTCTAACTTTCATACTTGTACAAAGAGTGGCCTACCTATAACCATAGAATTAGAGAATAATTTAGGTTGGAAGGGACCTATGAAGGTCATCCTATCCAACCTCCTGCTGCCACCCCTCTTAATTAATTCAGGTTGCTTAGATAGTTGCTTAGTTAAATCTTGAACACCTCAAAGACATTTCTGCATCTGCATTCTGCTGACTATTTAAAACTGTCCATGTACAGTTTGGCCAGTTCCCTCACCTACTGCAGGAAATGGAGGTATCAAGGGACCTAAGGTCATCCTATCCAACCTCCTGCTGCCACCCCTCTTAATTAATTCAGGTTGCTTAGATAGTTGCTTAGTTAAATCTTGAACACCTCAAAGACATTTCTGCATCTGCATTCTGCTGACTATTTAAAACTGTCCATGTACAGTTTGGCCAGTTCCCTCACCTACTGCAGGAAATGGAGGTATCGCTGGGACTGCCCAGGATTCCTCCACCCAGGGAGTTCACCAACACATTGAAGCATACAAATAGTGACTATCAACTGGTGTAGGCACAACAGGCAATTGTCTGAAATTCCTACCTGCATAGCTGTAACAATCAGTCAGTTGCTTTGCTGTGAAGCAGGTAAGAGATCAGTCTATCACCTTGTCTCAAGTCAGTCCATTGCCTCATCTACACAGAGACCATCTGGGGACTCACTCCCTCCAACTCCCTCCAACTCCCTCAACTCCCTTGATCACCCAGGGAGCTGAAGACAAAATGCATTGGTATGTGCACAGATACAGTGCCGGTACCCATCTGCATCACAAACAGTTATAGTTTCAATTAAAGCTTGCCACAAGTGCTTCATTCTTGGGTTTAACCAGGCCTACCACTTCACTGAATGTAATACTAGCACTCATATAATTATGGGGTAAGAGAAATTTTTCCCACTTCAGCACTTCCATGCATTCAACCATGTGATACCATCACATTTATGAAGCATGATTCTATTTATATGTTCAAGTACCTGTCACAGCAGCCTCAGCATCAAATAGCTGCTCTGCTGGTATGAGCAGATAGTTGCTAATGGGAAATGTTACAGAGCTCTTGTGAATGGAAATGGACAAACCTCATGCTAAGCAATATTGCTGCTTACTGTAGGAGTAAATTTGGAACAATTTTGCATTTCTAAAAAATTGTCCCTACAGAAATGGGTGGTTTTAGCTCAGGGTGGTGCCACCAGGGAATTATCTGGCTACATGTGCTTCAGCGATCCATCTTAGGGAAATCATTAGGAATTGATGTCCATCTCGGACATACGGCTACCTCACAGTTTTGACCCTGGGTTAAATTAACTAACATAACAGTTCTGACAGAGCACCAGTGTCATCTTTTGGTTTACCCCAAGACATCCTGGTAATTACTTCATTAACAAAGAAAATGAAATGTGAGACTGCTATATCACATAAACTAATCTGGAATGGATGTGTCCCCCATATTTCCATTTACACGTAAGCCTCATATACTAACACAGTAATTGTTGGTACTCCAAAAATCCCATCATCTTTCCCATCAGCTTTGTGCTACTGAGCAGAATACAGCGATAAGAAACTGTGCTTAGACATTCCCCCTACACGCTCCAGAGGAGGGACCATTTTATGGATTTCACAGGGGTTTTTTTCTTTATTGCTTTCTGTAACGTGATGACTTTTCAAAAGAATATAGTTTAATTCCTGCCAGTGATATTTTATTGAAAAATACTGCCTGCTCCAATCTTATAATTGGCCTTGATTTGGGACAGAACGGTGTTTTCAACACTTATTCTTCTGAATGGGAAAGGTTTGCCATCTTAAGGCAAGAGATGCAATTAGACATGACCTTGGCTTAGAGGATCAGACCTGCCCTGTCCCATGCATAGTCCAGAATTGCAATAATAACAAAATGATCCCTTCATAGCCAAAGGTACTAACAACATTCAGACCAAACCTGTGAAGCTACAGGTTCATCTGCTATAGAAATTCCAGTATTTCCCTTGACTGAGAGAAGGGTTCCTGCAGCTGCCCAGGCAGGACAGCCCAGTGAGAAGATAGCTGAGCACAGCAGCAATTCAAGTGGAAAAGCACCACTAGTAGCTTAGACCAGTATGCCATTTTCCTAGGGGATCAGGGTACAGAGAAAACTGAGGTATGTTCCACACACACATACCTGCCTCAGATCTGCTCTCTGCTCCTTACAGATCTTGTCATCCAGTCTCCTTCTCTGTGCCCACAGAAATATGTATATATTGTCCAGAAGTGACTGTGTCATTTGTAGCGCTCCCAAGCTTAATCCACCTGTAGAGGTGCCTGAAAGCATATTTGATATAGAATCATAGAATGGTTTGGCTTGGAAGGGACCTTAAAGATCATTTAGTTCCACCCCCCCTGCCATGGGCAGGGACACCTTCCACTACAACAGGTTGCTCAAAGCCCCATCCAACCTGGCCTTGAACACTTCCAGGGATGGGGCATCCACAACTTCTCTGGGCAACCTGTTCCAGTGCCTCACCACCCTCATGGTGAAGAATTTCTTCCTTATATCTAATCTAAATCTACCCTCTTTCAGTTTAAAGCCATTACCCCTTGTCCTATCACTACATTTACATACTTGTAAAAAGTCCCTCTCCAGCTTTCTTATAGGCCACCTACAGGTACTGGAAGGCTGCTCTAAGGTCTCCCTGAAGCCTTCTCTTCTCCAGGCTGAACAACCCCAACTCTCTCAGCCTGTCTTCATAGGAGAGGTGCTCCAGCCCTCTGATCATCTTCATGGCCTTCCTCTGGACTTGATCCAACAGGTCCATGTCCTTCTTGTGTTGGGGGCCCCAGAGCTGAATGCAGTACTCCAGGTGGGGTCTCACGAGAGTGGAGTAGAGGGGGAGAATCACCTCCCATGACCTGCTGGTCACGCTTCTTTTGATGCAGCCATGGATTTACATGCCAAAGGGTCAGTGCTCCAAGGTGTCACATTGCCATTGGAGAAGTGATTAACTACAGATAGGTCATCATTCATCAGGAAGGGATGGAGACTTTGGGGCAAATGGAGATGTTATAAAACATTATTCATGAATGATGCCATGTGAGATCTTACCTCCAACAAGGGATTGCCATGCTGGCCAGTTTAGTGCAGATGCTCACCAGTATTATCCCTGTCTGTTCTAGCATCCTTTTGGCTCCTTGGTCCTTCTTCACAGGCTGATCTTATGTAGGCTTTGGGACACCATCATGACCCTGTACCACCTCTGCGTATTGCTGGCTCACAGTCTATATTGTCTCACCAATTCAAAGTGTGGCCCATTGCTATCTTTGAAAAAAATCAGAGAAATAGCTGGATCTTCTAAAAGAAGTCTAAGGATGGAGGGGTAACTTCCTGTTGCAACTCATTGGGTAGCTCCCACCCCTAACAGCTGTCATGACTATAGCACATTCTAGCACCCCTGACTGAGATAGCAGCATCTCATAGTGACACAGGTAAGATATAAACAGGGGCTATAGGGAAAGAGATCGCTCTGTACCCATTAATGCTGGGAGATCATCTACCAGTGCTGCAACACAGCTTTATATCCTGGCTGGAGTCCAGGCTTTGCTACAATTAGCCTATTAGCTTCAATTATATGAGCCTGCAGCTAGCCTTTAGCTAGTTTCTCTGTGATTTGTCTCAGGAAGAAAAAGTTTGATCTTGGCTGTCTTGTTCCTGATGTAGCTTGATTCAGAGTGAATTTTATGCAGAATATTCCTTCTCTGGCTGACACATTGCCTATTTCTAGCAGCTCTGGAGTCAAGATCCTCTTTCACATCTCAGGAAATCTGTGATGGGTTCCCCTGCATGCACAGCTTGGGTCCTGGTAGTTTCAAGATGTCCAAAATATCCTGAAAAAGCCTTAAGTTTATATCTCACTCCAATATGAGTTTCATAAGGGACCCAGCATAAAAGGGTCAACCCCCAACCTTTCAGTGTGCATACCATCCTTAGGAAAAAGCAGAGCCCCACCAGGCAAACACTGGGAGCGCTGGGAGAAAGGTCTCATGTTAAAATACTGGCCGGTGACTCAGACTTGAGCCAACTTCTCTGTTTCATTGTAAACTTTTTGGGCATGATCTGGGCAAGTTTAATTAATATTTCTCTATGTTTTTACAGGGGGGCAGGGTTAACAACAATGACTTATGAAGCTGACTGTAGTACAGTAAGAATAAATTCACAGATAGTTGTGAGGCATTTAGACACTGCAGTGAAAGAGGCCATGGAAGTGCCTGGCCAAAACTGTCAGTTCTTTGCTTTATGTTAATATATTAACATTCCCTCAGAAGGATAGAGGCCTGTTGTGGTTTAACTGACAAAGCCTAAAGGACGTCCTTTATTCTCAGACAAATTCCTTCTCTCCCCTCAAAATAGCCTAGACGTAGCTGAAGCGACTGAGGAACAAAAGGCTAAAGACTGCTAGAAAGCTGAAAGCTGCTTAAGCTAAAAAGAAAGTGGTTATGAAGGATTAGAAGGAAATGTAGTAGCCCTCCTGGGCCTTCAGTTTAGCAGAGGAAACCATGACCAGCTCTTGTGGTGACCCTGAAAGAGAGGTTAGGAGGAGAGCAACAGCTCTAGGATTTTCGTTCTTACATCCAGCAAGATAAAGAACATTCCATTAACTCATGGCAATGTGCGAAAAAGGAAGAGCAAATATTGATTGACTGCTTTTTTAAAGTGAGATATGAAATGAAACACATATCACCAGAACAATCTCTGATAGATGAGATCAGAGAAAAGAAGAGGTGCCCCAGCTATACAGTATTCATGGGAGTTAACTATCTGTGGATAATCTACATTACTCTTTTCACAGAGCTATGACCTGATAGTTAATTTTTCCACCACATTGTGGTTTTGGCAGGATTTTTTTATTATCTCACATAAGAACCAAATTGTTTTGTAGCTTTAGGATGACAAACTCAAACTCTTCTTCAGGGTAATACTAAAAAATGGAGATAGAAAGAGACTTCAGTCATGCACAGCCCTTATGTGTTGCTTTGTTACAAGACATGTATCATCATCTTCCCACAGATTTTTTATGCAGGAGATCTACGGGATGCTCAGCTTGGCGCTCCACAGTATGCCACCACCATCAAACAAATGGCAGGAAATTGGCAGCATGCTGTGGATTTGCTTTCTGCAACTGAAAGGAAAACACTGTTTGGTATGGACCTCTTGCCCTTCCCTCTCCATCCACTCCTGCCATGCCTTCAGGTTTCCAAAGCAGCTCTCAAATTGAAGAAAGCCTCAGTCCTTTATAGGTTCAGTATGAGGTTTGCCAATGTACAACAAAAACTAGCCACTCCTGAGGTGTCACTTGGGAGCCATACAGCCCCTCCTCCTTTCCCCAACAACACTCCACAGAATATTTTTTTTTTTGATAAAGGGGAAAGCTGGAAGAGAAAATACTTCATTAGGAATTTCAAGAAGAATTAGGGTGGGTGGGATGTGATCACTCCATCTGTGTTTTTGTTACAATTTCATCTGGAAACTAAGCAGTCCATTGCACATGCCACTATAAATCACAGTCTGTGCCCCAGGCTGTTCACCCCATAGAAAATTAATAATTACAGTTAACAGCGCCAGTGCTCTCAAGTGGCCGACTCTGAGCCACACCTAACACTTCTAGTGTAACTTATACTCTTAAATATCCCACAGGTTACTAACAAGACATTTGCAAATGTAGTTCATGCCTTGAATTGTGCATCTTTCTTGCTTTAAATGGAGACTAAGTCGAGAAGTGTATTGCCAGTGCTGTATCCTCCAGGGTTAACCGTACCTGCACGCAAGCTGAAGGCAGCTGGCTGACAAACTGCCCCAGGACATAGCGTGCATCCCGTTAAAGTCAAAGGCATTGGGCAGATAGTCTCATTGCACCTAAGGAGCTTCAAGAAACTCCAAAGTCAAAAGTCTGTCATACTGCTCTTAATGACCCTAGGCTGGACTGATTTCCTTGTGGATCAAGCTTACAAATACACAACATGACTACAGATGTAAGCACCAATTCTGTACCTTTGATATCTTGTATTATTTGCTGGACTATATCTGCACAGTCACAGAGAGTGCCCTAGGCACACTCCAAGCTGAACAAACATCTTGTCCACATTATTTACCTGACGAAGAAAACTATCCCCAAAGGGGTGTTGATATTTCTCAAGAGAGAACTTAGTCTTTTCTTCTGCTCTCAGGGACCTTCCAAGATGATTCTCCCTGCGGTTGGGTTGGGCCTGGCACTGAGCTCTGTGGTAGTGTGGATACCTACCTCCATGTCTGTGGTTTCAAGGCAGAATTGATAAGGCAATTTCCTTCCCCACAGGACCTTTTTCTGCTGCAAAGACAGGTATGATTATTAGGTTACCAACCACAACTAAGCCAGGGTGAATTTAAGCTGCCTAAAAGAAATCACAGAATCACAGAATGGTTGGGGTTCGAAGGGACCTCTGAAGGTCATCTGGTCCAACAACCCTGCTCAAGCAGGACCACCTCGAGCTGGTTGACGAGGACCATGTCCAGATGGTTTCTGAATAGCTCCAAGGTTGGAGAGTCCACAACTCCACAGAGCAACCTGTTGCAGTGCTCCATCACTCTCACAGTAAAAAAGTGATTCCTGATGTTCAGACAGAACCTCCTGTGTTTTTGTCTGTACCCATTGCCTCTTGTCTGGTCACTGGGCACCACTGAAAAGAACCCGTCTCCCTCTTCTTTACACACTCCCTTCAGGTATTTATACACATCAATGAGATCCCCCTTGATCCCCCCCTGAGCCTTCTCTTCTCTAGGCTAAACAGTCCCAGCTCTCTCAGCCTTTCCTCATAGTAGAGATGCTGCAGTTCCTTAATCATCTTTGTGGCCCTTTGTTGGACTATCTGCAGTATGTGCATGTCTCTCTTGTACTGAGGAGCCCAGAACTGGACACAGTACTCCAGATGAGGCCTCACCAGTTCTGAGCAGAGGGGAAGGATCACTTCCCTCAACCTGCTGGCAACACTCCCCCTAATGCAGCCCAGGATACTGTTCGCCTTCTATGCCACAAGGGCACGTTGCTGGCTCATGTTCAACTTGGTGTCCACCAGAACCCTGAGGTCCTTTTCTGCAAAACTGCTTTCCAGACAGTCAGCTCCCAGCATATATCAGTGCATGAGGTTTTTCCTTCCCAGGAGGTGCAGGACATTGCACTTCCTCTTGTTGGACTTCATAACGTTCCTGTCAGCCCATTTCTCCAACCTGTTGAGGTCCCTCTGGGTTGGAGCACGACTGTCTGGTATATCAGCCACTCCTTCCAGTCTTGTGTCATCAGCAAACTTGCTGAGGGTACCCTCTGTCCCATCAACCAGATTGTGAATTAAGATGTTAAACAGAATTGGACCCCGTATTGACCCCTGGGGCACACTGCTAGTTACTGGCTTCCAACTAGACTTCATGCCACTGATCTCCACTCTCTGGGCCAGTCCATTCAGCCAGCTTTCAATCCTCACTGTCTGTTCATCTAGCCCATACTCCATCAGCTTCTCCATGAAGATGTTACGGGAGACAGTGTTGAAAGCCTTACTGATATCAAGGTAGACAGTATCCACTCTCCCTTCGTCTACCAAGCCACCCATTTAATCCTAGAAGGTTATCAGGTTGGTCAAGTACGACTTCTCCTTTGTGCTGACTACTCCAGATGAGTTTCCTGTCCTTCACATGTCTGCAAATGGTTTCCAGGATTAGCTGCTTCATCACCTTCCCAGGGATCAAGGTGAGGCTGACCAGTCTGTAGTTCCCTGGGTCCTCTTTCTTGCCCTTTTTTGAAGACAGGAGTGGTGTTTGCTTTCATGCAGTCCTCAGGCACATCTCCCAGTCTCCATGATCATTCAAAGATTATTGAGAGTGGCCTCGCAATGACATCAGCAATCTTCCTCAGCACTTGGCACATATCATCAGGGCCCTTGGACTTAAGTATGTCCAGTTTGCTTAAGTATTCTCTAACCTGATCCTCTTCCAACAAGGGTAAGTCTTCCTTGCTCCATACTTTCCCCCTGGTCTCCAAGTCCTTCGACTTCTGAAGGTTGCTCCTACTAGTAAAGACTGAGGTGAAGAAAGTATTCAGTAGCTCATCCTGTTTCCCAATCCTTTGTCGCAAGGGCCCCTGACTCATTCAGCAGGAGAACCACATTTTCCTTAGTCTTCCTTTTGCCGCTTATGTATGTATATATGCCCTTTTTTTTGCCTTTGACATCCTTCAGCACATTCAACTCCAGTACCTAGGATGTACTGGGGATCCAATAATTAGGATGCCCAATACTTGGGATGCCAAAGTTGGAAATAAGAGGCAGCATGGACTACATAGAGCCTGTTCAGGGGTACATCGTGGGCACAGGCTTTGCACATTCTCCTTGAAATACATCGCAGAAGCATAAATAAGTGTATACTTCACACACATTGGCCTTCAACTTGGATAAAAGCTCCCTAAACAAAATGAGGCGTTTTTCAAATAAGGTCTTATAGGAGAAATACCATTTCAAACCTGAGCCCAATTCAGCAATGTCTTCCTGGGGGTTATCTAATATGGGACCAGATTTAGACCCACGTATTTGTGTATGTGCATTGTTTTCCCTCACAAGAAGTTCTTGGCAGGAAGGCATGTAATTTCCAGCAGAGCTAACTGAGAAAGGAAGTACAATTAAGTCTGCAAAAGCCAGGCAGAATCTAACCCTTATAGCAAAAAGCTGCTCAAAACAATCATAGTTATTACAGTGGATAAAACTCACCAACATGTGCAAGGAGAAGCTTGAGGAAGGACAGATGTGAGGCCTGGATCTTAAGGCAAATGCAGGGGGGCAAATTTTATCCTTACCAGATGGCCCTATGATTACACAACATTTCAGCACAGTGCTGGAGTTTGAGATTTTCTGTCTATAGTCTTGCAAGAAGTAGCTTCAGATGAGTTTCAACAGAGTAAATATGCACCATTGACTTGTATTCAGTTTTATTTAATAGGCTCTTGCAATACACTTTTTAAAATGTACTTCTACTTTATGACTGTTACTTTCTCATATGCTGCTCCTCAATCTCTTTCCTCCTAGATCTTTAATTGTGTAGAAGAACCACTGTGATGTATTTAACTTTCATATAATTTCCCTGTTTGGCAATAATACCCCCAATTAACTACTGTTCTCATTAACGAATTTACTCATTTATAATCAAGGGCAATGGCTTTAACAGTTCTAATAATATGCCTTGTTAATAATGTCTTAATGAGGATTATCCTTATACTGCTCTCAGAAGGTTCTCTTTTTCCCTAAAATGAGAAAAGGCATGTTAATGCAAAATAACCTCCTACCTCCTGGCTAAGTCTTTTGTTGGAATGAAAAGAAAATGTGTAAAAGTACTGTAGATTTTTAACCTCCATAGGCTACCATTTAGAAATTCAGTGACTTACAGTAGGTGGAATACATGATGCATTAGTCCATAAATCAGCTCTGGCCTCAGCCCTCTTTCTTATTTGCTATAATTAGACACCAAGAAGCTCCTTTATATCCTCAGTTGCATTGGGGTGCAGGCATGCTTACCAGTTTCACTGGATGTAGCAAACAGAATACTGTTAATTAACTTAGGAAAAGAAGTAAGATGAAAATGAAAATATCTAGTCAAGCTTTTACCAGATTAAACTAAAAGACCAAATCTAAGAGAATCTTCTCCTGTAAAATTATCTAAGGAAACACAATAAACTGCAACGACTGAACATATGTTCTGCTAGCAGTAGCACTGAAAATTTAACATCTAGAATAGGCAGGTAATGAGACAGGTTTACTAATAATCAACAAAAATAATCTGGCGTAGTCATGTTAAAAATAGAAGCTCACACATATACAGGTAAAATAGAGAAGCTGCAAAAGAAAGCTTACATTTAAAATAAAAGGGAACAGAAGCATAAATCAATGCATGGTCAGGCAATCTCTGGAAGTTTAAATGTTGGAGGAAGAAGCACTTGGTGAAAGATAGCTCTATAATACATCTGAACTGATAAAGAACTGAATGGATCTCTCATTTTACAGTTTTGCCAAAACAGAGATCACCCACAGACTGGTCTGACAGTCTCTGGGGAATAGAAATCTATTCACTATCACCTGTGCAACGCACATTTTGCTATGCCGCATTCTGTACACATAAAGACCCACTGACCTCTGATGGTCACTATGTTTTAAAACAAAATTATAAAACCTTTAAGCCTTCCATCTTCCAGCATGTTATTCAGATGTCCCTGTGTTCCCCATTTCAGCACTGTTAAGGTTTGAATCTTGCCTTCAGTGATTAATTAGGATTTTAAGGCATACTTAGGTGAGGAAAATAGTTGAATCCAATTAGTTCTAAGCACTGGAGACATGGCACTTGATATGATAAGCACCTGTGATGAGATGGGGAGAAATTTGTCTTCAGAAATCACTATTATTTACCAGCATCTGGAAAGGTTGGTTTGCCATAATCAGTTCTTTTCTGTCTTATATTTTGTTTTTAATGAGTGGAAATTAGGAAGATAGCAAGAGCAATGTCCCAGCAATATTTCTGTTTCAGATAAGCCACTGCAGCTACAGCTATGAAGTGTCCAAATACATTCAGTTCGGGATTTAGCATACTGTAAAAATGACAAATGTCACACTGTTTTTCAGTATTTTGCAGAGATGTTAGATCAAGGCCTGTTCATTCTACACATCTGACCACACCCTTAATCTCTGGTTTTGATCAAGCACAAAAGTTGGAAGTAGCCTTAGCATTAATTTGTATAAGAAGAGAATTCTCTAACATACAAATAAATTTCCATTGTTCCCTGGAAGGTTCCCTTGATGTCAACAAATACACATGCATGAAAACTTGGCTGCACTAAACCAATCAGGCATTTTCCTATTGACTTCATTGGAGGCACTATTTAACCTGGAGTAGATTTTACTCTCCCTTGAGGAGTCACTGTCTTTATTGTGGGGCAGATGACATTCTTTATATAGCAATTCTGAGGCAGCTCATGCAAGCGATAAGAACTCACTGAACAAATTTTGATGGATTCTGAGGCCATATGAGAAGGTAGTTAGATAAATTCATAGAATACAGTTTCAAAAAAAAGGGGATGCTTTTGCTCTCTTCCTTGGGCTTTGAGACAATGTAAAACATCTGATTTGGTACTGAATTTAATAATGAGGGCCTTGCCCTTGACTGGGTACAAGCTACTTCTAAATCACTGGCGTGCCAATTCAATTCCATCACTTATTTATTTTTTTTGGCTGGAAGAATTTAAAGCCAAACTTAATTAAGCTACTGACATTGTGAGAGGGCATACAGGAAACTGTTTAAAATATAAACCTTGTGTGACTTGGCTCTTGATATCAATCCTATTTTGAATTCCTAAGTTATCATTGTTTAAAAACATGTCTTAAAGGCTGTAGTTTTTCCTGTGGCTGGTGTTTGTCATATTTTGCACAGATCTGTGCCTTCCTTTACACTGAAAGACATGCATTTTCCTATAGAATATTTTATATGCACTCAGCTGGCTCTTGATTACAATTTGTTTCTCCCCGGTTGAACGTACTTGGGGTGTACAGCCTTCAGAGACAGACAACTTCACTTTTTCTTTTTATCGTGAAAAGCAAGCTAAAGCTAGAGGGGAAAAACTGGGGATGGAGCCAAGCAGCACCTGGTCTGACATTTTTTAATGCTTACCTCACTGTTAATGGACACTGATATTTTTCTTCCTGTGTTTGCAGGACTGGCTTGACTATGACATAAATGAGATAAGAGAGGCCGCAGAGAAAGACTGATGGAAAGAAGCGCAGCTGAAGGATGGGGATTAATATACCAGGCTCATGACATGTTGGTAAAAATATGCACAAAACATGACAGACAGTCATAAAACAGGACACTGGCCAAGTAGAAACCATGACCTCCTCAGTCCAAAATCTTCCTATAAACAAATACACAGCTTTAGGTCACCAGCAGACTCGGCCAGCTTTGGAAAATGGAACTAGCAGTACATTTTTTCATATCTTCTAGCCAAAATCTCGTCCCTGTTAGACTTCAGTGGGTTACAAATCACTGGGATTTCAGTGCTAATGAGCTCTTCCACTCCAATCATTTCACTTCTTTGAAAGCCTATGATTCAGCCAAAATTGGAATTGGTTTTCTCATTGATATAGTGATATCTGTTCATTCACTTAGAGGTGCAGAGTAGATTTGCCATTCGATTATCCCCTGGACACTAAAACATATTGAACTAATAAATAAAAATCAATACAACTGGCAGAGGAGGCCAAAAGTTTCAAAACCGGTCATACTGCCACATTAAATCCTTAGTTGGAAAATTAAAAATAACCATGTTCTGTTCAAAGCATATGAACAGCATGAGTGAGGAAAATGTTCATTTACACCATCCAGACTGGTTTGATTCAAGAAACAGCCAACCAGCTGGCCAACTTGCAAGATGGATTACTTCTTCACACACCACAATAAAAGTCTAGACAGATCTCCGCCATTTCATGGTACATAATTATTTCAGACTTCAGTTTATAATCATTAGCTTTTTAGGCATAGTAGGCTGGACGAACTACCTGAATCTACTTGTTCTGAAGGACAGTGGCAGAGACAGGAACTTATTCCACCTCTCTTCATTGCTATTAAAGAAAACACTTCTTAGCCCAGGTCTGTGCTAAACATTGACACTCTCAGCCTCGAGATCCATCTTCACCAGTTGAGGTAGTATCTCTGTTCTGGTCTCCTGGGCCAGTTATTACTTCTTCCAACTTGTGATGGAAAACTGGTAAACCATAGCAGAAGCTAAAAAGCCACTATTCAGAGCCCTCTAGAAAAAAACCTCTAGGTAAAAACCTGAGGAACAGATCTAGGAAATGCTACACAAATTAAAGATTAAAAGAAAGGGCTGGCCTGGTGACATGCCATGGATGCTCAATATCTGTTGGGATCTGGCTCTGTGCTCTTGCTTGTGAAAGATGAGCCCAGGACCCCCCTCCTTTGAGTCAGCAATAACGTAAAAGTAATTGAACATCCTGCAAGGAGAGGTCTGTCATGTTCTTGTATTTCTCTGGTTCAATAACCTGATGTTATTAAAATTTCTTCCAACCTTCTTGCTATTAGGCAGTGCCTTATTTGATCAGTTATGAAAGATGGAGCGGGCTGTTAGCTTATAGAGTTTCCTTCTGACACAAAATTACATGGTAGGCTGATTCAACCTGCATGTGAAAGCAAAAATAAGACTTTCTTTGGCTCCTTTCTCATTTTTCCATTTTGATTTCCTCATATTCTTTACCGAAGAATGTCATAGACTAGTAACATCCCATGACTCCATTTCACACTTATTTAGCAATGGTATTTATGACTTACCTCTGGTAGCAATCTGCCTATGTGAAGGTATGCAATACATCTTGGGCTCAGGCAAAACCTCCTTTTCCTCCTTTTATAGGATATCCTTGTACAGTTTTAGCTAATTGCATTACCATTTTTTTCCACTACTCTTCTTCTGTAGCTTTTTCCACCTTCACTTCCAGAGATAGGAGACAAATATCAAGATGAATGTCTGCTTTTACAATGCATTCCCTGGGAAAAAAAAAAAAAAAAAAAAACCCATAAGAATTTGCTATGCAATACATCTTGGGCTCAGGCAAAACCTCCTTTTCCTCCTTTTATAGGATATCCTTGTACAGTTTTAGCTAATTGCATTACCATTTTTTTCCACTACTCTTCTTCTGTAGCTTTTTCCACCTTCACTTCCAGAGATAGGAGACAAATATCAAGATGAATGTCTGCTTTTACAATGCATTCCCTGGGAAAAAAAAAAAAAAAAAACAACCCATAAGAATTTGCTGACATGCACATGTTTATAATTGTCTGGATTATTCTCAAGACACATCAGTATATTATCTTTCCTAATTTCCTTTTAATCCTCCACAGCAATAACCTCCCTCTTCACACAACTCTCTAAAGAGCTGGTGCTGAATGTCTCCTTGGTATCCCTGGATGTTAGGATGCTCAATGCATATTGCCCAGCAGAAACAATCATGCATAGACTCAGCCCTAGAATGCAGCATTTTTAGACCAATACATGGATACATTTGAATGACAGGAATCTCATGTCTGTTTTTAATGATGGTTGTGATGTCTCCCCCAGCTGATGGCATGGAAATGGGCTGGGCACTACAAGAAGAAAAAGAAAGCCTACCACCCTGTTAGAATCTAGATTTACATCACACCAGACATTTTCATTACATTTTATACTATGCCATCAACATAGAACTATGTGTTTCTTTCTGTTCTCCATAAAATCCTGTGAGAACCCAGTGTGGGGCACAGAATGGTCTCAATGAACAAGCTTCCATAGCAAAGAATAGCCAACTCATTCGCAGAAAAACAGGCTTCAGGAGGCATAGCTACGTGACAGAGATGACATGCGTTATTGCTCTTGGCTGTATTATCTTTAGCTTTCTTAAGTGGAGTCCCTTTTTATCTGTCTTTGCCCCTGTTGATGCAGAATTTGCTTACTATGGTAAACAAATCAATTCTGATCACAACCAGAATCGAGCAACCAATTTAGAGGCTTGTTTACCAGGAAGATTTCTCTCTCTTAGTAAAAACAATTAGAGCTGCTGCCATAAATCCGTTGCTGGCAGATACTACTGCTGTGATGATATCCATCAGCCATTTCAGTCCCATTCATTCTTTGCTGGACAAGGTCCTGAGCAGACCCTCTGTCACGTACGAACAAACTCTCTTTCTGCTATGCCAGCAAGGAGGACTGATTGGCAATGCAAGAGCCTGGACATACTAGCTGCGTCCTGAGCCTGCCACTGGGTCTGGCAAGTCTTCCTTCCTGGTGCTCGCTCAGTGCTTCGTGTTCTACTTCACATCTTTGGTGCATAGCATTCATCTTACCCAAAGTAACCATAGCTGCCTGAAAATTAGGTTTAGACTAAACTAATCATCTATGTTGACTCTGTAGGCCATGGAGAGAAATAGGTCTCTGCCAAACACTGATGCTTTCCACCTGTCTCAGGATGGAAAGACTGCTTTCTTCACGGGCTTCATTCTCTCTTCAACTGAATGGAGAAGTGTCATGAACTGACTGGGCAAGAATTTTAAAATACTGATGTAGGCTGTGATAGGCAACATTATACCACTATATTTATGGCTTTTTAGTTTTCTGTGCAAGCAAACAGGAATTAGAAATACCATGTGTAACAGTGACGCCCAGTATATATTACAATATAGTGACAGAGTTGTATCGTTATGTGACACGGTGACAGAGTGTTATAGCTACTATACAGAAAGCCAGTGTGTATGGCTGAGATACCACAAATATGCATCCATGTCCATCCATATGATATGGCCATAGCTGATTTTACTTACGTTATGATCTAGCTGATTATCTAGAGACAACTCTGCCGGCCTTTACAGGGCACTTCCTTCCCCTTCTCCAAATACGGCTGCTTAAACTGTGACTAGAAAACTGTCAAAGGCTCCCTGTACCAGAGAATACACCAAAATTATGAGCCTAGGAACTACATTCTTCTGTTCTTTATATTCTTCCACTAATTCATCCTTTTGCCAGTTCTCCTCTTCTGCACTGGTTTTCTGAGTCTTTATGTTCTTCCCTCCCCCTTATTCCCTTAGATTACCTGTCAGTGTAAAATTGTAACAGCACGGTAACCATTTCTCAGGCTTTTAATGACAGCTCATAATTGCTGACAAGAAAGGGAAGCAAACCATGTGAAAATGCGTATGCATAAAATTGTCATAATGTCATACACAATGCTGAGATCAGTAATGAGGAGGTTGAGCCTTAGTTAAGATACCTAGACAGCAAATATATATCAGAAAGAAGAGGCAGAATAGAAAAATGAAATAAAATAGTGGTTGTGGAAAGCTAAACGAATATAATAAAGAAAGCTATGTTAGAATCAGACAGAAAAAAGCAGTTCCCTTTGGGTGGCATAGATAACATGGCAAATAACTTTGGGAACAACTGGCAATAAATGACATTTGTGGCACGTAACTGGTGCCATTCCACTATTATTCTGCAGGAGAGGTGGGGACTCCCCAGAGAGACACTGCCTTCCTTGCTGTAATTGCTGCCTCCTGAAAACAGCAAATGTTGCGCTGCTTCTATGAACACAACCACAAAACTCTTTCACAAACCAGGTTCCTGGGACCATGGGTCACACAAGTTCATGAACTTCTTGGTTCACCAATGATAATTTCTTAATTTATTTTTGCACTCCTGCTTGTCAGCCCATGCTATTTAACTGAGGCAACAGATCAAACATTTCAGAGGCCTCTCCTGACCTGGAGGAGGAAAATGTGCCAAATTCTGCCAAGGATCCTGGTGAATGCAGCAAGAGGGGGATTTTATGAGAGAGAGAGTTGGAGGTGTTTCATGGTTTGTTTATTTCTGGAGCAACGCCTACAGCTCCTGCCTCCATTGGTACCTTCTAGCAACACAGCAGTGTTCACTGTTTAGACAGAAACATCATGAAATTAGCGCTGTAATACAGTTCATTCCTGGGTTTATGGATGAATGGGTGGAATCGCAGTCCATCTCAGCTATAAAATGTGGCTTCAAAAAGGCCAGCTTCGCTAAGGACTTGGCAGTCCGTTCATTAAGACAGTACCTTTCCTTATCCACCACTCTCAATAAGGGGCTTTTAGACTAAAGGCGGCAAAAGCTGAAGCAGTGAAGTTGAGAAGAATTCACTTTTTTATATTCGTGTGAGAAAAAACTTGGTTGCGCTAACAGTATATTTAAGTTTAAGCTATGACAGTCAAACTCAAAAAAGGGTCAGCGTGCAATGCTGAGTATCCAGTATTTACTTATGCCAAATCATTTGCTGTTGAAAACCTGATCGTGTCTCCTGAGGTTTGCAGCTAAGTGGTTCCAATAATTGGAGTTGCACTTGGCCAGCTGCCATTTAAGTCTAGCTCCCCCAGTTACAGAGACCTGCCTGTGTTCCCCAAGGCAATTGCCTCATTAGGACGTCCGTGTTCGTTTCTGCAGACTCCATCAGACTTTTTGCATTCAAGGTTACCTAGCACATGTGCCCCTCAGAAACACCAAGTGATTCCTATGTCAACATAGATATTAGTTAGAATGTATTAACTTTAATTAGGGTAACTGGGGGCGGGGGGGGGGGCACGGGGGGGAGGCAAGGGGAGGTGACAAGAAACTGATAATCTGCTTGTGATCTATTCTACAAATGTCAAAGAGGGTGAGATTTCGGGGCTTTTTGTGTTAGATCTCTCTTTTTTTTCCTTTTTAAGGAAGGGTGAGCATTGTGAAAAGGGAGAGAGGTGAACTGCCCAGGTGTGTTTTGGAGTTCAGGAGAGACAAGGAGGTGCCAGATCTGAAATCTAGTACGCCTTTTGCACAGTAGAGAAGCTGTCATGCAAATCTACTTCAGTGGTCTGTTTGTGGGCATGTGCAGGACAGATCCCTGATTTCCACAATCCCTTTCAGTCTACCTTTAAAACAGCTTGCAGACAGCAGTGAGGCTTCATAGGTAAATGACCTTTCACAGGCAGATGTGTGTCCTGGCTGATTTGCTCTTATAGTGATTCTGTAATGTAAAAACATATAGAATACCAATCTTAAACACAGCTTGCATTTCCCTTCTTTCTGACCTGATTCTGATCTCAGTAAATCAAGTTAGTGGCTGGTTAGTTCTGGGTTTCACTTCTGGAACACAAACCAGTTCTTATCATGCAATATTATCCTTTAAGGTACTGGGGTAGAAGAAAGCCATTTTCTTTCTGAGACCTGAATGAGATGGCCACAGCTGTAAGGTTGCATTAGTGTACAGATGGGTTGATGGGACAGCTGGGTCAAGAACATCTTTGTTGAATAAGCTAAGGAATAAGTGTTCCTTGTGCTGGGAATGGAAGCTAATTCCATGGAAGTGTTCCGGATGAGGAAATGACTGAGTTTCACAACTCCCTCTGCAGAATTGTATATCTCACCAGCTTCCCGTTACAGAATGCTCTGGCTTGTGCCTAAGGTACTTAGATGATTTTCAAACATGCATTTCTTTGCTCCAGTGTTTTCCATACTTAATGCTTATTCTCAGAAATATCCCATTAACATTCTCTTTGCCGTAAGTGCCCCTAGTGACTTGACATTTGGGAATAAGCAGCTTATGTGGCCTAAGATGTCGGTTAATTTTAGCAGTGGCAAGGCTAGGGATGGCAGTCCTCCACACACAAAAATATGGGTGGCATGCTCATAAATCCAAATGTTAGGGGTTTGAAAATGCCAACAGCTTCTCCCCCTGTTTCATGGGGAAAAAAAAAAAGGTAATTTCAATGTGAAAAAAGGCATCTGCATACATTTGCTATGGGAGCTCACTGCCATGTATCCCTGCCAACACTGGCAGCGTTATTAGTATCTTGGTCAAATACTCAATACTCAAATCTTTTACTGCTTTGTGCTCTTTGTCTCCAAAAACTGTTGCTATGTCTGGAGTCTGGAGTCAAGGCAAAAATAACCTATTGCACATTTCAGAGCACTGCCTTCAGTGTAGCAAAGGCATCTGCATACATTTGCTATGGGAGCTCACTGCCATGTATCCCTGCCAACACTGGCAGCGTTATTAGTATCTTGGTCAAATACTCAAATCTGGCATATTTTACTGCTTTGTGCTCTTTGTCTCCAAAAACTGTTGCTATGTCTGGAGTGCACTGCCAAGGCAAAAATAACCTATTGCACATTTCAGAGCACTGCCTTCAGTGTAGCCTGGATTGTGTCAAGCACAATTTCACCTGGGGGAGAAAAGGAGGAAAAAAGTAACCCCTTGTATTCCTGAGTTTCTAGCTCACTGCTGCTATCTTGGGATTGATCTTGTGATGAATTACTTATGGGCATCATCCCTATACAGAGCTGGGGGTCTAGAGAAAGTACTCACAGTGGGGCTCTGCCCTTAGGGAGACCTATACCCACATACACCTCTCACACCAGAATCAGAGCTGCAGAGGGTAAATCATAAGCAGTCATCATGATGGTCTTGGGGGCCTGCAGCACGCACAGCCTTCCTCCCACCCCCATGACAGGACAGGCACGATACACCTTGCTGGACGGTGCTACCGCAAAGAAGGGGAAAAGAGAAGAGGAAACCCTTTACCTCCCTTGATTTACTCTGTGCTTGAATATCTGCAGAAAAGATGTGTTTTACTGAATCCCGGGTCTGAAGAAGCCTGTTTTTCTACATGTTGATTCCTTGAGGCTGGTAGACTTTCCTTTATAGAAAGATGCAAGTCTTGGCTGAAATTCTGCCTGGAGCTGGGACAGGTGTATGGCCAGGAGGCTCTGCTCTGTGAGGTTCCCACTGCACTCACCATCAGGGTGTTAGCAACGAGGTTCCCAGTCTTCCTCATTGTCTTCCAGACCCCTGTCTCTCTGTCAAGTTTGGGTGATATCACACACCTGGTTCAAAAATTACTCTGGGGAGAGAGAAACAAGTGCATATGCATATAAGCACGATTTTTATAGGACACTGGGTGCCTGCATCGGCTGGATAATTATTCCAATAGAAAATCTGTAAACTTCAGATAGAGAAGTCTGAACAAAGTGAAAAACCCTCCTGCCTGGAAGTGACCTTTCTGTTATTCTGAGTCTCTCTGGCAAATCTGGCAGCAGGTCACACTTGTATCATTGCTCAGTGCAGCCCTGTCCTCCTTGTCCGTGCACCAGACAAGTATTCTCAGAGCTGGCTGAACCATTCAGTCCTCCTTAGCAGACTCCAAATCATGAGCAGCACCCTTTTTCACTCTTATTAACAAACCTTGTTTCAGCTCTCCAAGTGCCCCAAAGTAGAAGTCAGACCTGGAAAGAAAAATCATCTAGACCCACCTTGTTGGTGTTGTTATTTATGATGCTTTGAGTTCAAAGACCATTTGAGGGGATGCTGAATACACTTCAGGGTCTTTTACTTTATCCCATAACACAGAGAAATGTGCAAATCTGGGCATGTGGGCAGAAGATAGGCTAAACATATTCTTGCAAAGTCTGTCACAGCTAATTTGCTAGGCCATTACTGCATTTTCAGAGTGGACTACTCCTGCTGACTTCACCGGTGCATTGGCTGAAACAGGTTAGCTCCTGTCAACCCTGTTTCAGGGTTCAAAGGAAACCAGTAGTTCTCAGTGAGCCTAGGTATTTCAAAGCTAGAAAAAGAAAAGGCTGACAGTGTGTTTTACACTGTTGGAGCAAGAGTGAAGGAGTGAGACACTGGTTTCATAAGGAGTTCAGAACATAGTAAGTACCAATATTAAAATATAATTTTCGTAGGTCTCCTTTACGATCACCCATTGTTGAGCAAAGCTCTCATTAAAGCAAGGCACAAAAGTGCAAACTCTGGCCAGAGAGATAGCTTTAAAAGTGGATTTTGCAGCTTTTGTTAAATTTCACTGCATTTTTAAGCTGTCTTTACCGCTGATAACCAGGGCCTGCTTTGCGCTGGGGGAGGAGGATGGAGGAAGCTAAGGTGTACTCTTTTTGTAGACTTCTCTACATTTCAAACATTGGTCATTAAAATGAAAAAGGCTTATTTTCCTGAAGAATTTCAATCGCAAAAGAAGTATAGGAGATTTTTATCCCCCACCGTAATGTTTCTACTCTCTTTTTTGAGATACCAGAGGTTATTTCTGGTGACTGGAAGAACCTAGGACACTGCCAGTTTTGAGATAAATCAAGCTTTGATGCATCACAGCCATGTCCTCCAAGTACTGGGGCACAGACTGAAAGGATCACCCTTTGGAGGAAAAATAGTTCTATAATCCTAGTTACTGGGTGCCCAAGTTTTGCTCTGATATTCAGTTCAGTTGTAAAATCATAAACCTCAAAGTATTCAGGAGATATAAAACCAGATCTCTTAGAGCACTAAGGATCAGTGATGCAATGAAATACCTTAATATATTCATGTAACCGCCCCCTTATTTGCCATCGTGCCTTTCAGAGCTCTGTCAAGGTGAGGTGCAAGCCATGCCAAAACATCTGGTGCATAATGAAATGAGGACCAAAAAGATTAGGCATGAGCCTCAGTCTCCACTGGGGGAGAGTGGCCAAAGGGAAATTCACAGATTCGTTTCTTCAGGTTTTGTTGCATCTTAGGTGGGTTTTACACTGTGTGCCTTACATCCTACTGCTAATTCTGACTCACTTCTCTCTCTTTTAGCTACATTCTGTTTTCTTTCCTATAGCTTTATTACCTGTCCCCTGGGTGACAGCTCTCACTAGTGAGGAGTGGTTTGTTGTGATGGAATCCTTTAATTTCTCTTCCCCCGTAAAATCACAAGGACTTCTTTAAAATCAATTTTCCCAGTTACTATTGACTTACTAATCTATCTGGTCTGAAATATGATTCCTAGAACAATTCCTTCTGATCACAGACTGTGTCACCATCATAGCTGAAAACATGTCAGCCTTGACCCGAAGGGAAATTTTGGGGAAGCACAACTGACCTCCCCCCTTTTCACTTATATAGCCAAACAGAGCTCTGATAGTTACTCTAGAACTTCCAAATATTACATCAGATTTGGAAGTGATGAGCCAAAAATATGGAGATCAGCTCTCTTTATGGTTTCTGGGTTTAGCTTAACCTCAAAGTGATAGAATAGGGTTGCAGGTGACACAGTTTCCCTTTATTCCATGTATGGCCCAGCCTATAGACCAGAATTCCCTGTGTGCATTGAATAGAGGGGAAATCACATGATTATTTGACCACTGAAACTTGGTATAAAGTTACCAGAGCAGAATATCAGGTTTCTGAGGGACTGCCGTTATGGTGCACTATTACCAGCTGCAGTAGAATGGAGGGACATGCACAGACTCGAAAATCTGGCAGGCTTTACTGCTAGATTTTATTTTGAAAATTTCTCAAAGTCTCTCCTTATAAACAAGAGACATACTGTATGATTTGAAATAAAATGTCTCAGGCAATCCAATGACATCCCAAGTACTCCTCTCACCTGTTCACCTTACTAGATTAGTAGTCTCTTCTTGTGGTACTAGGAAACTTTCCACTGACACTACTGTTATTCCTGGGCACAGCTCCTACAGCGACATCTGTGACTCTGCAAAACCAAGGGATGGAACAACCAATTAATTTCTTCATGTCTCCAACAAGATGTATAGCTGAACATAACCTACTTCTCCTCATATGCTACATCTGAATCTTCTTTCAATTCCACTGCAGTCTGAAAATAATAATGAAAAAAACCCACCTCCATTTCATAAATTATTTGCCTACCCAATTCCACTGGTTTACTTACAACTTTAACTGTGTATATGAAAATTCATTGGCATGTTGCTTTCTTTTTCTAAGATTTATAGAGGCAAGACAACTCATACTGGACAGGGAAAGCAACATCCATCACAATCAGCTTTAAATTATTGCTGCTCGGTGCTGAATTTGGGTTCCTTCTCATTATAACCTATTGGAAGGGAAGCAAGAGAATAAATATCACGGGTCAATTTTTCCAATAGAACTCCAAAAAGTCACAAATACGTTGTTAGCCACACAGTCCTCTGCAAACATGGAGCGTCCCATTGCCTGCACAAACACAAACACTCGCAAATACCCTGAACATATTTTTGCAGAAAGACTCATGGTTGCCTTGAAAAGGTAAATGGAATTTGCAAGATTGTGCTGATATTTCTAACCAATGAAACTTTTCCAAACACAGAACAATCACCTGTGCTCCTTAGGTATGAAACCCAGCAAGTCTGAAGTTGTAACTGTTAGTCATTTCTTAATGATCAAAGAATCACATTTTGTAACAAAGTAATTTCTTTTCTTTTCCTTTTTTTTTAAATGTATTTCTCTCACCACCACCAAAGAACATTGTACTACTTTTAAAAAACAAATTACTTCTGGGAGGAGAACAAGCATAAGTAATTTCAGCCCAAAGGATAATTTTGCCAGAAAGTTTTATGCAGCTGAATAGAAGGTTTTAGCATGAGAGTGTTTTCTCAGTCATAACTATAATGCCATGTTATAATGAATGTTAGAAGTCAATCCTTCATTACCTAGCAAACAACGGAAGTGAAATAGAAACTCAGTAGGTGATTTGGATTTAAGACGCAGTGACAATATGTTTCCACCAGTCCAATTTAGTTTTCTTTTACTATCAGGTCATTACCTTCTGAATGCAAATCTGGAGAGTGTCTCCACAGCCACTCTTTGGGAATATTTGGAAGTGCATTAGGAGACATCTAGCTGTTTCTATCTGTTACAGTAAGGAGCATTAATCACTAAACGTTATATGAAAGTATCTGACGATGGTGTACTTACAGTCTTCTTCCTAAGAGACAAAAGGAGAAAAATGATCGTCGTGTTCTTAGGAATGTGCAGAGAGCCGCAAAGGTCTTTATAATTCATAACTACGTAATGGAATGCAGCAAGTGAAGAAAAACAAAGTAGTTTATTTATCACGTAGAAAGAACATTACTTTCCGGAAAACCATTTTAATTTTCTTCATTACCACAGAGAAGCTTATGTTCCTCTGCTTTTTATTTCCTACAGGCTAGTCTGTGCTGTTTAGTTCATTTTTGTGGGCCACTTTATATACACAAAGGACACAATCAAATACTGCTTTTTAGATTTGATCACGTGAGGAGAAACGCTCTCCTTTAGAAGTGATGTGGGAGAGGGAATAAGGTAGCCATTATCTCCTCATTAACATTATCCCATGTCGCACATACTGCCAGGACAATCATAGAATCATTAAGGTTGGAAGAGACCTCTAAGATCATCGAGTCCAACCATCAACCCAACACCACCATGCCCACTAAACCATGTCCCTAAGCGCCTCATCTACACGTCTTTTAAATACCTCGAGGGATGGGGACTCCACCACTTCCCTGGGCAGCCTG
>NW_008796217.1:5467578-5468201 GCF_000699145.1 Aptenodytes forsteri
GCCAGTTTTTACCCAGCGAAGAGTACACCTGTCTAAGCCATGAGCCGCCAGCTTCTCTAAGAGAATGCTGTGGGAGACGGGCCCGGGCAACGAGAAACCCCCCATTGCTATCACAGTTACATTGAGTTCTGGGTACCCACTGGCCTTCAGGGAATGGAAACTGTCCAGAAACCACAAGAGAACTGCCCTGGCAGGTCTCACAGCCAAAGACCGTCCTTACAAAAGACTGCCTGTATGCTTGCTAATTGCTACTCCCTTATACACCTCAAGCTCTAAGCCTGGAAGAAATCACCAAATTCTAACACCATTGAAAAATACTTGTGTTGCGATATAGAGTTTGAAAGTAGAGATAAAACTGTAAAATACTGCTTTTCATGACAAAGATGATCAGGACAAACATTAGGGGATCTAATAGGTTACAACATTGAAACCTCAAAGTTACCTTTCTGTTTTTCAAGAAGTTCAGGCTTCTTTTGCTAAAATATACAAACAACTGTTGTCATGGTTTAACCTCAGTCAGCAACTGAGCACCACACAGCCACTCGCTCACTCCCCCCCACCCCGGGGGGGGGGGGGGGGGCTTGGGAGGGCAGCAGTTAGAAAGAACCGTGGGGGGGGGATCA
>NW_008796217.1:5468466-5473594 GCF_000699145.1 Aptenodytes forsteri
GGCTGTGCCCCCTCCCAGCTTCTTGTGCACCTCCAGCCTTCTCAGTCGGTAGAGCATGGGAAGCTGAAAAGTCCTTGGCTAGTGTAAGCACTGCTCAGCAACAACTAAAACATTGGTGTGTTATCAACATTATTCTCATACTAAATCCAAAACACAGCACTGTACCAGCTACTAGGAAGGAAATTAACTCCATCCCTGCCAAAACCAGGACAACTGTATGTCTTTACAGACTGACTTAATAAAAGAGATTAGCAAATCTGGAAGACAAATAGGAATTTTTACAGAATAGTATATGTAATATTAGCTATGCAATCGTATTTGACTATAGGCATATGTCTCTCTAGCCTGAATAGTTAAAATGATTCTCTGATCTGCTGAGCAAGCCTTTTCAGTTACTACATAGCCCTTTTTTTTCAAAACCGTTTTCCATCTGAGTCACTTTAGAAATTCAGATCAATGTTCTGTAGTAAAGACTGGGCTCTGGGTTGAAATAAAGCAGTTCTTAAGAGTTAGAAGTGCACTTGATAGTAATCCAAAACATGATCCAATACTAAAACTGCATTTAATGGACAATGTTGAAATATGACAGAGACACTTAAGGTAAAACCAGTTTTGGATTAAATGTTTACAGATCGGCTTCTAAGGTGACCTTTACCTAGCTGTAGCTTGAAAGACAGATTTTAGCAACTTTTAAGTATCATTTACAAGCACAGACAAGTCAGCTGCCTTTCAACAGAGACCGGCCAACATACAGTTTATAGCAAAACCTATTCTTCAGTCCATGTTCTCATACGTTTTCAATGGGTTTACAATGTAGCATTCAGGATTTACAACGCAGCATTCAGAGTAAGCCTTGAAGAGATGTGATGCCAACCTATGGTGGGATCTAAGCACTGTCTGTATGTGATCTGGGTATTCACCAAGTCACCTCAAAATTAGCTATTTGGAAAGGTGGCTCAGGAACCAATAAGTCTGAAAACCATTGAATTCTGAGCCAAAAAAGAATATTTGTGTGTTAATTCAACCACAAGTTTTGTATACCTCCAGCTGACAATCTGTCTTCTGTACCAAAATAACTGCTGGGAGATCACTATGTTAATGAAACATTGTCCAAAAACTGTTGTTGTGAAGAATAAAAGGAAATATGAGTAAATGGGGCAAAAATATGGCTGTAAGCAAAAAAATTCTCCCTTATCCTTTTTATTGCATCTAGAATTTTTATTTTTTTTTCTATTCTGCAGTTTCCCTGCACCATCTTCTTCAAACAGCTCTCCCTTTGGCCCCATCCAGCTTTTTACTTCTGTACAAGCTTAGGAGATGTTTTAGCTAAGAGGCAATGGGAAGGGACCTCAGAACTTTTAGGTGCAGGAGGTGGGCAAAGGATAAGAAAAGGAGAGAGTGAGAGACCTGTGTTTCCACCTCATTTCACTGTAGGACCACTACAGACTCCACACCTGGATCTTAGGCATCAGGGAGGTTTTGCTGTTTAAAAAAAGAGGGCTGAACTCGGAGCATGCCGAGTGCCAAGTTTAGTCTAGTGAGGGAGCAAGGAAGGACTTAAAAACTGCTGATCCATCTGTGAGCAGCAGCTGGGAATAGGAAGAGCTTGGAAGTACTTACTATAGATCATTTTGTCCACTCCCAGCACAGTCTCCTAAGAAAGGCCAGAGTGTGTGCTAAACTGGTGCTGTGTTATAGTTTGGCAAGAGATCAAGACAAATAAAAGAGCAAAATAAAGAAATCTTTGAGGTCCGAATCAAAGGAGATCTATTAGGGGATGGCAAATTACACTAAAAGATTACTTTAATTAGTTGCTTTAATTAATGTGGTAAACAGATCTTTAAAAATTCAAACAGTATAGAAAATGACTGAATGCTTTTCTAAAGCATTTCTACATTTTCTATGGCATTTTCCAAGCTTTAATTCATTAATCCTTGCAACACACCTACAATTCAGGTGTCATTGTGTTTTATATAACAAAGAAAAGTGGGACTCTGAAATGAAAGCAAAAGAGACAGTTTTCAGAGTCACAAAAGCATCCAACTCACCAGGTGGAATTCAGGCATCTGCATGCACAATTGCTGACTTTTTGGCAAGTGTCCCCCCAGCCATCCCAAGACATCAAAGCTGGAATCAGGGTAAGATCCAAAGTCAGCAACAGAGCTTTGCAAAATCTTCACAGAGGATAACTTAAGAACTTGCCCTAATTGCAAGAGGAAAAATGTACCTTCAAATCAGTGGCATGTCCCACACGTACTGCCACACATAGAATCGCATGGCTGCTGCTTTGAAAACTGAACCCTAAAAGCCTTGCTCAAAACCAGACTAGGTCTGGAGCTCATCTCTGGTAACTTTAGCCACCCAAGCTAGTGGCCTAGCCTTCCTCCACAGTCCGCCTGGAACATAAACACCTCCAAAAGAGCAGTTCATTCTGTCATAAGATGGGCGTCGAAGACACATTTTTCCCATGGACCAGAGTGCCAGAGCATTTTAGACTGCGCATCTACCTCTCAGGTGGCTGAAGGCAGGCAGATGGGTCTGACCCTTCGGTAAACTTACTGTCATTTCACATCATGATTTTCTCAGTTCTCTAAAATCTTTTCATCTCTCTCTCTCCCCCTCTCTGCCCTTCTGCCTTTAAGTCTAGCATAAATCTTCCTGCAATTTCTTGCTATTTTTCACCACTCCTTCCACTATTTACAACAGGAGAGGGGGTTTTTTTTGAGAAGATAATGTTACATATGAAACAGACTTTTATTTTAAATTCTATGCAGTTGCCACAGTGCAAACACACTTCAGTACAGTCCAGAGCACAGCCCACTGTTAAGCAACTCTCATTAAGACATGAAACCAGCCATAGGTTGATGGGACTCATGGACTGATAAAATGAGATGAGTTCAGTGCAATGTGCCATTAAGGAAAAAAAATACCTGTTATTAAGCCTTATCTTAAATATTATGTTTTAGCTCAATGATGAAAACTCACTTAAGCAAGTCATCTACCAGCAGCCACTGTTATCGCTTGACCAAAAAAGTCTTAGCTCACACTGCTCTGCTCTTGGTCGGAGAGAGAAGATGCTCTCTCAGGGCTCAGTTTGACAAATTATAGAATTAGTCTCATACAAATGCCCAAGAAATGTCAACTTGTATATTCCAGGGATTTGTTTCGTTATATCCAGGGATTTGTTTTGATGCTTTTAGTGCCTTCCGCCTATGCAACTTACAGAGCCAAAAGCAGCACGGAGCTGAAATATGACAGGAAAATATCTATAAGCTTTTCACTGTAGAGACAGTGAAATGAAGAAGCTTGAAGGAACAGTATGAACTGATCAAAGCGTTCTCATTTGTTAGAAAGCAAAGAGGAAGAAAATTCTTTGCAGGATTTGTTTTGATGCTTTTAGTGCCTTCCGCCTATGCAACTTACAGAGCCAAAAGCAGCACGGAGCTGAAATATGACAGGAAAATATCTATAAGCTTTTCACTGTAGAGACAGTGAAATGAAGAAGCTTGAAGGAACAGTATGAACTGATCAAAGCGTTCTCATTTGTTAGAAAGCAAAGAGGAAGAAAATTCTTTGCAGGGCCTGGAAGTCATGAGGATTGGTTCTGCTGACCCAGGGAGAAAACAGCTGGCAAGCAGAGCCGCTTTGCAGACTTTCCCTCAGGCCAACACCAACCTCCAGGGAAGTGCAGCTGGCCCTCACTGCACCCTGACACCCCCTGCTCCACAGCCTCTCCCCGTCCCCCTGGGTCTGAGGCAAAAGGAGCCATGGGGGACGCACAGACGTGGAGCCAAATTGATGCCAGTACACAAATTCAACCCCCTGCGCAGGCCAAACGCAACGCCCCCTGCTTCAACACAGGGACTCAGCCTAACTGAGACCAGCAGAAGGCAAGATAATGTCATCCCTGCCTTAAAAAATTGTTTGTTTCCAAGTACTTCTAAGTGTAAGAAAAGCTGTTTATAATTGCTTTTATGAAGAGCCATATATAACACCCTGTTGTTCCGGGCAGCCCTGTTCCTGTGCGCTCTGCTTTTACCTGTGAGCTCTCTGGAGGCTGTAGTTAGGCTGTGACAAGGAAAGATTTTGCCTAAGCTGTGCTCCTTGAGACCCACCATCACACAGCACGTAGCTCCTGCTTCATAACCCCACTCCTGCAATGCTCACCAATGTCTCTACTTCAAGAAAATAACTGTGGTTTTGTGGCAAGACACCAGATGCAGGTGGGGGTAACTGGGTGGGCTACCTCGGTGCTGGTACTCCTGACTTCATGGCATTTCTTTCTCAAACAATGTAGCCAGTGTTCAAAGCACAGCCACTTCTGACAACTAATGATGATAAATGACCATCTCTGTACTACACCAGTACTTTCCTTTATACAGTATTTTTACACATTCAGTTACTGGCTAGCAGAGGCAATATAACCAAACCATAGCCCAGCCCAAGCCAAATGTCATCAGCAAGATCTGTGCTTTCAGAAAAGCATTAGTCACTCAACTGTTTTATGCCCTGGCCTACTCAGGAGTAAAGAGAGACTCTTGGGTTAGTTCAGGTCGTAAAAGATACTGAAGTGACTACAGAAGGAGTTTGGGAACAAATGATATAAAGAACAGTAACACATTGCCAAGACCAGATGGTAACCACTCAAGAGTTTTGAAGCAATTCAAGGATGAAATAGCTGAATTGCTGAGAGACTTGTGTAACCTTTCATTTAAAACAGTCTGGGTACTTAGGACTGGAGGATAACATATGTAATGCAGAGGTCCCAGTGGAGAATTACAGGAACATGAGACTGATGTCCATATTGGACAAAATAATAGAAAGTATAAAGAGTTAGCAGGCAACTGCATAAGCATTGTACCATAAATAATCCATACCGATACAGTCGGTGAAGCTTTATATAAAAGGCCATAACCCTGCTTTTTCTGTGAAGGTGTCAACAAGCTAGTGGGGCAGGGTTATCTGGACAATATAGTCTATTTGTAATTCCAGAAGGCTTTGACAAAGGCCCTGTCCTGGTTTCGGCAGGGATAGAGTTAATTTCCTTCCTAGTAGCTGGTACAGTGCTGTGTTTTGGATTTAGGATGAGAATAATGTACACCAATGTCCAATGTTTTAGTTGTTGCTA
>NW_008796217.1:5474178-5482008 GCF_000699145.1 Aptenodytes forsteri
GGAGTGGGCGAGCGGCTGTGTGGTGCTTAGTTGCCGGCTGAGGTTAAACCACAACAGGCCCTCACCAAAAGCAGCTCTTAGAGGGAAGGTCTTGCATGATTGTAAGATAGGAAGCAGAACAAACCATCAGTTCTTTCAGTGGTAGGAGGAATCAAGAGGAATTTTTCAGGGGTCTGTGCTGGGACCTCTACTCTTCAACATATTCATAAGAAAACCTGGAAATGATGGATTAGTGGAATGAGAAAGCTTGTTGGTGACACCACATTTATCAGTCTAGCAAGAGTGCAGGCTGACTGAAGTCTTAGAGAAAACTGAGAAAGACGATAAAATGTGTAATAAAATGAGAGATGATGTTTGGTACAGCTAAATGCAAAGTGATGGGCATGGGAAAAAAAAAATCCTAACTTCACACATAAAATGATGGGCTTTAAACTGGTCTTCACCACTCAGGATGTCCTGGGTCTCTTGTAGGTGGCTCCATTGAAACAACAGTTCAATACCCAGTAGCAGTCAACAGAGCAACTCAAATGTTTGGTGTTATTAGAAAATGAATACAGAACAAAATGGAACATTATTCTGTGACTGTATAAATCCATGGTTTGTCCACCAGTTCAATGTGCATTTCTGGTCCCCTCATCTCAGAAGATACTTCAGACTTTGAGAAGGCCGAGAGAAAGCCAACAAGGATCATCAAGGGCATGAAAGGCTTGTCATATTAAGGATAAATGAACAGGCTAAGCACTGCAGTCAGGAAAAGGGATAACTGGGGGTGATGTGGTATATATTTACAAAATAAATGTGCCGTGGATGGATAGGGATTGATTGTTCAGTGTCTTTTAGTACAAGAACTGGAGAGCATCAAATAAAGATAACATGAGCCAGTCCAGTACAAACAAAATATTTTGATTATTCACACAGTAGACAGTAGACTGTGGAACTTATTGCTAAATTACTTCAGGGTGCTACAAATTTACACGGGTTCAAAGTGATACTACAGAAGTACAGGGTTAAATCTGCAGGCTAGGGCAGCAGGAGAAACATGGAGAAAAACAAAGAGATGCAGCACAGTAGCTAGCAGAAAGCAATCAGCGATAACACAGAAGGGGACTTGGAAAGCCTAATCCATTTTCAAGGACTTTCAATCAAGATTCTCACCTTGATACAGACTCAGATTCCAATACTCTTACTCATGTTCAATAGCATCTGTTCTGTCAGTTGTTATTTGGAAGGTATCTCCCAGAAATCACTGAAGCCACCTGAGCTGAGATGCCATTAGCATGAGTTGATGATATGGCTCTCATCAAATTAACATAGGCCAGAAACAATCTCGGTGTCAAAGCCAGTCTCTAAGAGAACTGAAAACTATTTATAGGCAGTCATTCTTCTGAATGGGGTTTTCAGGTAAACTTCTTGTTTAAATATCATGTCTCATTTCTTCAAAGAGCTTACAGTCTTTCAAATTCAGAATAAGGAAGATCTTTAATTTTTTAAGTGTAATTTAAATTAAGGGCAATGGGGGTTGTGTGCGTGTGTGCATTAGGATGATAGGTCAGAGAAAATGAATCTGATGAAACCTACAGGACTTCCATGTCTTGAATGACAAGTGAAATTTTGCTGAAGGAATCCTTCTCCCGTTCCACAGTCAGCTCCACCTTGTATGTTAGTGTCTCTAGCATACCAGCAGTGGTGTGCTGAAGCTTCTGAGCACAGATCTCTCAGCTACTGAACTTTGATCCTTTTCTCCTACTGACATCTGGAACGTTTTTCTTAGGAAAATATTATAATAACATTATGGCAAATTCAGTGGTGATGGGACTGGGATTCCTGGAAAATGCAATGCATTTCCAAGATCTCTGATAGATGTGCAGCAGTACATTAAAATTCAGTATCTAAGATTGTTCCTATTTTCAGTTTTCTGCCCTGTCCCTCTCATGGAAGTTGCCAACTTTATAGTAGCAGCCTTGTCCATGAAACAACTCCTGAACCACTACAGTTTTCAGCCCAGCTAACATAAAACTGGAGGAATTTTACCTACTATCTCCCTTCCTTTTCCAGTCATTCATATTTTCTTCAACTATTAGCTTGCTTTGCACTGAACGAATTCTCTGTTAAGCACTTCTGGTGAGTTTGCATCTGTCGTGTGCTACAAGAAATCTGACTTCTAAATACAATACTTTCTATCTGCAAGATTTCACTATCTTGAAGTCTACCAAAGGAATCCTTATACATGGAAATGTTACGTTATGATTGAGAGTTTGCCGTAGCTTTTGAAGGTGAGGTTAGGGGTATGAGTGCATAAAATGCCCGAGGAAACAATACTTCTCACTGATCTCTGAGTTTATCCTTACCTCATTGTGAGAGGCTTCTGTAACGCTACTGCTGTTTGCCTTTAACATTTGCTTTTCTAAGTCCTCAGATGGTGTTAATCCACGATGAGACCTAAACAGAATGTGAGACAAAGCACAGGTTGATGATGCTGAAATAGGTTATTGTGTGACCTGATAAGGCCCTGAAGTCAGTAGAGTTGCACTGACATGTCCCTGAAAGACCTGGTCCACCACATCAAACATACATCAGGACATACAACTGTTTAGTTACAACTGTAATTGCATACCATAACCATGCCTTGAAGCAACTTTATGTAGACATGTGTTCTTGGATTTGCTCTGTGAATCTGGGACACTCAAGTATCCAGGAAAGGAAGAAAGGAGCTTAATAGCAACTTCATAAACTACATTACCTCTGTGACTCCCAAGTGAATCTGATGCAGTTCTTCCTATTAACCTCTAAACTTCAGTGTCTATTATCCCTTACACAACAGTCACTTCAGTATATTAATCACTGGCATTTCTATTTTATATTAGCAGGTCCAGTGGAAAGGCATAAAAAGGGCTCAGCATATCCTGTTTGCAGAGTCAACCTAAGTACCTTTCCTCTTTAGCACTGAATATAACTGAGGATGCAGTAGACAACTGAAGCATCCAGACATCTGTGCAAGAGCAATACTAATTTTTAATTATAAAGGCAACCATGAAAAGAAAAGCCTGCCCATATGCTGTTTAATATGGATGTATCACACGTGGAGATCTCTGCCCCAGGTGTATCTGAGCTGTTAGAGCAATGAGTGTGTTTCTGATTAACAGCTTATTTTTCTCTCTTAATTACAACTATGTACTTTTTGGAAAAAAACACTTCAGAGACCATTTTAGGGAAAACAAACAAGACTGAGAAAGTCAACACTGGTTACCCATCCACACAGTGTTTCTTCTATGTCCCTGCTTTTGGAGATGTGGATATTTGAGGCATTGCTTGCAAAAATAATGCTACAGCAACACAGCTGACTTGATTGGATAAAGCTCTGAAAGCACATACACTTGTGCTACCTGTGGAAGGCAGCACTTCTAGGAAAGGAAATATGCTGCACCAGCTTCTGAAAAGGAAGAAGGGATGAGCCTCTTGGATAATGTACCATGATTTTCTTCTTAGCCAACATCCAGACAAAAAAGGCAGCCAGCATGGATGGGAGGACAGCCAGAAAGCTCAGTCAGTTAATCCATCAGATAGATAGTCTTTAAAACCTGCTCAGAGATCACTGGCTCCTTCTGTTACAATCCCATTTTTTAACCAGGTGCTTTGAGTTCAGGTTGTGCTGGGATGAGAGAACATGGGCTCTGCCCTCCTTTCATACACTCAGTAAGAGCTTCTGAAGAAGGCATGCATGCATGCGTGCTTCATGAAGGAGCCCTCCTTAAGGGAGGGGGGAGATGCCAATCACCAGCATGCAACTACAACAGAGGGCCTGATCCTGTCACATCTCAGCATGAAAGTCCCTCCCTACCTTCAGACAGTGAAGTACTGCAGGAAATCTGGAAGGAGAAAGAAGTTTCCCATGAGAAAAAGCCTTGATGTTCAAACAGAATTAATGCTAACATCTTTCTCTTCGCAAACAGTTTGCAGAAAATGTGAGTTATGATATTTTAGAGAGAGGGGGGAAAGATCTCAAGGATTTTCTTTAGAGGAATATCCATTCTTACATGTACACTTCTGTGTGTGCATTATACAGCCAGTCATTAATGCTAATCTCTTTACACGCTCCTACACACAAAGCCTGTGGTATCCCTATCACCATATCATTGCTTGAACTTAACCGTTTCACATGTTGTCACAAGTGAAAGTGACAAAGGGGAATTACACGGTCAAACATAACAAAGCCTATCTCAGGCCAAACACACACAGGATGTCTTTTCTCTCAAGTTTTGGGTTGGATAGTCTTGTGAATAATGACAGAGGGAAAGAAGGACAAAGGCAAGAAGAAGAAAGATAGCATGGTAGCTCCTATCTGCCTGCTGGGTTTTGTTTATAGTTGTACTTAAATTTGAAATGTCTCCAAGATGGACTGTTACGGGGGCCTGTGCAGGGTTTAAAGAGAGAAATACATAGATGGTATGTAGACCCTACAGTGAATTTCCTTCCCCAGGACCTGCAAAGGCTGACATTGCCAGCAGGAAGGAGGTGGTGAAGCCTTGTCAGCACAGCCCTTTCAGTGTAAGGCAGGCAGCGCTGCACCCCACTCACATGCCTAGAGCTAAGCCACTAAGACTGGGCTAGGATGAGGAGTTGTCACCAGGCCAAGCCAAATGACAGAATGAGAAACAGCACAGAGGCAGGGGCAGACCAGGAGTTACACACTGGCGGTGCAAGAGCATCAGCAGATTATCAGCCTCACAGAAGCTGCAGGGGAATCCACCCAGGTGACCCCTCTCACCTCTGTCTGCGAGGACTGTGACAAAGAGAAGTAAGAGCATTATAGGCTTCATAAACCTTAACAAACTGAGTTGAAGACTATGGCTAAGAATAGCTTCCGGGTGGTCATTTAATTTCTTCATCATATATTATTGATAGTCTCTGTATTTTTCATGATCTATGTTCAGTTCTCTTTTCCTTTCTTTTATATGGTCTTATTGCACATGCAGATTTAGTGCTTCTAAGGTTTCTGGGCAGTTGCCTGTGGTGGCATGTGCGAGGGGAACGCTTCTGCCTGTACAACAGGAGCAGTTCACATTGAAGAAATGGTTCACAAAATATTTCTCTCCATGTGCATTTCTTAATGACTCGCATAGATATTCTAACATCCTGTCCAAATATCTGTGTCTCTGGCCATCCCCTAGCTTATCTCCATGGCTTCACTTGAGATCTGTCACCTTCCATGAGAGCCTTTCCTCCCCCTTCTTGCCCATAATTAGCTCTGAGGCTGCCAAGGGAGCAGTTGTGCTAGTGTAGCTTTTTTTTTTTCTTCTAGGGATACTGATCCTAGTATCTACAAATGAGTGAACTGGGACAGAGTTTCAGGCTAATCCCATCTCTCTTTGCCACTTAGAAATTAATGGCTGAAATTTAAGTTTGGCAGCCTGCCACCCCATCAACTGTTTTTGGGTAAAGTGGAGGAGAAGCATTGTTGGGACAGTGTTTAATCCCATGAAGGGATCTCATCCTGCCTGAGCCATATGGGTGCTATTGTGTGAGGCATGGGCTTTTGGTAGAAAGCATGGGAAAAGTGTCCGCTTCTTGTGCTGGCGCTGAGTAATTTGCTTTTAGAGATTCTGTGTGCCCAGCACAGGAGTGCATTAGACTGCAAGGTCAGGAGTTAGACCATACATAAGGTTGTATATATGCAGCATAACTGTTTGTGTTTATGAGTATTTTGGGTGCTCTTTGATTTCTTTGAAATGGTTTTCATAACCTTCCTTTTTAACACCTCCTGGGATAAAAGCCAATACAATGCATAGGAAGAACAAATGCAATAAAAAGCATATAGTGTTTTCACCTTTTGTCTGAGTCTATTCCTCCTCCCTTACAAGAGGAAAAACACATTTTAAAACAAGATGGTACATGACCATTTTTATAGTAATTACATCTTGTTGCATGCTTGCAAGAAACCCATCATGCTTTAAAACCCCTCTGAAAACAACTCCCCTTCCCTTCTTTATAGAAGGACAATGCTGGTGCCAGCACTAATGTGGCGGTCTGCAGTCAAAGGGAATGCATATTCAGACCAGCCCAAGAGTGTAAAATTACATTGGGTTTTGGCTCAAGCTCTCCACACGGTAGCTCCAACAGAGCTGGAAAAGAGCTACATTTTCCCTAGAAGCTTTGGCATCCCCTTACAGTGTTTCTTTAAGCCTGCCCTGATGTTTCTCAGAACCAGGAGCATGTATGAGAGTACAGATGCGTTCAGCGAACTCTTGCCTCAGACCAGCCCAAGGCTTTCTCTTCTCTAGATAAGTGGTCACTCTCTAAGATCAAAAAAGAGGAGAAAAGTGGCTTATAAAGTCACACAGATGGGATAATCCTTCAGAATATTCACCTAATTCTGCTTCCCTGGCTCTGACCTCTCCAGAATTGAAGAGCTGATTTCAGCTCTGTTGCCCTGAGATGAAACTCTTTGAAATCAAGACAAAGATTTCTATCAACTTCTCCAGAATTAAAAACCTCCTTCCCCACTTTTCTGCAATACTTCGGCTGAATGGCACCAGGGTGACAAGCAGAACATTTGTTTAAGTCCCAGAGGCCCCAGAGATCTTAAATGTCAGATATTTTGGATGCATTGTCTGGCATAACAGAATTAAAGGTGAGAGGCACAGTGTGCCACAGCTTACCATTGTCCCGGGATCATGAAAGGGTGTGTGTAGAAGCATCTTTGTCCCCAAGTAATTTTGTGGTTTCCATTGCAGTTTCTCCCCAGAGATGTAGATGTTCAAGGCTGCTATGTACTCCAGAACCCACAGCCGTCTCACTACTACTTTGTGCATCCTCCTTACCTGTTAGCAGCATCCTTCAGCAATCTCTGGGCTTACATGCAAACCACAAGCTCTTTGAGGCAGGAGCTGTCTCGCTTATGAAGCATGTCTTTTATAAAGCAAACAAAAAAAAAGATTGGTTCTGGTCTAGATCCAGGTCACATCTATGCAAAAGGCCAAAGTCTGAACACCTGTAAGATACAAATGAAGCCTTGCTTTATTATAGGAAAGAATTCAAAGTTGTCATTTCAGCAAAATGGAGTCCAAGAGTGTGTCCTAAAAATGGAGAAATAAATGCAATCGTTGTACTGCATGCCTCAGAAGGATACTTTGAATGCCAGCTGCACTGTGGACATACATAGCTAGTTCCTGTAATTCCATGTTTACATTTAAAGAGGCAGTCAGACATGCAGTAGGGCCTTAGTACTATAGCATATTCAATACTCATAGTAGATTCAATTTTCATAGCTTATCAGATCGCTTTGGCTCACAGAATTCACTGTAAGTGATCGCAGGCATGGTTAAGGAAAAAAACCATTTTAGTATAAAGAAGGAGAAGTTAACCCTGTAAAATTATATTTAAAGCAGCTGACAGCTTTAGCTATTGCAACAATGTAAACAAAATATCATTCTGGGTTGTCAACAAAACACCTCCTTCAAGCTCAGGAGCGATGCATCCCAACAAAGAGGAAGTCAGGCAAAAACGCCAGGAGGCCTGCATGGATGAACAAGGAGCTCCTGGACAAACTCAAACACAAAAAGGAAGCCTGCAGAGGGTGGAACCAAGGACAGGTAGCCTGGGAGGAATACACAGAAATTGTCCGAGCAGCCAGCGATCAGGTTAGGAAAGCTAAAGGCCTGAGAGAATTAAATCTGGCCAGGGATGTCAAGGGCAACAAGAAAAGCTTCTATAGGTACATCAGGGATAAAAGGAAGACAAGGGAAAATGTGGGCCCTCTCCGGAAGGAAACGGGAGACCTGGTTACCCGGGACATGGAGAAGGCGGAGGTATTCAATGACTTTTTTGCCTCGG
>NW_008796217.1:5484242-5514695 GCF_000699145.1 Aptenodytes forsteri
GTCCCTTCCAGCCCAAACTATTCTATGATTCTATGACTCTGTCTTTTATTGTGAATACTAAGTCATCAAAGGCACATAAACCTGTAAAGTGGAAGCAAATGTGAACCAAATCAACTGATCCTACATTTAAAGAGGTAGAAATAACAAGAGACCTGGACAGGTCTGACTTAAACAGAAGCCAATGCTCACGAGCAAATTGGATCAGCAAATTCTAACACATCTGGCAGCTTAATTACACAGGTCTCTGCTGTGTTCGCCTGGCTGTGTTGATTTTTTGCCGTTTCTTTTCTCACTAGGATTTTCAGAGCCTTCAGATTTCCACTTTCTGTATATCACTTTTTTTTTCAAAGAATTCCTGCTCTTTTTCATGTTCCATTCTAAATCAAGTCCCACCTACAGCGCATTTTGATATTTCTGAGCTGTCACTTCTACCTATGATTCATTTTTGCATGTTTTGTCATTCCTAATTTTGCAGTTTCTAGAAGTGGCTGAGGAAGATGGCAGGTGATAGAAAGATCTACAGGAAAAGGAAGAAAACATCTTGTACTTCTTAGTGAGCTAAATTGCAGGCTGTGACATTTTCAACAGTCCATATGGAGGTGATCAAACTGCCTCCAAAGGACAGCAAATGCTTCCCCATAGAGACTGCAATATGCATATATAAGACACTTCAATCACTTATCATCTTCTATTGCCTGGCATTTCTCCTTGGGTTGTGTTTCCTATGACTTGGGGATTTTTCAGTCCTTCAAGGCAGAGCAGAGACATTGAATCACTGGGCTGATGGAGGTGGTATATTCCCCATGCTGAAATGGCCAGTTACAGTGGAATGCTGAAGAATATTTTTTATTGCTGCTGTAAAGCTTTAAAGAAAGATCAGTTCATAGAAACAGACTATCCAGAAACTTCTGGATTAATGTCTCCTTAGCTAGAACAATTGACCAATTCATAAAAATAATTTCTGAGTTGAATTTGGAAAAGAAAACTCAAATCTCCAAGATCCAGAGAACTAGAACATGAAAACATGATACTTCAGGCACTGTGAATCATCTGGAAATCTTGCAATAACTCTACCTTATTAGGATAACTCTGAGGAGATGTTGTACGCATTTGGGTCCATCTTCTTTGCTTCCTTTTTTAAACTGAGAGGTCTCTAATCAATGTCTCATCTGTTTGCACTGCCATACTGAAATGTAAACTATTTCCTTTCTTTCAACTGCAGATTGAGAGGGCGCTACGAGGATCCAATCAAGGCAGATATTAGTTCAAATTCATGAGTCTCAACTCATTAGCAAGTCTCACAGTAATCTCATTTTGCTTTTTAGATGCAAGCTCTAATGACGACTGCTTAAATTTCACATTGCTTTCTTCACTGTCAGTTACTATACACCTCCTCTTTCTGACACGTCTTGGAACTGTTTCAATATGAAGTGTAGGCAGGATTGTCATTAGCAATTTGACATATATACAGATGCTATTTCTACTGCATCCTGGTCTGTACTATCCTAGCATAATTAATCAAACTTGGCATGTCTCTGCAGTAAGGAACATATAGGGACTGCTAGCATGTAGAAGACACTAGTCAACACCAGCTTCTTTTCAGGACTATTCCCATTGAACTTAATGGGAACAATTTGTTGTCAACATTTCTGAAAGTCAATCTGCTCATACCCTTCCTTCTTAACATGAAGCCTTAGAAGCATAAGCAGCTAGGAGATATGAACCCAGTGAACACCATGACATACACATCTGCACGTAGGCTCCCACTTAACCCACACCTCAGGAGAAGCAGCCTTACCTCCAGTGTTGTGACACGTGGGGCTGTTCCACCCGTCCGAACAGAATGCTGCCAGGAGGTCCTTGAGAGAGATCCACCTCCAGGATTAGAAAATGAAGCGGAAGATCAAAGCTGTGCTGCTGCTATACTACAGAGACCTGCTCAGAGATGTGGTTTATTAGCCCAAGTGCTGTGACATAACGACGTGACTATATTGTTTCCAACACCTGACCTGGATTTTCTGCACAGTGCTCTTCTGTGTAAGCGTGGTATTTCTAGTGTCTTGCATGCACTTACACATACATTTGTGTGTGTTTGCTTTGTCAGACACTTCCCCTGGAAAGCAGTTCTTCACAGACAGATGTAGAAGCAGGAGATAATAGCTAAATTGGTAATGCTGTCAAGTTATTCATGGGTTAGAAACCAGACTCCCAGCCATGGTCAAATGCTAGTGTTTTTCATCCAGACGAGGCTGCTGCTCAGAGCTGGAATGAATAAAGCAGAAATAAATAAATATCTCACACAGTCATGAAATGTTTGAAAATTGAGTCTTTGAAAACCAATCTGAGTGCTGATTTTGAGGTGAATTATTCAACCTGAGACCTGCTACAAAACCAAAGCAGGCAAACTATTTTTTCTGCATGTCAGCACACTGTAATAGACAAACTTTTTATTTCCCAAATATTACGCAAAAGAATTCCAAACCCATTAAGGTAAAGGCCTACCTCCTACAATGGCAGAGAGTTGTCAAATACATTGGGGTCCCAAGGACTGAAATGGATTGAGGTGAATAAGCTTTTTAAAAAAAATCATGCAGGAGAAGAATTTTAGAAAAAGCTGACCATTTCTAGACAAGTAACACAGTCATTAAAGGATCACAGCTTTCTCTATAGAAATAAGGACCTTGAAACTCTCAGAAAGTTGAGTCAAAGCCCTTTGCTGCTTGTATACAAAAGCTGCATCCATACAGTAATCCAAGGATGCTGATTTTAGCTGTAAAGTTAAAGGCAAAAGACTTCTTTATTTTACTGAATGCCACAGTGCCTACTTATTACATTAAAGGTTCTTCATTTTCAAGGTACAGCAACTTCATAATGGGATCTTTTAACTATAATGTTCTTTTTTTTTCCTGGAAATGCCACTCAGCAAGTAAAACTAGATCAACCATGTCCACTTCTGTCCTTGTGATTGGTTTTCATGGCTGGGCTTTTGTATTGTGCTTAATGCCTTGGCCAAGAATAATCAAACCTGCCTAACCCATCAAACTTAGTGCTTACACCAAAAAGCCCGGTAATGTAACACATAGAGAATAGACATAGGCTATGGGTTCAGGACCACATATGCATTGGCTTGGCTCAGAAACCCATCCTTTACCAGCGGAACTCTGGTGAGATTAATGACACCGTTCTAATGGAGAGCTAGTGCAACAGAAGGACAAAGCAGAGCAGAATGTGCACTCCTTTTTTTTTCTCTGATTATACACTTCATATAAGCTCAGTTCATTTTGTTGCAGAATGCCAGTTACTGGAGATAATTCTCCTTTCCAAGATAATATGCAGATTACTTTCCAGGAAAACCTTATTCAGTGCTGTTGAGGGACTGCAGAAATTATTTCTGGGGAAAAAGTCTGGTTCATCTCATCTTGCAGAGACTGTATCAACAGACATGCACATGACTCAGAAACACTGTTTGAAAAGAAACAAAGTAAAATCCAACCCCATTTTTCCAAGGTTTTGATGTGGAGGATGCTGACAACAGAATACTAGAGTCTCAAATATCTTTCTGCCTTTTCTATGTCAGTGAAATGCTAACTTAGGGCATGAAGCACCTGCCCCAAACCTCTGACAGCTATCTATGTAAAGATGATATTTGAAACATGGTTTCCCTAGCAGTCAGTCTATCTTTGTCAGTAACACAGCCATTTCTCTTTATTTCTGATTTTTAATGCATCTGCTAGCCTCACAGGTGCCTTTGCATTTCCACTCCTTTCTTCCCATTTGCCCTGCATTGGCAGCTCTTTAAATAACCACGGCTGTTATTTGGTGACTTTTAGCAGAGAGAGCTGAGCATAATTGGCAATATATTTCCCAGTAAATTCATTAGGCAAGAGAAATACATTTTTTCTATTACATCAGCCCTTACACACGGGATCATCATTTCATTTTCCATTTTAAATTTAAATCTACTTCAAAACTTTCCATATCATATTACATTAGACCCTGTCGTTCCGTGCTACTACTGCAAATGGCAGGAGGAAATTGTGAGTAGCAGGCTAACGGCCTAATTTATAGATATGGCAGGGCAGCTGGAAGTCAGGTTTCTGCCATGACCATCATCTGGGAGTATTTTCTATTGTTAGATGAAATCCTGAGGCAACTTTCTGGAACTTCAGCTACAGAAGGACTCTTCCAGCCACTACAGTGGCAAAGACTGCTGACTCCTCCAAAACCCACTTCCTGGGATGCTGTTTTTACCACTTTGTAAAGTTCTCCTCTAGCACTTGGAGATACTCTTGGTTTCTTCTCAGTGTCCTCTCAGCAAGTCCTCGATCCTCTTGCTTGCTCAGTGGGAATGTTATGGGTAGATGACAAACACATCTGCCCCCACCTTCAAGACACTGGGGACAGCAAAACTGTGAACTGCAATTATGTGCCAGCAATAACAGCTTCCTCTTAAAATATCCCAGTGCACAAGAGTGAGAAATAATCTAATTCTCTTCATACTTTATCAGACGCTGAAGACATTAAGTCAGCGAGGGAAAGCATTAGGGAAGGCAGAACTAAGCACTCTTGCCTGTCCTAGGAGGCTAAAATTGACTGCTCTGACTCATCTCAGCTGCTAGCTCTGCTCTGTTATACAGCGTTACCTCCTCTTTCACCCACATTAACTAGAGAGAAGAGGTTTCTTGGCATTGCTCTGCACTGGCACACCACTGCTAGAGCAGTGGGATGGGTGCCTGTGATGTAGTGATACAACACAGTTTCACATTTCTCAAAGATCCAAGTCTCAGGGACTCGGATGTGTTCTCTGCTGACTTGCTGCATGCTGGGGAGCCTTCTTAGCTGTAAGCCCTCCCTGGATGACACTTCTCATAGCCCCGACGTTTCCAATGCCAGCCCTTCAACAGGCTCACACGGTTCTGTGCCGACCTACCGTAGTTGCTAGCAGGTTCCTGACCCTGGAGCTGGGTGTTTCTTCAGGCATCTCAGAACTTTGCCTTTAAGATTCACCACATCTGTGGGTGAGAAATGTCTTGTGTTAATCAGTTACCTTAAAAATCACCTTCAGGTCAAAGTAGGTTAAAGTGAAATGCACAGAGAAGTATTTATTTCCAATCTACAAAATAAACAACCCAGTTTCAAATGCTTATAAAAGACAAAGGTGAAGAAATGAAAGAAAAGCCTGTACAAGCCTCTAGTATTCAGATCACATCTGGAAGGTTGACTATTTGCACTCCTGACTCATTTCCAATCATCTTCCTGTTGAAGCATGCTAACCTTAACAGTTTTTTCAGCCAATCTCCCTTTTGAGGTTCTCCAGCTCCATCAATATTCCACCCTCCTTCTGAGTGCCCATCAAATTTATTCTGTCTTACTCAACAGATAACAAGAGGAGGATTAAAACTATGGAAGGAAAAGGAAATGTTATTTTAAGGGACCGGTCACTATTTGCTGTACTTGACTGGCCTATTAGCAACTTCTTGACTGAATGAGAGGTAACACTCCTCTCCGTCCCACAATCTCATGTAACTTTATGCATACATTTTAGTGTGACACATCTTCATTCATTGAACCCTGTCACAGTTCAGAGATTAATAAACACAGTTGCTGCAAACATCCACATGCATGTAGCTCTTACTCAGGCCAGGCACTGAACTAGTCAACCATTTTGGGGAAATAGTAAATGTGGGCTGACTGAATCCCATACCTGGCTTTGCAGGGAACCAGAAAAACAATCGACAGTGTAGGTCTTCTATGTTCCACACTTCCAAATGCTCTGTTTCTTACCACATGTATGGATACTCTGCATGCACAGCTCAAACTCCCAGTGTCATTTTCCTTCTGCCCAAAGACTTTTCATCTCTCATAGTGTTCTGTGTACTGACAATGCTCTCCTTTCCACTATTACTATTTATTAAGTGCCAGGCCAACCTATAACGTCAGCAGCATTGTTGACTGAACAGCCCCTCCCCACTGTGGTTGCCCTGTTGTATCCCTGTGTTGCTGACACACCACTGTTGGCAAGGCCTGTCAGAGAACTAGAGTAGGAAAAGGATCCAGCCTAATGCTGTTTTTCAGCCAGCTATGCAATCAGTTGTGCTGACACAACGGGGAGCAGCGCAGGACTCTAAATGAACATCAGCGAGCAGCCCAGCCATCAGATACCTATGTGGCAGTCGAGTTGTCATCACATCAGCCAGACAGCATTGTGCTATGTCAGGGAGGGCCTCTCCACCACAAAGCAACTATGTCACCTATTCACCAACAGGAATCCAGAGGCGACTGGGTCAGGGAAGCTTTGAGTTCCTGCTGTGCCAAAGGAATGACAAAGGGCAGTAACTGCGGAGCAAGATGGGTCCAAAGAGTTGGAACAGAAACCAGAAGTTTTGAGGAATATAGAATACTTTTGTCTTCAGTTTTTAAGAAAAGCTTATTTTAAATTGTGAAGAGCAAGGTGAGGGCAAGGCTGTCCACTGCAGAAAGGGGGAGATGGTCTTCATGTCCATTTCAGTGTTGTCCCTGCTCTGGCTAATGGGTATCCCTAGTCCTGCACAAACACACCATTGAGACTGGCCGACAAAGAGCAGCAAGGGAAGCTGTCCCTGGGACTGATCACGGACCAGTAATGAAAAAATACAGCACATTTGGGGAAATTAATATTTTAAAATGTAGCTGTTCTTCACACAAAAGAAATAGAACCACTTTGCTTAATTTTCAACGCAGAAAACACCTGCAACAGCTTGCTGCAGAATAGCAAAGACTAAGGCTGTTATTTGGAGATAAACCTGAGCCTGTGTGATCTTTGAAAACTCACCTTACTCAGAAATTCCTTTTCACCTCAGTCTGCCATAACTTGAGGGCTCTTTCCCAGTCTCACTGCAAGCCTTCTGTCCTCTCTGATCATGAGTAGCCCCCCTGCTCTTTGCTTATTTACAGCTGTTCAGACATCCTGTACAGCACAACAAAGTTTGTGTGCATCTTCCTATTGAGTCTCCTTCTTCTTCCTTCCTGATCTATAGCCTCTGTCTGCCTTGGGAAATGAAACTTAGCAGCACAGGCAATTTTTCTTCCTGCTTCCATCTGCTGCTGAATACACGTGCTGCAAGTTAAGGAGCTATGAATGGTGGAGTGTGTGTAATTTTAACTTAATGACAGCTGGTTAAAGAGTGATGGGTTAGAAAGGACAGCACAAAGGCCTTTGGGTGGAGTATGTAAATGAAGTCAGAGTTTGTATGTGAAAGACTATGCATTAGGAGAGAAAGAACTTGAGGAATAGTGGAGGTTTTAAAGGGTGAGAATAGGATCAAGAGACCTTTGGAGGTCTGCAGGGAGGCACAATAATTTCTCTGGTGAATCAAAGCAGATACAGACTCTTAACCCTATTGATCTGTATATCCTAAAGTTTAGGTAAGATCCCTAAAGACCAGAATAACCATGAACCTCATGCTTCTCTAACTGGGACGCTGTCCCAGATTATGGCTGTACCATACTCTGACATAAAACACTGTCTCAGAAAACACTAAAAGCATGTTTTTCTGATCAGATACCCACCACTTATTTGGATTCAGAATATTGTATGTGAATTCATTAGGTTGTCTGTTCAAGTGGAAAACATCACTAAGAATGCCATTACTAGTCATGACCCATAAACACCTTTGTTCACAGACTAGACAAATTACCTTCAGACAGATTGGCATCCCTCCAGTTATGATCTTTCTTCTTGATTTATTCATGGCTCCCAACTTAGAAACATTAATCAGAAACCAATCAAACGAACTCTAAAAGAGACAGAAAAAAAACCAACAAAACAAATATATTTTGACTTCCTGGCTACTCATTATTTATAGTGAAATGGAGACTGGCATTTATCTAGGAGTTTTTCCACATTATTTCCCATAATCAGTGGGTTTCAATGCCTAACCATACAATGACATCATCACCACAAGGAAAGATGAGAAACACTATTCAAGACAAATAATGCTGCAGGCAAAAATACAGAAAACATGCCTAATCGTTTTTGTTATAATGAAGACTCCAAACTTTACCTTCACAGTTTCTTACTGATGCATGATGTTATAATTATTGTATTTGGTATGTGACACTAAATAATTGAGATGCCAGTACTTAGGGACACAAGGAATGACAGCAGGGAGAAAAGATGACATGTTACCACTATCACAACCTGTTCCTTCTGCTGGCACTTTCTTTAGCTCCCATGTCCTGGCAATGGATTTTACAACCTTAATACAATTCTAATTGCATTAAGAGGTTTTAAAATATCCCCTCATGGACAAGTGCTAATCCTTGTTGAATTCAATGGAAATTGTGCTCATACTGCCAAAACGCGTAATTAAGAACAAATTCTTAATTCTATCTATCTTCTGGGAAATACAGCTCATAAGAGGACAGGTTCTGAGGTCTGCTATACCATCCTGCCTGAGGACACAAGGACAGCCTAACAAGGGTAAGCCGGAGGACTGTTCAGCCCAGTATCCTCTCTCAAACAATAGACTGGACTGGATGCTTAGAGGTGAACTTCCCATGGGGCACCTCCTACCATCTGTGCTGGAGAGTTTTCTCTGCCACGGGTATCATCCAGACAATGAAGACTGAAAGTCAGCTGTTCCTCCTGCCCCGTGTCTCAGCTCTTTTAGAGCCTGCTTTACTTCTCACCACTGTTACATTCCTGTGGCAATAACAGCCACAACTTCACTAGAGGAGTAAATACTTCCCCCTTTTTTCCGTTCTTTGGGGGCAAGGGGAAGGTAGTGAGGAGGGAATTCAGCTCATGTCCCCAGTACTTCCCTTTATGAGCAGCCATAAGTAATTGCTTCCAATCCACCATCTCCACAACAGAAATTAGTTTATTAACCTTTACATTCCCCTTTCCACCATCACTTTTCCAGGCTAGCAAGTCCTAGCCCATTCAGTCCCACTTTGCAGGAAAGCTATTCAGCAGTCAGACAATTGCTCTCAACTGATTTTTCTACCTTTTGTGTCCAACAGTGGCTCGAACATGTGGGACCAGTATAGACACTGATATGTGTCTCTCTGCTCGGCTACTGGAGGAAAAGAAGGGGGAAGCTGTTGCTGTGTTCAGCAACACTATGCTTAGGAGGCTTTTGGTTGGCTTCTTGACAATGACCCACAGCTAGAAATATAGGAGCTGAAAAGAAATACAGAGAGGGAGTTGTTAGTGTCCCCTTTTTTCCTTTCAAATCATCCAGACTCCACTTCTATGTGCTACACCCTTTCTGAAATAGACTGATCAGACATGTATTTAGTACAGCTGATATAGCCATCTAGGGACAGTTTCTATGCCATTCTCTATACTCTTCATAGGAACCCAGGAACATGGAATTGAGATTTTCTGAGAACTGCCAACAGCTGATACCAAGACCCATTTCCAGCAGGGTAATAGCCCATTTATAGCCCCATCTTGCATGCGTACAGTGAGGGCTATTTTTTTCTTTAGGTACATTCACCAGGGACTAAAGATCCTAGGAGTTCAGGTATTTAGGGGGTCTCCCAGTTGAAAAGTTATCATGTGTACGGACATCCTCAGCAGCTGAGGAGTCTCAGTATCCAGCTAAACAGTTGGTAAGATTATATCTTCATTTATCCTTGAAGAAAAGAAGAAACCATTTCTAAGCTGCCAGGCTTCATCATGAAAGCACATCTATACTTAGTTTTTAGTGACAACCCCAAAGGTTAAAAAATATGAGTTACCCTCACACAAAAAATATCACTGACATTGAAATAGCAAGATGCTTTTGTATGGGATTTTCAAACTTTTTTTTTGACAATTGGCACAGATGATTCCACATATTAATTGGTAGGACCACAGAATGGTTGAGGTTGGAAGGGACCACCTACAGACATCATCTACTCCAACCCCATGCTCAAAGCACAGCCAACTAGAACAGGTTGCACAGGATGTTGCCTGGCTGGGTTTTGAATATCTCCAAGGATGGAGACTATGGAGACTATGTAGCCTCTCTGGACAACCTGTTCCAGTCTTCAATTAACTGTGAAGATACCTTTTTTTCCCTTAGGTTTAAGTGGAATCTCCTGTATTTTAATTTGTGCCCCTTGTGACAGGAAAAAGACATGAGAGACAACTGAGAAAAGTCTGGCTCCATCTTCCTTACTCCCCTGCTCTGTTCCCTCCACCCCCTCTTTTCCCCCACCCCTCCTCCCAGTATTTCTGCACATGGAAAAGATCCCTCCCCCCGAGTCATCTCTTCTCTGGGCTGAACAGTCCCAGCTCTCTCAGCCTTTCCTCATATGTGAGATGCTCCAGTCCCTTAATCATCTTTGTGGCCCTTTGCCGTACTTATCCCAGTATGTCCACATCTCTCTTGTACTGGGGGGTCCAGAACTGGACCTGTCACTGCAGATGAGTCTCACCAGTTCTGAGTATAGGGGAAGAATCACCTCCCTCGACCTGCTGGCAAAACTCCTCCTAAAGCAGCTCAGGCTACTGTTGGCCTCCTTTGCTGCAAGGGCACATTGCTGGTTCATGTTCAACTTGGTGTCCACCAGGACCCCCAGGTCCTTTTCTGCACAGCTGCTTTTCAGCCAGTCGGCCCCCAACATTACTGGTGCATGGGGTTATCCATCCCCAGATGCAGGACTTTGCTTTTTCCTTTGTTGAACTTCATGAGGTTCCTGCAGTTCATTTCTCCAGCCTGTTGAAATTCTTCTGAATAGCAACACATTCATCTGGTCTATCATCTGCAAATTTGCTGAGGGTGTACTTTGTCACGTCCTTCAGGTCATTAATGAAGTTTTAAACAGTACTGGACCCAGTATTGACTCCTAAGCTACTCCACTAGTGATCAGCCTCCAGCTGGACTTTGTGCCACAGATCACAACCCTCTGAGCCCATTTGTTTAGCCAGTTTTCAATCCACCTCACTGTCCACTTATGTAGGCCATACTTCATCGGTTTGTCTTAAGCGTGTTATGGGAGACAGTGTCAAAAGCCTTGCTAAAGTCAAGATAAACAACATCACTGTTTTCCCCTCATCCACCAAGCCAGTCATCTCATCGTAGAAGACTATCAGGTTGGTCAGGCACAATTTCTTCTTCATAAATCCACACTTACATCTCCCAACCACCTTCTTATCCTTCAAGTGTCTGGAAATGGTTTCCAGGATTATTCATTCCAATCACATTCCCAGGGATGAAGGTGATGCCGACCAGCCTGTATTCTCGATTCTCTTTCTTGAAGATAGGAGTGATATTTGCTTACTTCTAGCCCTTTTTAGAGAGCCTTATTCCCTTTCCAAGCAATTTCCAGGCAAAAAGACCCTGCATGCCACGTTTATTTCCCAGTCTCATATCTTCAGATCCTGCCTTGTGTTCCTTACTCTGCCCCTGGTGGAGCTGTGGTCTCCTCCCTTTCAAGACAGCATTGTAAAAAGGGACAGAACAGCCATCCTAATGCAGGGTGACATGAGGCAGAAGAGGCATAAGAGAGGAGAGCTGCTGGGATTTTTCTGCACCTTCTTGCCTTTCCTTCTAGAGAAGGGAGTAAGGATTTTGCCCATTTTGCCTGTCTGCTCTTCTCCAGGAGGTGGTCAAGTGGAGCAGACAGCTGAACAAAAACTCAAAGATTGGGCTGATAATTCATTGGAGACTGAAGTTTCTCAGCTCCCTGGAAACTGGCTCTTATCACAGCGGAATCATCATTACCTTTGGCCTCTTCCCAAATAAAACACAAAGCTTGCAGACTGTTGACAGAAGCAGCTTCCAGCTTACCCTGAGGAGTGGATATATACAGGGACAGAAACATTAGTGAATGCAAATCGAAGTGGTGAGAATATGCATTACCAAAATGAGAAATTAAGCAACATGGGGAGAACAAATTTTCTGACAAGATGATTCCCTGTATTCTCTCAGAGATGACCAGTCTTTCTCCTCTTTCAAGTATGTGTCAAACCCTTCACATGTTTAAAAAACCCCACAAGACACATGCGGGTGTCTCAAACCCAAAGGGTGGCTTTCTCAGCCAGCTTGGAAATACTGTCTTTACAGCCTCTGTTGCCTTCCCTGCTTCCATAGCCACAAACCCAACTTTATCCCAAGAACTCCATGCCAACCCAGTCCTTTTCTGTTTGCATGATATAAACCTGGCACCGGAGACCACATGCAGCTAAACAACCAGCTTGGACATCTCTATACTACAGCTGAATTGTTTTTCAAATACAATTTTCAGGTCATACATCTGAACCTACATTCAGTTTGACATTTGATAAGAACAACTATCTTTAAGAAATGTCAAAGCATGGGTGCTGGCTAGTGTTTTCTTCTCTTGGAAGCTGTGCTAAAGGATTAACAAGCTGCACTGCCATACTTAGAGAGCACTTCTTTTTCACTGGCTTAGGTACAAGATCAATGGAAAGCTGTAATCCTTCCATACTCTCCAAAAGTCTTGAATCATTCACATCTCAGAAGCAAAGCATAATTTTTCTGCTTTCCTTCAACAAATATCCAGCCTGCAGCCTCAGTCGGGATACTGGTCGTGCAGATAACTAGGCATTTGCTCCTGAGCTGTCTTTGTTCCATATATTAAATTTTCCATTGCATTTAATCACTACCTTAAATGGCATCCCCTTCTCAAAGCCTGAGGAATCTCTTCATCATTGCTTCCAAGAAGGCCAGATAGAAATATATATAAAAATATATTAACATATAATATATATCTATAATATATATAGAGATATAGTATTTTATATCTATACATATATGTATATATAATGATATAAAAGCAAAACAAGAAAAAATTAGGTACATTTTTTACACAAACTGCATTTCCATTTTTTCCTTACAGAAATATATACTCAGTTCTCAGGATGAAAAGAGTATGAAAGAAGGAAAAAGCCACTCCTGACTGAGGCTATTCACACATATTAACATATTGCTCGAAGTTATTTAGATACTGTGGTGACAGCTGAAGTAACTACCTGTAGAATTCAAAATAGTAAAAAGAATATATTTGCTGACAAGAACCTTATTTTTCACTCCTTTGCTCTCTTTGTACACACTATTCTTGGTTATTTTTCAAACTGATGGAATGTCTAAAGAAGTTGTTAAGCTGATACCCAAGGGAACCTCCTTTCACTCACGGAAGAACTGCAAAAATTTCAGAGAAGTTCCCATCTACCCAGGGCTTTACAAACTCTGGTCAGCAGTGAAGTTGACATGTCTTTGCAACCATTCTAGTCCTCTTGAGCCTGACCTCTGGGCAGCTAATTTGGAGGTGGCATGTCTACAATCACAGGCTAACCTATGGATTCTGCAAGTGCTCCCAAGCTCTGAGGTTCAGCATTCCAGTTATTTCACTACACAGCTGGGTACACCATCCCAACTTATGTCCCGATTTCCATGCAAGATTTTCATGCAAGTCTCTGAATATGAATAATGAAGACTTTGTGGAGTGAACTGCAAAATGTATCCACTCCAGATATTGCCAGAGACACTGCAATGACATTGCCAGATTCAATTCACAGAAACCACCTCACTAATCTGTAAGCAGCACTGACTTTCAGAAGGGGGTTTAAAGAGTCTGTGTCCTGTTAACAATGCCTCAATCCATCCTCTTGCTTATTAAATCTAATTAATATTGAATTATATCAAATTTAAAAGGCTGTGCCATGATTAATTTCACTAGTAGTTCTTCAGGTTTCTAAAATGAAAAAACAATTAGCAGTTGCTATAAAAGCTTACTTGTGGGTCTTGGCAAGTTGATGCCATGTGCACACATGAAATGTTAACCTTATTGATGATATCGCTTTATGTTAATAGTAATAATGAAAGAGCAGAGAAAGAAGCGAAACTCAAGTGTCTTGAGTCCCAAGGAAGCACAAAGAGTGCTTCTCACTTTCAGGGTTTTACTTGTGCAGGAGGAAAAATCCCTTACATACTGCAGAGCTCCTCAACCCTGCCAGCCAGAGCAGAGAGCCACAGCCATTACACTACATGGTTGTCACAGCTCATTTAAGCACTCTGATCTCATGGCCTGCTAGGCTGGACGTTTCCCCAGTGCACAGGTGACAGACATCTGTATATGTCACCAGTTTCACAAGCACGGATCTCTGGGCAGTGGCAGAAGTAGTTCAATAACCAGTTCACAACAAAACATTCAGAAGCAAAGTGTCAGAGGCATTGACAAATGGCAGCGACATTCTGACAGCGGTCGACAAGGTCACACATGCAAGTGAAGCTTTGCTGTGAGCAAACTGCAAAAGCCTGCTATGGAGAGGGGCTCTGAAAAGAAAAGCCAGGCAAATGAACCATCGACCCTTATTTGTCCTGAAGAAATATAAATCTTTTCAGCTATTAGGGGGGTCAGTGCATGTAAAGTAGAGATAGATTCAAGCTTCCAGATTGAGATGCAGATCTGGATTACAACTTAGAATCATCCCTTTTTTCCTGCTGAAAAAATGCCTTTTCAGGCTTGTTCAGCAGCGTGGGGCTGGGCTTATCTCTATTGCACAGACCTCACAATGCATGAAAATGCTTCTCTGAAGCACACTGGAAAAGCCACAAACCACGTGTCAAAGATATTTCAACTGACCATGCATTGACTGCCTCCTGGCAAACAAAACTTGCAGGTTCAGAGGTTATGTTTTCAGGGAAGAAATCCTAAACTGATTATGAGAGTTTTTGCTGTACAGAGGCCTTCTGAGGCAGCACTGCAAATAAAATTCAATACAAGCAACACAGCACTGACATCCTGAACATTTTTGCTGGGTGTGCAAAGGATGAGAGACTTTTCCCTTCTTTCTTGTACACACAAGTGAAAAACATGCACTCCTCCCTCAAGCACTGACTCAGCTGTTGCATAAGGATTATTTGTACCAATTGCAGTTAAATCTCTTCAACACGGACTTACTGTGGGCTGTTGCCAAGGCTTTAATGGAAGCTTCACTAAAGCAGCCATAAAAAAATCATTTCATTTGTGCTAAAATGCACCCTGAAACTGAGCATGCCTGCCTGGCTTGACTGTCTGTACAGCCAGCTGACTCTTGGGTATCAGACCTCAGTTGTTACAATCTTCTAGTGCTTTCCCACACTCACCCAAGGATTTTCTGATCTTTCTATCTATTTCCTTTCTATAAGTTTCCATCTTCCTGGTGAACTACATTCACCTAGTTGGCAACTGACCTAGAAGAGAACAAACAGGTAATCAAGGAATTATTATGGAAGCAATGAATACAATCAAATTGAGGGATGACATCTCCATTGTTGGCTCCCATCCCAAGTTGGGCAGCCAGCAAAACATCCCGGCTACAAGAAACTCATAGGTGGAAAACACCCCACTACAAGCTTTTCTGCTCATGTGTATTATGCTAAGAGTATACAGGCACAGGCTAAAAGCAAGCAAGCCAGTATGGGAAACTTGGATGCAACAGGAACTCCAGTCAGGGGAGAGGACAATACAATCCTAACTCCTTAGGCCATGGGAAGGAACCATAGTGCAGTGAGAAGGAAGGGGATGGGAAAGAGTTGCTCAAGACAAAAACAAGCTGCTAAGAGGCAGCTCAAGGCTTAGATCTCTGTGATAGCATTTTTCTGAATTGTTTCTTGTACGTGACTAGGACCAGACAAAGAGGAGAGGTCCTGTTGAGTTAACTCAAGGCATAGCTCAGAAAACAGTGATGGACAGAGTGGGTTTAATTTATTGTGTCTTGGGAAAGCTTGGGATAGATGGAGCCTATAAGGAAAGAAATGTCTCTGTACAAAACAAGAGAAATCATCTGTTCACATTTGAAACTAAAAACAATACAGAAGAGGTTTTAAAGTTAAGACTTAAAGAAAGCCAACAGGCATGAAGGAGAACAGCATGATGTAACAGATATTTGAGGGATGAAGTCATTAAACTAGAGATGATATTTTCAAATAAAGTTTAACATAAAATTTCATAAAATTCTAACAGGAAATAGTGAATTACAGTGCCAGCAAATAAAACTTCTGTTATGGTAGGTCTATAAATACAGGTGATCAGCTCAAGATCACCCTTTCAAATACTTTGCAAGAACCTAAAAATAAGGTTGTTGACTGAAATGCTTGGCTGTATGTGATAATAATGATATCCCAAAAATTCGGTGAAAAGTATAATCTGTGGTGCATGATAGTACTGAAGGTGAACTAATTATATAGGAACAACATAGTAGTGACATCTGTGAAGGAGTATTTACATGTTAAAGAAAGCTGAAAATCAAATAGGATACAAATATTAACAAGGTCAATAAGAAGCACTGAATCCATACAGACTGAATTTTCCATGCCCAAATTGAAAAGGAATATTATTATTACATTTTTAACCATCCAGAGGAGTGGCTGAGAAAAAGACTGCAAGTGCAGAAGACTAATAATGGAGGAGTTTTATCTGCATACATACTGGGTAAATGTCACAATGGAGCATAAGAAACAATTTTAAACCATTTAAACTACATTTTCTTGGAACAACTAACGTCTAGAAGAGGAGAAGAAATGCTGGATTGTTTCCTGAGTACACTATTGGATTTGCATCAAAATGATACTGACATAGTGACCATGATTATTTAAGTTCAACATATTTTTAGGAGACAAGTCAAAAACAGTCACTGAAAGAATACATAACCTAAAAAAGGGACAACTATATAATAATAAGGAAACTTATTAGAAGATTAAAAGATGAAGACATTTTCAGAGAGTACAAACAGAGCAGAAGTACAAGTTCAGACTAAATACAAACCACTGTCAAAAAAAATTTTAGAACAACAAATTAAAACTGACACCATTAAACAGTAAATTACAAAGGTTAGAACTAAAAAAAAGACAATCTCAAAAAGAGCAAGTCACATCCACACCAAAACCCAGCATTTAGTCTTGGCATGTTAGAAGTATAGAACATGATAGAACAGCAACAACCTGCTAATGGCCAATAACAACATCTTTCTAAAATGCAGGAGGCTTCTGGGTCGTGGGCTCTGTGGGGCTGATGGATGATGGGGGTGTAACAGAGCACACTTGTAGGGGTACAGATGATGAACTCTTTGCACTGGTTTTCACTATGGAGGAGCTTGCTTAGGTTTCTTCACCCACACAGTGATTTGCAGGGACAATTAGGAGTTGTCTCAAACTGAAGAGCCAGTAGTAAAGGTTTTAGAACAAATCAGTAAAAGTAGTAGTAAAAAATGCTCAAAAAACAGATATCCCTGAAGAGTTCTAAAGGAATTCAAATACAGAGTTGCTGAGCTATAAGCTGGGACATGTAAACCCTCACTTAAATCAGATGTATTATCTGAAGAATGGAGGATAGAAAAGCTGATGACAATTTCTTCAAAGATTTCCAGGAGTAAGACCAATAAATCTAACTTCCTTCCAGGGAATCAGCAGAAACCATAATAGAAACAGAACTTCCTTCAATCCACATGTAATCTAGTCCTCTGAGGCTTGGGTTGTGACACCTTTGAGGATCTACGTGGACAGGACCCACACTACTTCATACTCTAGAGTATACATAGCATATTCTAACATAAGTGAACAATTTTCTGATCCAAAATAAAATTTTAAAATTTAATTGCTTAGTCAATGTGGTCTAGATCACCAAAAACAAACAAACAAAAACCACCAAAAAACCAACCTTCTTAAAGACTTGATTGATGAAGTACAGTAAATAGTAAAAACAACTGATAATCTATGTACTTAAATTGATTATGTAGTGCCAAGGAACTTACATGGATCATATATGATCAGCTTCCACAGTTCACAATCCCATGCCGTGTTTCATGTCGTCACTTTTTGCTACTTTCCCATTTACTCTGCCTTAGCTTGTTCTTCTCCTTCCTCTGTTTGATTTTTCCATTTCTCATCTATCATTTATCTCAAGCTACTGTGCTGACAACCTGTTCTCTGGCCTATGCTGTTCCCTGCAATATCTAATGATTTTCCCCATTCTTGCTGCTCAGATAGTTTTCAGTATGTTTTCTCAACTAAATGCAAAGGTTTCATATATTTTTGGTATACCTTTGTTCAACTTCTTGCCTCATCAGTGTTTAAACCTGTAGAGCACTCCCCATATTAACCATAGCTCTAGTTTAACCTTGTGACAGCAAGATATTTTCCCATGACTACTCAAAACTGATTTTGTCTGATGAATTCTAGCTCTGATCTTATTATTTCATCAATAACCATTTGGCATAAGTTCTCAAATATTTAACATGGCACATTGCATTTATCTTGCTTTTCATATGCCTTTAGTTTCCTGAGCTTTGATCTTCATTCAAATTCCTGGGTTGCGGAGAGCACTGATCATACGTTAAAGCTCTTTTTCTCTGAAATGACCATGACCTAATCAATTGAAAGATAATTTGTACCCAACAGTTAAATAGGTTCTATAGCTGCATGAGCTGCCTGAGAACTATGTGCCAATTTATTACAAAACAAAAAGAAAACAGCATTGAACACATTTTTTGATGTTAAACACTATCCTGTGTTAGAATTCATGTACAAAATTGTTAAACAATTTTTACCTTAATGAAAGATTGAACCTTGTTTATAAGTTTCTAGAATCATTCTTACAGTTTGTGAGCAATCCAACCATGCCAGAACAAGAAGTGCAAGGCCAACATATTGCTGTAGCTACTGCAATTAGAACACGGCAGCATTATCTAAAGTCATGGACCCATACTTGTCTGCAGATGTGTTGAAATGATGCTTGTGAAACTAAACAATAACTATGTGTCAGAATACCTAGAAAGAGACAGTCTGCAAAGGACAAGAGACAAGTGCACTAATTAGGTACAACATAGTATGTACGGTTGACTCATCATGTCATTGCAGCAGATGACAAATCTGAAAGCAAGATTTAGCCAGTAAGGTAAGTGAAACAGACAGGCTAAGATTATTTCAGAAGTTGAAGATTGTGGCCACTAACTTTCTCTTGATTTTTAATTACATATCGGATACTTAGGTCTCTACCTCATACATGACAATCTCTATATGGACATGTAAGAAGAGAGGGCTTTTTTTTAAAAAACTGTTTAATGTTAAAATCAATTTCAAGGGCTCATTAATATCCAAAATATAACAATTTGGCAGTGAGGTTCAATACTGTTTTCCAGAGAAACCAATGGCAAAAGTCCCATTGAAAGTAAGACTTTAAGTGCATGAGTATTCTTAGACAGTGGGTTCTAATAAAAATTGAGTCAAACTTCTCAGCCTAAAGATGACCGAGAAGAACACAGAAATAGATTTCAAGAATGTAAAAAGTTTTTGCAAAGAGAAAAATAACAATATTCATAGAGAAAAGGATAATAAATAAGGAATTTAAACTGGACTTTAAAGTGAGGAAGCTCAGCTTAGACAACAAGAAAAGCTTCCTAACGTTAACAATTGTGAAATAGTGGGCTAGGGCACCTGGAGAGATTTTCAAGTCTTAAAATATGAGTGTTGCTCAGTCACATGACCTCCTCAGGGGTTTTGGCAAAGTCCAGAATAATTGCAAATATTATACAGCAACAGTCAGCAGCAGCTCAGTTATCCCAGATGGCAGCAGCCTGAGTCTTCCTAACTTCTGAGTGAGAACAGAGCATAACTGCTGGCTGTCAGGCTTCTGCATTAGTCGGTGAATTACTAACATCAGTTCAACTAGAGCAAGAGAATGACTACAAATTATTACAGTTAGCAGGTCTATCTGGTTATCATTTCTCCATTCAAGAACAACTGAGATTTTGCTCATTCAAAGATTCATAAAGGGCTCACCTTTGAAACTTGCAAAAAAATCCAAAAAATAATTGGTTATACACAATCATCTGTGAGAATTTAAACAGGTCTTACTGATACTACTTCGAGGCAAAAGAATCAATCCCAAAATTCTTTCCAGACTTATTTTCTATTATTCTAATAATCTTGTTGGCCTAGAGAAAGAAAGAAGGGAAAATATATCTTGCACCAGTTGCACTAGTAAATGCACTACAGGATATAATTGTATTTCATTGCTTTTATGTACATGGCTGTTGTTAAAGCTATTCCTTTCCAGATACTCTAAACTAAAAGAGATCAGGGACTCCTTTCCGCATTAAGGAGTGTCCACACATGCAAGTAGTCCAGCAGTATTCTTCCAAAATAACTATATGCACATAGAAGCCCTTACTTAAAAAGAGCAGTATGAATGTCTGAAAATAACTTAAACACTGATTAAACATTACATGAAATGGCTTGAGAAATGGCTTCATGGGTTCAAGAACGGAAAACAGACTACAGATTGTTCTATTTTACCATTCCTGTTGAAGCTTTTCTCTCCTCCCCATCTTACTCTACAAGCATTCACTAATCAAATGTGAAGACATCAAGCTACAATTCAGACATCCAATAACTAACGGAAAACAATTTAGAGGCATGTTAGAGAGACAGCTCCATCTCAATCCAACACTTTTGTTATGAAGAGGATGTCTAACACTTTCTATAGGAATAAACAGGAAGGAAAAGAGAAGGATCCAGAGCAGATCTGCACTGAGAGACAGGAAAAACTGCCGTGGAACCTGTTAGATGGCAGTGAGAATAAAAAGTTGGCATAGTAAGTTAAAAAAAAAATGTCATTATCAGTAGTAGTCCTCTTGAGGTTTCTTCTGTTCTTTGCACATACAAACAAGATTACCAAAACTAGGATAGGAACCTTTCATACTGCTTTATATTAACCAAGGACAACACTTTTCTAAAATTTTGGGAGAACAACTGCTGAGATCAAGAATGGATCCTTCAGAACTTTGTGTTTAAACTCCTTTATTTTGTTCCAGGTTTTCAAGAATTTGCTTTTTTGCTACCACATTCAAAAACTTACCTGGATAATAGTCGTGGCCATTTGCCATCACTGCTCTCAGAAAATTCTCTTAATTTTAGGCACCTCTTTACTGGACTCCAACACTCTCAGTCTGATTGCTTCAATAATATTCAGTTCTCCTGCATTCCCTGACCTGATGCCTTCTTAATGTGAGACAAATACTACTAACATCTCCTCCTGCACTTTATGACCTATGTGCTTAGATAAAGATTATCATGCAGTTCCTCCATTAGGATTTCCTCTTAAGTTTGCTGTCTCCCTGTAAAACCCCCCCTAGCATTTTTACGATATATAGAGAGTTTAAAAGTATGTGGTCATGCAAATGTCTATTCCAGTAATTGCCTATCGGCCTTAAGGCTGGATTGAATTCCATTCATAAAGCAAGGTATAAGTCCCTTAAATCATTAACATTAGAGCATGACTGCCAAATCTGTGTCATTTCTGAGAATGGAAACAAATGACACTCCAAATTAGTTTTCCAGCTATGCTCAGCAGCAGTTTGAAGATTTTGAGCCATTTAAAACACTTCCTTTAAGAATGTTTCCTTAGCGTCTATTTTTTTTTCTCTCAGATCACTCTAATTTAATCAACAGTCACCTAATTTACTGCATGAGTTAGCTTCACATACAAATAATAACATAGGGGAATCTGAAAGGGCTACAAAGCCTTAAAGTTATTCAAGGCACATTTTTTTCTGTAGGGATACTGGTCCTTACAGCATACAAGGAAGGACTAGTGGGTGATAACTGAAGCCCAGGAGAGGAGTCTGACTGACCGGAGGCAGAAGAGGCCTCAGAAAAAGACTTCATTCAGGTCTGCTGTTCTGGCCTCTGATTCTCCCAGGTAGCTCCTGCTGTGGTAGGTAAAAGCAAATACGGTGCTCTTTGTCCACCTCCCTCTAGGATAGGAATTCTTTCTTTTTTCTTGGTGTCTGAACAACAGAAAGTCCTTCTTTTGTCATTCCCAAATCAAACATTCAGCTTCAACGCACCAGTGATGTTTCTGCTCTGGTCATGGCGTGTGTACAGCACAATGATGCTTTCTCTGTAAATCAGACAGAGCTGTAGACAGGTTCACACTCTGACAAGTTGCCATGATTTCTATATAAGCTTTAAAAATAGGGTTGATGAATAGGGTGAATAGCATGAAACTAGGGTGGGAGCCTGAAACAAAGCCCAAAGGTAAAACATGGCAGAGCATCTAGAGAAAACACCCTGACACTGAAATAACACTACGACACTTCCTCTTCTGTCCCCTTCTATCAGTGTTCAAGAGTACCGTCAGGCAAGTGGTAATATAATTGGCAACTGGTGATCCAAGTATCTCATATTGTCAATAAGGTAAAATGTGGAGGTATGCATACTTTGGGCCAAAAGGCCCTGGCTGGTTCTTTAGTGTAATATAAATGTATAAAACTGCTTTTAAAGGTATCATTGTCAAGATTAAAGTTCCTCGGAAATGCTGAAGTCCATCAATACCACACAACTTGGAAACAGCCCTGCCCTTTATTCCTCAAGGTGGGAAAGAGCTGGATTGTGAGAAGGCACTACAGAGCACGTGGCTTTCACTCTGTTGTAGAGCTCTTGTAAGAGATCTGAGCAGCCAGCCCACTTTTGGTGAAAATTATTACAAGCTCACTACAACAGAGAGTGTTAGAGAGCAACAGAAACAAAATATAAAATAGACGGGGGAAACAGAATAGGATGCACCTAAGAGCCACTGCAGAAAGGAAGAAAAGATGTTACATGATCGCAGGTAGGATTCAAACATACAAACAGTAAATTATTATTGTTTGAATCACCTAGAGAGTAAACTCAAGAATTTCAGCTGTATGCCAGGAAAAACAAAGCCTAAAATCACTCATGACTTGCAGAGCTAGACATGAAACAGCTGTTGAGCTTGTGATGATCATCTAGCTAGATGACTAGTCCATAGCTTTTTAATCGGCCTTTCTATTCTCAGTCACTGCTTTGAGAATAGATTTTATAAGTAGTGGCTGTCATCTACCATCTATGATCTGTTAATGATCTGATATGACCAGCTTCCATGAAGCAATTTCTTTTGAGTTCAGAGAAATTGTTCCCCACTGATAGATACCATATATCAAAATCTACCATCAGAACTGATGCAAAGCAGCCCCTTCTTGGTAGTTGTGTCAGACAAACCAAGAACTGAAGGTACATAAAGTTCTACTTGTGCAAAAGATTAAACGTTCACTGCATCTGTTTGTTCTTGATCACTTTTTAGGCATATTGTCCAATGCAGACAGATAACCTTGCATTTCAAGTTTCACCCCTTCTTACCAGAATCCTTTTTCAAAATTCTTTATCAACATGGAATTAGGTCCTGGGTTTGGGATTTTTCTTAAGTGTTTGGGGATGTTACCAGGGTTGGGAACATGACAGCATTTCATACAGGGGTCGAAGAAAGACTCAGGAAGATTAGACTCCTTTGCTTAACAGAAACCTCAAAACAGACAAACTATCAGAAACCCTGGGAAATTATAAACTACAAATGATTCTCCCTTCTGATTTTCAGCCATACTCAAGCTCCAGCTAGGAAGATCACTTTCTTCTTGAAGGAACACAGAGTTCAAAGATGTTCTCATATAGATGATCGACTCAAGCCAATGTAGTTTCAGGTCAGAGATTGAAAACAGAGTAGCAAAGCAACTAGCTAATTATCTTCTCTGTGGGGCCCCGCATAGGACAGAATCCCTCCATCTGCTCATGTAGACAGAGTTCTATATCCAAGGCTGTCAGCAGACCACATTTTACAAACATTACCTTCACTTAAGTTGTATTTGTATCTGGTATTCCTGTAGTAATTATCTTTCTGGCTGTACTTTGAAATACTTAATTCAATTAGACAGATGAAGACATCAGGGGTTGTATAAATGCATGCTGCAAAAGAAGTGTGGTAGAGGACCTCTACATCTTTGGATACGGTTTTGGCAGATGTCCTGATTGCAAACACAATCTCTTTAATGTTCAAATTATGTTCTCTTAATTGTGTTTGCCCTCAATACATTGGCTGTAATTTACAAGCTGTAAAGCTACAAATCCAGTTTGTGCCTGCTGCTGTAGGTATTATTGCTCTATTAATACCTATTAAGTCTCTGAAATATATTAAAATTCACATTCAACACATTTTTCATGGAATGTTTCAGGCTAATGCATATTAAATAAGAAGTCTAACAGTCAGGAAGCAAATGACACTGTCAGGAATCAAAAAGGAAAAACAAAAATCTGAATGTGTTTAAAAGACATTATTAATGTGCACCTGAGGGACAGGCTAACAAGCTAACAGGAATTTGTAGCAAGCCAACATTTAAAAAGACATTGCTGTCAGTATTCGCAAGTAAAATAAAACCCAAAACAATTGGAGGGTTAGTATGCTCCAGTTCCTTAACCACCTTTGTGGCTCTTTGTTGGACTCTCTCCAGTATGTACATGTCTCTCTTGTACTGAGGAGCCCAGAACTGGGCACAGTACTCCAGAGGTGGCCTCACCAGTGCTGAGCAGAAGGGAAGAATTACCTTCCTCGACCCACTGGCAAAACTCCTCATAATCCAGCCCAGGATGCCATTTGCCTTCTTTGTGGCAAGGACACATTGCTGGCTAATGTTCAACTTTGTGTTCACCAGGAGCCCCAGGTCCTTTTCTGCAAAGCTGCATCTGCACACCCCCATCCACCACTCCAGGCTTTTTTTGTTTTGTTTTGTTTTTTTTTAGTGCTAGTGGCAGTACTAGGACATCCGTGCAATCAGCTGCATCAGCAACAACTAGGAATGATGGCAAAACCCAGCTTTATATCACTACATTTCTGCTTCGGGATTTTATTTTTTAAAGAAATGACTAACTGTGGTGTGAGTAACAGGACTGGAAAATGAGTCAAGCTCATAGAAACTAAATTTTATCTCCTCTTCAGCAACACATAGAAAAGCTTCTTTTTTCAAACAAGTAAATAGTTATAAGAATATTCTTAGATGTAAGATCTCCTTTTTGAGAGAAGAAAGATGATGTAATTGCTAAAATACAAGTCAAAGAAGCAAGAGACTTTGATCCTACAGCTTGGAGTGAAATAGGTCCACAACAAATTCTCAAGAACTTGCTGTTCTCACCCCTGATATGAGATGTTTCACTCAACAAAAACTTCCACTTCATAGTTCTGGTCCATGGGTAAAAGAGCTAAGCTATGGCTAGCTTCTCTGTCTCTTTGTATAGCTTTTGCATCTGTAAGATGAAGATCTTAACCTTTACCTTGTGTGGGCACTAAGCGATTTAGTTCAATAAAGTTTATAAAGCACTTTGGAGCCTTAGCTGGAAAGCCGTACAGGAATGCAAATTACTATTAAGTTCTCCCATATGTTACAAAAATACAGTTTGTCTTGTCTCATCTAAACAGAACTCTCAAATGTAATAATGAAATTTCAAAATATTTACCATGATTCATATTCTTCTTCCCTCCTCCTCCATCTACTTCATCCCAGTGACACACAGCAATAATCTTCACCTCCCTCTAAAACTGAATGAAAAAAATTGCAAAAAACTTCCTCAAATATGAAAGAATAATATTAAAACACCCAACAAATTTGAAGGCTTTTTACAAACATACAAATGAGTCAAAGCTACAGGATGTTAGTCCCTACCATTAAGGATACTTAAGCCTTAATATTTTACTTGGTAATGAAGCAAACATGTAGAATAATTACTGTCAAGCAATTAACACATTTTAGTGAAGAGGAAATATATAATTTGCTTTAGAAAAAAAAAAGCAGTATGTGCTACATTGATGACTACAGAAATTCAGTCCAAAATTCACTGTGTTTTCTTTTACAGATTATGGTGAAACATGTTTTAGGATACCCTTCAATATTTTTTTGAAGTTTATTTGAATGCAATGCATTGGGATTGTCTCTTTGAAGCAGTAAACAGTGACCATTTGCAATGTGCGGTCTTGATAAATAAGAATGAGACCAGATAGAGGAAACAAGCATACATTCAAAAAATATGGGTAACCCCTCTTCATTAAACAAAAGATGCAGCTTGTTGCCAAGGATGTTTGGCTTAAGGACTGAGAATATCCTCTAGATCTTTTGGAGGTGTACAAAAGAACAGTGCAGCTACAGAGAAATACACAAAATCAAAGAAGAAAACTTGGAAAATAGCCTGAGGAAATTCATCTCTCCCCTACATGTAAGTATGCTATCTTCTCTTCATAGGCTGACAAAAACAAGGCAGGAATACATGAAGCAATTGAAACAGAAGGTGATAAAAGGTTAGGTTAAGAATTGATTTAAAATTAGAATTAAAGCTTGGATACCAAAATTCTTGGACATAGCTTGGGTTTATATAGAGCTTATCTTTTTCCACTACTAATAACTCTAAGAAAACTCCTTTTGATTGGGAGCTATGCATACTTTCCAGGCATCCTGCAAAAGGGCACAGTCAACTTCCAAAATGCCTTTATAGTAGCAGCTTCAACAAAGTCTCCCGAGTACTCACCAGGATAGTCTCAGTGTGCTGGGTTTTTGCTCACTGCTCTAGCTCTACATTGCAGCTGTATTACATGTTTTCCTGTTACATTGGTAAGTAAAAGCTGCAAGAATTCCTCCCCTGCAGGAATTCCTTGATCCCCAGATTCTAGAGCAATGTATCTTGATCTTCTGTGTGTGACCTCAGTGCTAGATGCACCAATGAAAGGTCACAGCGTTCAGAAAATGCATGAAGGAGACTAATGGAGTCTCATTCTTGGAAAGAATAAGGTTGCCCTCCTCATAATAAATATTTAGTGAGTATGGGAAGTCTCATGTCTCAACAAATGAAATTGTAGAGAGGTAGACTGATCGGATATTCAAAATGCTCCACAATGTATAGTGATTTCAGCAGAACAGTGCTGAATTATTACTGTTGTGCTTTGCATTTAGTGGACCTTTTCAATAGTCATCCAAGAATTCTGCGCTGTCAAGTAGACGCAGTTTCACCCAGTGAAATCTGATAACAAAGTGAGTTTCCTATTGGAAAAAAAGGTTTGTACCACCGATTTCCACCAGCATGTCTCTCAGCAGTCACTTCTTACTGAGAACAGGGCTATGAGAAACAAGCTCGTTGTTGATTAACCTGTTCAGGAACACAGTAGTTTTCATTGTCCATTACTCCTTCATGTCAGGAACAGCTATTTCCATCCATTCTGTAATTATTTTTCAATACATATATAAAAAAAAAATCACTATTACTGCATCATCATTTAATAATAAACTCTCAGGAAAAACTCTTTCTGAAAGGCAGTGGGCAGGTTGCTCAAGGCAAAGCTCTAATCAACTGCCAGGCTTCCTTATTCAGACAGGGTATCCAAACTGTATGTAAAGGACCATGGGAAATGTCTGTCTCAGAGAAGGGAAGATGACAAATAGGTCAACATTAATTTAAGTCTCGCTGAAGGTATCTTTAAAAATAGCTGTCTACAGTTACAGAGTGCTACACCTCCCTCATTTATTTAATGTCTACTCTCTGCAATATAAACCTAATTGCAGAAATGATCCGTTCAGCACAACATCATTTAAGACTAATAGATTGCATTGTAGAGCTTTACAAAAGTCTCTGGGGTTTATTGTGCTGTTGCTGACTCCTACAGGTCTTCAGAAGAGGATCATTCATACCAACACTGCTAACAGGTGAAAAATTGGTCAGTGCTGCTTCTGCTTGGCACACTGCTGTCTCAGTTTATTTTCATTGGCTGCATTTGGACTACAAATGAATCACAACAGATACTAGATACATAACCCTTCAGGCACATACTGTGTCATCGGCTGTGGGCCAGAGCATCAGACCCACTACATCAAACTGACATGTTCTGCCAACATTCATCATCTTGTATAATTCCATTGTATCAGGACCCATCTGAGAAAAGGTAAAGAATTAATCGTCAAGCTAAAGAAATGTAAACCTTTGATTACAGATACTGTTAATTAAAACAAAATTTTAAAAACTGAAGTCAATAAACATTGTTTCAGTGACTGTATTTATTGTTTCACTTATTGTATTCATGTATTTGTAGAACACATGTATTACACTGTGGAGGAAACTCAGGAAGGTAGTCTATGAGACAACTCCATCCCTATGTTGCCTGAGGACCAGGTAGCAAAGATGAGCAAATTATCTGACCTACCAACCTCTACTAATATGTCCTCATAGTCAACATGATCTTTTCAGTAGCTAGAAGCAGTAATAGTCAAACTATTCCTCATGGAGCCCTGCTATCAAGGGTCCAAGATACCCACAAGCTGCTGGAACACCACAGTTTATGGGCATGTTCTGCTCAGTCACAAAGCCAGTGCTCTCTTCCCACCCGTCAGCACTGCAATGTAGGCTGCACCAGATGCACAGGCAGTGAGTCCTAAGTATTCAGACCACATCTTTGGCAAAAAGGCTCATTTTCTGTCTTGTACAGTGGATCTGCTGTTTCTATCTTTTCCTTTTCATCCTACTGTGGCACTGTTAGCTGCTCTGAAAGACATCTATCTGACCACTTGTTCAGCCATGTGGTCACACACTCAGCAACTACTATTCACCATTTTGGCAAGCTCTGAAACATTATCTCTCTTAATTGAATATTGTTGACCACACATCAGCTAGACCGTATTGACAACACTTTAGCAACAAGGCCTTCTTTTCAGACACATGGGAATATTGCCACTGTGTTAATGACTTATACCTTTTGAGTGCATTAAGAGCAGCACACAGGCCACAGGAGCAAGAGTCAGTGCATTTTGAAAAGTTCTGAAAGCTGTAATCACGTAGCTCTGCAAAACAGCAGTACCATTGCTAACAACAGGCCATGAGCTTCATACTGGCCAAAGGCTTCAGGCCTGAGGCTTGTCAGCCTTGCTCTGTCCGAGAATGTCTTGATCTGCCTGCAGCTTTGTTTTACTTGCTGTAGCTGTGTTTGCAGTTCCTCTAACTGACCAGTTGTGTACCTCTAATTTGTTTTACTTTTGTTTATCTTTGTATAGTACAACCGTAGTTTTATACAGCTAGCAGTAAAAAGCAGTTACTTTATGCAGAATGAGATACTTATGACTCTAACATAATGACGTAGTATGAAGAGATATAGGCCTGATCCGATAGCAGAGGCCTTGAGAAGTGAATGCGGTATAGAGGAGTACAGGTATGGGATGATAAGAGGTGAGGCACAGACTTGGCACTGGTGACTATAAACAACTCAACTATGATCAGTAATAAAACGCAGACCTGGACAAAACTGGGTTTAGAGGGAGCTAAGAGAACAAAGAACCAGTATCCAGTACATGTAAAATGCACCATACATTATAAATCCAGATGTATCATGGAGCTGCAGACCAATGAAGAAATGGCAAAGGTGTAAAAGTGTGTTAGCAAATGTATAAAAATTATCCCAAGGGGTGGATCCTAGAGTGAGGAAGAAGGAATCATCGATATGAACATCCTGTTCCTCCTGGCACAGGACGCCAGATGTTGACAACTCACAGTAACACCCCCACCAGAACACCACACCTGACCTTGGGACACAGAGCAGTGAAAGGGTGAGCATAATCCCCCAAAATGGGGAGAAGCTAAGAAGTGTTTGTAAAGCAATTTTAACTGTATTATTATTCTTTCTTTTTCTGCAACAGATCTAGACTAATAATGATTCTTGAATTAGACTGCTAAGATTTCAACTATACAAATTAAGAAAATCATGGATATATATTATATATATATACGGACACAGAGCAGTGAAAGGGTGAGCATAATCCCCCAAAATGGGGAGAAGCTAAGAAGTGTTTGTAAAGCAATTTTAACTGTATTATTATTCTTTCTTTTTCTGCAACAGATCTAGACTAATAATGATTCTTGAATTAGACTGCTAAGATTTCAACTATACAAATTAAGAAAATCATGGATATATATTATATATATATACACACGTATATTTTTAGATATACATATCTAAAAATGTGTGCTTCCTCTTTGTCTGTAGACAACATTTTGAGTGTAGCAGACTACTGATTCCGTTGCTGAGGCTAACTCCCAACACTATCTATACTTGCTTACATTGCACCAATGGAGATGGAGGCAGAAGAAAGACATTACTGAAGCTACAGTAAGTCTAAATCTTGAGCAAAACTGAGTAAGTCCAGTTACAGCTTAAGTCAGGGAACATGTCCTGATTGGTGAAATTACAAACACAGTGGTGCTGGGAAAGAAAGAGTTTAGGTCAAAATATGACAGTGGACAATTAGTTCAATTATCATAGAATCATAGAATCATTAACTGAAGCTACAGTAAGTCTAAATCTTGAGCAAAACTGAGTAAGTCCAGTTACAGCTTAAGTCAGGGAACATGTCCTGATTGGTGAAATTACAAACACAGTGGTGCTGGGAAAGAAAGAGTTTAGGTCAAAATATGACAGTGGACAATTAGTTCAATTATCATAGAATCATAGAATCATTAAGGTTGGAAAAGATCTCTAAGATCATTGAGTCCAACCGTCAACCCAACATCACCATGCCCACTAAACCATGTCCCTAAGCGCCTCATCTACACGTCCTTTAAATCCCTCCAGGGATGGTGACTCAACCACTTCCCTGGGCAGCCTGTT